>NC_081756.1:47413807-47727557 GCF_963082965.1 Carassius carassius
AGTCAGTGTACTGTTTGAGTAAATGAATTACTCCGGGATATTGGTTTGTTTTAACTCAGAGGGAGTGTCAGCCACATTAAAAAAGTTAACAGCTTATGTTATTTGTGGATTAATGCTTACTGGAGACGCGAACTGTTTCAAACGATTCAGTTCGATTCGGTGAACTGGTTCAAGAAGATCCGGTTACATCGAGTGATTCGTTCGTGAACTGGATATTACTAAACTGCAGTGAACGCACTTACAACAGACCCGGAAGAGAAGACAATGCTGAATAAAGTCGTAGTTTTTGCTATTTTTGGACCAAAATGTATTTTTGATACTTCAAAATATTCTAACGGACCCTCTGATGTCACATGGACTACTTTGAAGATGTCTTTATTACCTTTCTGGACATGGACAGTATACCGTACACACAGCTTCAATGGAGGGACTGAGAGCTCTCGGACTAAATCTAAAATATCTTAAACAGTGTTCCAAAGATGAACGGAGGTCTTACGGGTTTGGAACAACATGAGGGTGAGTTATTAATGACATTATTTTCCTTTCTGGCTGAACTAACCCTTTAACTTAACCTTCCGATGAACTCCACATTAATTTTACATTCTGACAAAATTTTATTTACTTTTTTCTTGAATCCTTATTTTATCTGATTTACTATACAATGCAAAGTGACCACTGTTTGCCACACATAATTAAAAATGAAGGGTCGATTGAAGTCATGTGACAATTTAGTCATACTGTTGTACTATTCTGTTCGCCATTTATTTTTTATCTACTCTGCACAATTCTTAATGTAGGAAAATGATAAGAATAAAATAAAATCTCTCTCTTTATATATAAATATGAGATAAAAATCTTATTTGATCCCATCACTATAAATTCCAAATTATTATGATGAAATTATACAGACTGCTTTAAGTTTTGTTGATGTAAGAAATGAATAAAGCATAAAACCAGCCAATTTTGTCACCTTTCCATGATAAATATTGGCATCTAACTCCCCTGTATTAAGATCACGCCGCTTTCTCTTTCGTTTCTGCAAATAAAAACAAACAGTAAAGAATCACACAGCAACCTCCAGAGACTTATTGTTAATAATAGAGTATAGTATATCAACTAAAATGACATAAATATGTTTTGTACTGCTTTTTCTATTGCCTACCTTTCGTGTCTGCAGCTCAATCTTTGCATGTTCACCATCGCTGTGTTTTGCAGTGCTTGTCGAGATATCAGTGTTTTGTTGAATCTGAACGTGGGGTCTGACTGTATTAAAATACTCCCTCTTGAAACAGCATCTGAAGTGTGTTGGCTTATCAAGGCCATCACAGTAAGAAACACAGCGCTGCAAACCTTCATCGATGAGAGAGCAGGAGTCCAGCAGCCAGCCGCAGGAATTCACACACACTACAGACATTTACAGAACAATCATAGAAAGCCCATGGAAATGATTACAACCGCTTCATCTTATCTCATGTGTGCCGCTGCTGCTGCTTCTTCTTCTTCTTGATACGATGGATTGTTAGGATGCAAGCCAGCTTTCGATGCGTTACCGCCACCGACTGGACTAGTGAGAGATTTCATGTGTGACATTCATTACATTATCAGTCATAATAATTATCAAACAATTATTTTATATGATTTTAATATATATATGATATAATAATTGTATATGTATGTATTTATATATATATATATATATATATATATATATATATATATATATATATATATATATAATAAAAAACAATAATAATATTATTGTAATTAATAATTAATAGTTAGTATTGTAATTATTTATATTTTTTATCTAAAATGATTATATATTTAGTCACATATAATAAAATAATATTACAAATAAATAATATTTTATATTATTATTTTTCAATTTTTATATATTTATATATAGCAATTATTCTTTACATTATATATATATATATATATATATATATATATATATATATATATATAATTGCATAGTCATTTTAAACAATAAACATATATTAATTTCTTCTTCTATAATTACATATAAAAATCTTTTTTTATATAATTTTCAATATAAAATAATTGTTTATTTATTCAGATATAATACAATAATACATTAATATTAAAATCATTTAAATGTTTTTAATAATACTAATAATACTATTACTAATATTTATAATTTAATTTCCACATTGATATAATACAATATTTTACATTGTAAATAGTAGAAACAAATACTTAATAAAAAAAAAACAATTATAAATGTCACTGTATTTTGTTATTTTTCATTTTCTTTTTTCCTCCACCTGTCGGGTCTCGGGGCTAATCACCTGCCTTTTTGGTGTGTGTATGTATTTGTGTGTGTTTGGATGGTTTTGACAGCTCACCGCGTCTGCCTGTTTGTGTTTTCCCTGCCTCCTTTGTTTCCCCGTTGTTAACCTTAATTGCTCGCCACCTATTCTCTATGTTCTTCTAATTTTTTCCCCTTTATTATTCCCTGTGTTTCTCTGTCTATTGTCAGACTGTTGTTACTCGTACCAATAGCTCCGATCTTCTAGCTGTTCTTTGTACTCACCTTGTCGTGTCTTGTCCTCAGGCTCCAGTGTGTTTAGCTGATTTCTCTGCCCCTTGTTCTTACAAGCCCAGAGCTCCTAGTAACTTCCAGCTTTCATCCCTCCGGTCTCGGCGGTTATACGTACTACTGTGGAACATTACTCATCTGCTTTGACTCATCTGCTTCTCATCCTCTCACTACGAGTGAAACCTGTGAAACGTGACTCATCTTCTCTGCCTCCTCTGCTTAAATAAAGCCTTGAGTTTACCCGCATCTGAATCCAGCCTGCTTTCTCCTGACAGAACAGTCTGACCCAATTATGGATTCAGCGGGATCTGATCCTCTTCGCTCGGCTCTCGTTCAACAGGGAGTTTTGTTAGGGCAGCATGCCACCCAGCTCAGCACCACCACGCAGGATGTGGACGCTCTTAGTGCCTGAGTCTCCGAACTCCTCACACGGGTGGATGACCTTCAGTGAGAGGCAACGAGCCGGGGGTCCGTTCTTCACACCGGTATGTCCCACGATTCTGAACCCCATGCCAACAATCCGCCGGTCTACGATGGCGATCCTAACACCTGCCAAGCGTTTCTCTCCCAGTGCTCGCTGGTGTTCTCTCTGCAGCCCCGGCATTATGCAAATGAAGAGACCAAAGTAGCTTACGCCCTTACACTTCTTTCGGGCCGTGCCCGCGAATGGGGAATTGCCGTATGGAGATCGCGGGCTCCCTGTTGTGCCACCTCCGCGGATTTTAGTCAAGAGATGGCCAAATTGTTTGATCGCTCTGCTCAGGGTGACGAGGCGGCGGCCCAGTTATCGCGACTGTCACAGGGGAGGAGCTCCGTCACTGACTATGCCATCCAGTTCCAGACGTTAGCTGCGGCATGCGGCTGCAATGAGAGTGCGCTGCGTGCCCGTTTTCTTGAGGGGTTGGATTTCGCCATTGCTGATGAACTCGCGGCCATAGAGCTCCCGCGGGAATTGGATAATCTCATTAATCTCGCACTCCGTATTGAGGGTCGTCTCAGCTGCCGCCACAAACAACGGCAAACACCCACCCCGTGGCGCCACCTAGAGTCCTCTTCAGCCAGTTCAGCCAGTTCAGCCGGCCGACAGCCCTCGGAGGAGGAGCCCATGCAGTTGGGTCGTTTACGGCTTACACCACAACAGAAGCAGGAGCGTCTGTCATCGGGGGTGTGTCTATACTGCGGCAAGGGAGGCCACTTCGCCCTTCAGTGCCCGTTAAAAGCCAGGGCCCACCAGTGAGGCGGAGAGTCCTGGTGGGCACGGTTCTCAGTTCTAGCTCTCCTGCAGCACGCACTCAGCTGCCGTTCCAACTCTCCTTCCAGAGTCGTTCACATGCTGGACTCGCCCTTGTGGACTCAGGGGCTGAGGGGAACTTCCTTGATGCTGCCTCTGCTCAACGTTGGAGAATACCGCTTATTCCTTTGGTTAGTCCCGTATCAGCATGGTCATTAGCTGGCCGTCCCCTTACCACAATCACCCATGTCACAACCAAGATAAGCCTTAATATTGCTGGCAGCCATTGTGAGCTGATTGAACTGTTTATTATTGATTCCCCTAAGGCTCCTTTAATTCTGGGACACCCGTGGTTACACAAGCACAATCCACACATTGACTGGGTCAGTAATTCCCTTTTAGCCTGGAGTCAGTCTTGTCACATGTCGTGTTTGGGTGCTGCCTTTCGTCCTGTCTCTGTGTCTTGTGTTCCTCAGGAGGATCCCTCTGACCTGACTGGTGTTCCGGCGGAGTACCATGATCTTCGGGCGGTCTTCAGTAAGGCCTGGGCCACCTCACTACCTCCGAATCACCCCTACGACTGTGCCATTGATCTCCTCCCGGGCTCTTCTCCGCCTAAGGGTAGTTTATATTCCCTTTCAGGTCCTGAGAGAGAGGCCATGGACAAGTACATACGTGAGTCACTTCAGGCTGGGCTCATCCACCATTCCTCCTCTCCCGCTGGTGCAGGTTTTTTCTTTGTTCAGAAGAAGGACGGCTCCCTGCGCCCCTGTATTGATTACAGAGGTTTGAATGACATTACTATTAAGAACAGGTACCCCCTACCTTTAATGTCTTCTGCTTTTGAATTATTGCAGGGAGCTCGGGTCTTCACCAAGTTAGACCTGCGCAACGCCTACCACTTGGTGCGCATTCGGGAGGGGGATGAGTGGAAGACGGCGTATAACACCCCTTCGGGACACTACGAGTACTTGGTTCTTCCGTTTGGTCTTACCAATGCTCCAGCCGTTTTCCAGGGACTCGTCAACAGCGTGTTGGGTGACATGATTAATCAATTTGTCTTTGTGTATTTGGATGATATCTTGATTTTCTCCTCTTCTCTCCAATTACACACCCAGCATGTCAGACGGGTTCTCCAGCGGTTGCTAGAAAACCAGTTGTTTGTCAAGGCGGAGAAGTGCGAATTCCACGCTGAGTCAGTTACGTTCCTTGGCCACATTATTTCTATGGAGGGGATCAAGCCTGATCCCGCTAAGATTGAAGCTGTCGCCCATTGGCCGGTCCCTGACTCCCAGAAGGCTCTGCAGCATTTCCTGGGTCTTGCCAACTTCTACCGGCGATACATCCGGAATTTTGGTCAGATCGCTGCACCACTCACAGCCTTAACCTCCACTAAGGTGTCCTTCACATGGAACCGGGAAGCGCAGGTAGCCTTTGACATTTTAAAGTCCCGCTTTGTCTCTGCACCTGTTCTGTTGGTTCCCACCATGATGGGAAGCTCCACCCTTGTGCATTCATCTCTCGTCGTCTCAGCCCTGCAGAACGTAACTATGACATCGGCAATAGAGAACTGTTGGCAGTACGATTGGCCTTGGGTGAGTGGCGTCACTGGTTGGAGGGGTCAGTGCAGCCCTTCTTGGTCTGGACGGATCACAAACACCTTAAATACATCCGTTCAGCCAAGAGGCTGAGCTCTCGTCAGGCCCGCTGGCCGCTCTTCTTTGCCAGATTCAACTTCACCCTCTCGTACCGGCCGGGATCTAAGAACACCAAGCCCGATGCCCTCTCTCGCCTGTTCGGTGCTCCGGGGAGGGAGTTTGCGGCCGAGGCCATCCTTCCTGAGGGGGTGGTGGTCGGGGCTCTTTCATGGGGTATCGAGCAGCGAGTTGAGGAGGCCGGTCGAGGGGTGCAGGTGCCGGGAGAGTGCCCGGGTGGGCAGGTTGCCGGTGCCGGCTGCGCTGCACTCTGAGGTCCTTGAGTGGGGTCACGCATCCAGGTTAGTCTGCCATCCAGGTATTCGGAGAACGTTGTCTGCCATCCGACAGCGCTTCTGGTGGCCCACTATGGCCACAGATGTTAGACAGTTTGTGTTGGCCTGCCCCACATGTGCCCAAAGTAAGCCTGTCAATCGCCCTCCTGATGGTCTACTGAATCCTCTCCCTATCCCTTCCCGTCCTTGGTCACACATTGCCCTTGATTTCGTCTCTGGGCTTCCTCCGTCGAAGGGTAACACTGTAGTTCTCACGGTGGTGGATCGCTTTTCCAAAGCGGTTCATTTTATCCCCCTGCCCAAATTGCCTTCCGCACGGGAGACCGCCCAACTGGTGGTGGATCACGTCTTCCGTCTCCACGGGTTACCGGTGGATGTGGTTTCAGATAGGGGTCTCCAGTTCGTCTCCCGGTTCTGGAGGGAATTTTGTAGACAGATTGGGGCCTCCGCAAGTCTGTGTTCAGGTTTTCATCCTTTTTCCCCTTTATTATTCCCTGTGTTTCTCTGTCTATTGTCAGACTGTTGTTACTCGTACCAATATCTCCGATCTTCTAGCTGTTCTTTGTACTCACCTTGTCGTGTCTTGTCCTCAGGCTCCAGTGTGTTTAGCTGATTTCTCTGCCCCTTGTTCTTACAAGCCCAGAGCCCCTAGTAGCTTCCAGCTGTCATCCCTCCGGTCTCGGCGGTTATACGTACTACTGTGGAACATTACTCATCTGCTTTGACTCATCTGCTTCTCATCCTCTCACTACGAGTGAAACCTGTGAAACGTGACTCATCTTCTCTGCCTCCTCTGCTTAAATAAAGCCTTGCGTTTACCCGCATCTGAATCCAGCCTGCTTTCTCCTGACACCACCCTTATGTTTCAATTCCTCGTCTCTTAACCGATGTGTCATACACATATCCGTAAATACTGTACATGCAGGACATAATTTTATTTATTTTTTACAGTTTTTCTGAATTACTAAAGCAAATTTCTTAACCTTAAACATAAAACCAAATCTTCAAACTACAGTCGCTTAAAAACATTTCAGCTGTAGGTGACACCAGACAAGTCTTCGAAATCATACACATATTAGTTAATGCTACATGCACTACAGATCATTTATTAGACACTACATAAAAAAAAATGGAAAACACACACAACATGCAAACTGTTCTTTTAAAACTATTTGTACTCTTCTAAAAATCTTATTTTCCCATATGACCTGTATTCACAGACATAAAATAAGCACATTCACACCAAGCTACAAACACTACGTCCGTGTGTCTTTTTGCTTCTTTGGACTGCAGGGAAGAACAGGATTTAGTCACAGCACTCACATACATGGATACAATGTATGTACAATATGCATGTTATGCATGTTGGGAAGTCGTGGCCTAATGGTTAGAGAATCGAAAGGTTGTGAGTTCGAGTCCCGGGCCGGCAGGAATTGTGGGTGGGGGGAGTGCATTTACAGTTCTCTCTCCACCTTCAATACCACGACTTAGGTGCACTTGAGCAAGGCATCGAACCCCCAACTGCTCCCCGGGCACCGCAGCATAAATGGCTGCCCACTGCTCCGGGTGTGTGCTCATTGTATGTGTGTGTGTGTGTTCACTGCTCTGTGTGTGTGCACTTCGGATGGGTTAAATGCAGAGCACAAATTCTGAGTATGGGTCACCATACTTGGCTGAATGTCACTTCACTTTCACTTTCATATATATATATATATATATATATATATATATATATATATATATATATATATATATATATATATATATATATATATATATATATATATATATATATATATATATATATATATATATATATATATATATATATATATATATATATATATATATATATATATATGAGAATAAAAATGGTCTGACGTAGATGAGAGATCATCCTTACCCCTTTGACATGGCCCTGTGACCTGGGAAGGAAATAGTTCACATTTCACTCTTGCATCAAACAATGTAAGTGGTCGATAACTTGACTAATAAGCACACAATATATTTAATGCAAAATGAATCTCAGAAAGAAAGATGTGGTCAGATCGGCATGCACTTCATCCTCTCCTTCAACACAATAAAGTCTGAAATGATTTCAGTGTTTTGTCTTTTTTAAATGCATTTTTTAATCACCTGTAAATGTATGAACAAACACCTCTTTGTGTACAATTTTTTCTGGTTTGAGACTCTGCCCTTCACACATACACACACACACACCTGCAGAAAACACTCAAGCAGGTCCAAACACAAACATAACTCCCTTATGATAACACGTACTTTCTCACAGTGACCAGCACATTATCTCATGACAGTGTTGTGGAGCATGAAGGTTCTGGTGAGATGAAGAGCGGTCAATCACAATGATAGAATCTCTGAAGAAGGACAGTGTAGTCACACCGGATCGCCTCAGTTAGACTTAGACCTCTCACTTTGTTATGGGGAGATATAAGAGAGGGAAAAAATTTAGACGATCAGATCTATGGGAAAAGGCCGGAGGTACTGATTTTATAGTCGAGAAGCTGCAGAAAGCTGATATTTTGAATAGAAACACTGCATTTGCATCTGAGATATGGTCCCAGCTTCCCATAGATTTATTTAATGATGACACACGAAAAAAACATATGTGGATTTGGGAGAATTGGAGAGTAAACCGAGAAGGCATACAGGAAAGAGTACGTCTGGCTGCAGAAGATGTGGGACGGGGATGCCATGAAAATGAGGGAGAAGAAGTGGAGTCAGAAGATAAAGGTAAAAGAATGAAATCACAGCGAATATTGTGAAACACTAATAGAAAAACATAGAAATATTAAAGTGGGCTTAGTACTTATTTATAGGTTTTTTCAATTGCTAACACACTATAACAGATTCATTCATACAGTTCTTGTAACAAAGACATGTAAACTTTTTGTTTTGTTTTGCTTAGTGTTTTCATTACTTAAAGGGATAGTTCACCCAAAAATCAAAATTATGTCATTAATGACTCACCCTCATGTCGTTCCAAACCCGCGAGACCTCCGTTTATCTTTGGAACACTGTTTAAGATATTTTAGATTTAGTCCGAGAGCTCTCAGTCCCTCAATTGAAGCTCATCGGTGTTCATCTTCAGTTCTCTCTTCACAGCAGTTCAGTCAGTGTACTGTTTGAGTAAATGAATTACTCCGGGATATTGGTTTGTTTGAACTCAGAGGAAGTGTCAGCCACATTAAAAAAGTTGACTCAATGACACCCTCCTTTCTGGACCTTCTGGGAGTTTTATTACACTTCAGGGAACATGCAGTGGTGGTTAGTGAAGACATCAGAGGCATTTTCCACCAGCTTCAGCTCTTACCAGAAGACCAGCCGCTCCTCAGGTTCATCTGGAGGGACATAAACAGCGTGATAACCCCCCTGAAGTCTTCCAGTGGCAAGTTCTACCATTTGGCACTGTGTGCTCACCGTGCTGTGCCACCTTCGCCCTCCAGAGGTATGCGAGAGATCATTGCGGGCCAGGTGAAGGAATCCAGCATTCGGTGGAGTGCTGTTTTTATGTGGATAACTGCCTCCAGAGTGTGCACACCATGAATGAACCAAAGAACTGGTGTTCTGACTCAGGGAGATACTAGCGTCTGGAGGATTTGAGCTGAGACAGTGGGCCTGCAACATACCTGATGTGCTCCGACATCTACTTGCAGAGGCAAGATCCGACAGTACAGAGCTATGGGTTTCCCACGATGAACCTGGCCTGATGGAACCAGCCCTCAGACTCAGCTGGAACTGGAGTTTAGACACAATAGGTTACAAGAGCTGACCTCTGGAGTATGAGGCACTGACGATGAGAAATGTCGACAAGGTACTGCCCCGACAATATGATCCCCTGGGATTTATTGCACCTTTCACAACTTGCGCCAAGCTCATCCTCCAGAGCATGTGGGACAAGCCTCGTGACTGGGATGACCAATGTATCCCTCAAGACCTGCAGAGGGCATGGAAGGAATTGGAATAAGGTATAATGGGAGTTATACCTGCTACCATGCATCTTCGTACCCGATCCTATGCTCCAGCCCTTACAGAACAGATGGTTGTTTCCAGGCAGATCCAAGTGTTCAGTGATGCCTATGAAAGGGTTTATGGCTCAGTCTCCTACCTCAGGACAGAAGATTTTCAGGGACGAGTCCATCTATCATTCCTAGCAGCTAGGTCCAGGGTAGCACCCCGGCTGCAACTTTCCATTCTAAGGCCTGAGCTTTGTGGTCCATTGACTGCTTTCCAGTTGGCAAAGACGGTCGAGAGAGAGCTGACAGTGAGGACAGATAAGACAATCCTTTCTCCATGACTCAAAGACTGTGTTAACCTGGTTGCAGTCAGAGTCATGCCATTTCAAGGTCTTTGTGGGCCCTGTGTGGTGGAGATCCAAGAGCTTACAGTGGAGAGTAGCTGGCACTATGTGGACTTCTCTCAGAACCCAGCGGATGATGTTACTCGAGGGAAGACCTTGGCAGAATTTGCTGTATCTAATCGCTGGAGCCAAGGGCCATCTTTCCTCCGCAAGGGACCTGCTGAATGGCCATCCTCACCTGGGGGGATCCGAGAACAGGATATCACAGAGTATAAAAGGGTGGCTTCATGTGAATGATATCAAGAGATGACAGACAGGAGGCCCATGGAGGGCAGCTATACCTGTCGTGGAAGGATATGCTTGAGGCTGCAGCGCTGGAGATGCATGGGACAGCGAACCAAGACAAGCCTTTGACTGCAGAGGACTGTCATGAGGCAGAGAAGAAAATCTTTCAGAGAATTCAATCTGAATGCTTTCCATTTGAGTTGTGCCATCTTAAAGCAGGAAAGGCTGTACTTCAAAGTAGTCGTCTTCTTACCCTATCCCCAGAGCTGGACCGTGATGAGGGACCAAATGGTTAGACCCTAACTTTAAACATCCCATTGTCCTGAACCCCTCACATCCTGCAACAAAACTCCTTATTCAAGACTATGATTTTCCGCTCTGTCATTCGGGCCCAGAGCGAGTATTTGCAGAGATGCGCCGGACATTTCGGATCCTCCGTGAAAGGGGGGCCATCAGCAAAACCAGTGTCAGGAGTGCCGGCATTGGAAATCTTAACCATCGGTCCCACAGATGGCTTATCTACCTGTGGCCCGTCTGCGTCTATACAAGCCGGCGTGAAGTGAAGCTAGGACGACATTCATAAAAAGGTGGGGCATTATTTATAAATATCTTACCACTCGGGCAGTGCACTTGGACCTCCTGCACGCTATGGATTATGACTCCTTCTTAATGAGCCTCAGATGGTTCATTGCACACCGTGGGAGTCCAGCAGAGCTCTATTCAGACCAGGGCACAAACTTTGAGGGAGGTGAGAAAGAGCTTAGTGAATGGTTCAACAGAATGTCTTCTGACCTCAAACAACTCCTCGCCAAGCAGAAGATTGATTTGTGCTTCAATCCCCCCGCAGCTCCCTACTTCGGGGGTACATGAGAGAGGGAGATCGGGTCTGTTAAGACCACCCTGTATACTGTCATTGGAGTCTAACTGGTCTCTGAGGAAGTATTGCTTACAGTGCTTCTAGTGGTCGAGGTATATATATTATATATTTATAATAATTGTATATGTATTTATATTTAATACAAAACCAATTATTATATTATTGTAATAACATTTTATTGTTATTTTCATTTATTTATTAATATATAATACAATAATATTAAAATCAATTAAATTTTATCAATAATACTAATAATACTATTACTACTAATAATAATTTAATTTCCATAATTATATATAATATTTTATAATGTATTTATATAATTGTGTATTGATTTATATATTCTAAAATAAAATTATATATATATATATATATATATATATATATATATATATATATATATATATATATATATATATATATATATATATATATTTTTTTTTTTTTATTATTTTATTTCTCGCTTTACACTCCATCCAATAGGGGCGGAGTTTGTCCTGTATGATTATTGTCCGACCGTCATGAAACAAACAACAGAGAAGAAGAAGAGATGCTGCAGAAGGAGGAGGAGAAGGACGGAGTTCAGGTTGAGGCTTCGGGCGCGAAATCATTAAGTTTCATAACTTCATAAAAGCAGCACGTTAGTCTTGAATATCAGAAATCTGGACACCAGACAACAAATCTAGCCCTGAAGATGAACATGTCAGAGACGCAGCGGTGAGTTTGTTCCACTGTTATGTGTCAGAAGTCGCAGGTTTGGAAGTAGCGCGTGACGGATTGAGGATGGCGGAGGAGGGAGCGGAGCGCGAGCGGCGGAGAGACGCGCGGAGGACGGTGTGTGTGTACGACTGCCGCTCGGAGAGCCGCGACACGCCGCCGCGAGCGATCATCGACACCGCGGAGCTGGACTACAGCGGCTTCCTGCGGGCTCTGAGACAGGTAACCCCTCGTGACCCGGTCAGGACCCTTTAACAGCCTTTACGGTGAAACACAGACGGTCACGGGTTTACTCTGATTTCAGAAGTTCTGTCTGTCGCCGAACGAGACGTTTGTTGTGAGCTCCACGGACCGAAGAGAGATCACCTCTGACCTCTACAGTAAGAGCTCCACAAGCGCGCTCTCATCAAACACTCAACTGTTTTCATTGTGCCGCTTTTATTAGTTTTTAAGTATATATTTATTGTGGTATTTATGTTCTGTATATTGTTTACAGATGAAAATGTCAAAATAGTATTTTTTTATGTATTAAATTATTATTATTATTATTGTACAATAAGAGCTCTAAACGTTTAAGTTAAACATTATATTCATTTACTTTAACTATTAAATATTTTTACATTTTGTTATGTACAGCATTTCGATATAAATAAAATATAAATATACATTTTTTTTACAAGTGAAACTGTTCAGTTTGTAATTAAAATGTAAATAAATAAAATTATTATTGACTTTAATTTTGTTCTTTACAGTTGTGCATATGAAAATAATAAAACAATAGTACATGTGAATGTAATAAAAAAAATTCACTTTTTACTGTAAAAAGTTGCAAATGAAGTATTTTTCAAATTAAATATTACATATTAAATCTTTTTATATTTCATATATTTATATTTTATTAATGTTATATTTCAAAACTAATATTTATTTCCACTTGCATATGTTAATGTTTTAGTTTTCTATAGTTTTTAAATATATTTTTGTTGTGGTATGTTCTGTATTTTGTTTACAGATGAAAATTTAAATATAGTTATTATTATTATCATTATTAATATTATTATTTTTATTTTACAATAAGAGCTCCAAACATTTAAAATAAATATATTAATTTACTTTATTTTACTTTTTAAATACAATTGAACAGTTATTGACATTGATAATTTTGTTCTTTACAGTTGTGCATATGAAAAATAATAAAACAATAGTACAATGAATGTAATTTAAATTTTTCCCACTTCTTTTACTGTAAAAAGCTCTAAGTTGTACATTAAATATGTGTAAAAATGTAATATTACATTTACTTTATTTACTTTTATATATTTATATGTTATACATTTTATATTTCAAAACTAATATTTATTTTCATTTACATACGTTCATTTTTAAAATATGTTTTGATGATTTTAAAACTGAAGCTTAAATTTCATATGCGTCTGACAGTAGTTTTCAGTCATGTCACTCTTCCTGAAGGGTTTAATGCATGCACGGATGTGGTTTGTGTGTGTTGTGATGCTGCAGAGGAGCTGGTCGATGGGAAAACCTTGCACCTGTTGAAGTCTATGGATCAGGAGCTGACTGCGGCGACTCAAGAGCGGATTGAGTTTCTGCCGCACTACCATACTCTGGTGCAGTGTGGCATGTACGAGTACTACGCCAGTGAAGGACAGAAGGCGCTGCGTGAGTCTGTGCACCTTCACCTCTGCTCTGTTGCTGTACATGAACACTGTCAGTTTGATGATCTGTTTCTCCTTCTGTTGTGATGCAGCATATGCCTTCGCTGAGCTCATCGATAACGCTCTGTCAGCCACCGCAAAAAACACAGGAATCAGGAGGATTGAAATCAGATTGGTGAGAGTTCAAACCCTTGCGTCAACTGCATCAATGCCATTGTTTTACATTATACATGTAGACTGCGTGACAGTAGGCTCGCTGCAGTGTTACGCTCATAAGTTTAGGAATAGGAATACAAATCATTTAGTTCAGTTAGAGAACAGACACTAAAATTAAAGATTTAGATTCAGATTCAAAACAAAATGCAAATGCGCTTGTTGGGGATATATTTTGGATTATGAAAAGGCTGTTGACTTAAGTTTATATAAAGGTGATTTGATCTGTTTTTATATGGGGTGAATTTGTGAGTCTTTTTTTTCACGTTTGTTTCTTATTTCTTATCTATATATCTTTATTTGGTTTATTAACAAAAGTTCTGTTTATTATAAGTGAGTTCGTCATTATACCATTTTCTTGTAGTCCATTAAAGCATTTGGCGCAGAATCGCTGCTAATTCAAAAGTGAATTTAAAATGCATGCTGGCATTTACAAGCTAATTGAAAGTGAAGGTTAAATGCATTTACAAGCTAATTGAAAGTGTATTTAAAATGCATTTACAATCTAATTGAAAGTGAAAGTAAAATGCAATTTACAAGCTAACGGAAAGTGAAAGTAAAATGCAATTTACAAGCTAACGGAAAGTGAAAGTAAAATGCGTTTACAAGCTAATTCAAAGTATATAAAATGCATTTACAAACTAATTGAAAGTGTATGTAAAATGCATTTACAAGCTAATTGAAAGTATATAAAATGCATTTACAAGCTAATTGAAAGTGTATGTAAAATGCATTTACAAACTAATTGAAAGTGTATGTAAAATGCATTTACAAGCTAATTGAAAGTATATAAAATGCATTTACAAACTAATTGAAAGTGTATGTAAAATGCATTTACAAGCTAATTCAAAGTATATAAAATGCATTTACAAACTAATTGAAAGTGTATGTAAAATGCATTTACAAACTAATTGAAAGTGTATGTAAAATGCATTTACAAGCTAATTGAAAGTATATAAAATGCATTTACAAACTAATTGAAAGTGTATGTAAAATGCATTTACAAGCTAATTCAAAGTATATAAAATGCATTTACAAACTAATTGAAAGTGAAGGTAAAATGCATTTACAAGCTAATTGAAAGTATATAAAATGCATTTACAAACTAATTGAAAGTGTATGTAAAATGCTTTTACAAGCTAATTGAAAGTGTATGTAGAATGCATTTACAAACGAATTGAAAGTGTATATAAAATGAATTTACAAGTTTACGGAAAGTGAAGGTAAAATGCATTTACAAGCTAGGGCTGTCACTTTTTATTTGATATTCAAATATGCATTCGAACATGACGTGAAATATCCGTAATTGAACTATAAATAAAATATCCGGTTTTTAAAATGCCATGTGTAGCGCATGGCACATAGATATTTGAATATATTAGAATACATTGCATGATATTCGATATCCGTTCGAATTTGACTTTTCTCAAAAGTGACAGCCCTATTACAAGCTAATTGAAAGTGATAGCAAGAGAGGAAAAGAGAGAAAACCAAAATGAATCATTCAGATATGCTGATTCACTGCTCAAGAAACAGTTCTTAAAATTTTTTGTTTTTGATCCATAATAATTTTGAGGAAACCATGATGCATCTTTTCTGGATTTTTTTTTTTTTTTCAAAATAAAAAGAACAGCATTTAGTTGATATGTAGATATTTTGTACGATTATTAATGTCTTTATTGCAACTTTTGATTTTATGTGTCCTTGTTGAATTGAAGTATTAATTTCTATAAAAAAGAAAAGTACTGATCCCAAACTTGTGTATGGTACTAGTGTCCATATCACATTCGGGCTCTTAATTAATTGATAAATACAAACAAAACATTATGGATAAACTCTTTTAAATGTTAGATGCGTCATGCCTTATGTTTATTGCACACGTAATTAAGTTAAAAAGCATTCAGCTTATATCATGCTACCTAAATGATAATGAGCTTTATAAGCATGTATTATAAGACTATTACATGACTATAGCAAATAAATAATGGGGTGAATTAGATCATATATAATTAAATTAACCCATGAAAGCAAAAAAATTATTCAGTTATAAGATTTCTCTTTAAGATCTTTTCATTAAGCGGATGCATTCAGAAGCAATGCATTCTTTTTTCTGCAAGACATTCATGCAGTTTTTGTGGTTATGATGTCTACAGTGTTTTTTATCTAGTTGACTCATTATGGTTTGATGCTGGTCAGGCTAATTCATTTTGCGTGCATTTCCTTTTTTTGTGATATTGCATGAAAATATGACTCATTTTATAGTTATGTGAGAAAATTAGCGTTCATTCAGTGCATCGTTGTGGTACTCTTTGACCAACTATTAGTCACCGTGAACTGGATGTGTGTTTCTCTCTGTGTTTCCAGATGTTTGACGAGTCTCAGGGAGGACCTGCTGTTGTGGTGATGGATAACGGCTGTGGAATGACATCTAAACAGCTGAACAACTGGGCCGTGTACCGTCTATCCAAGTTCATACGAGAAAACGGCACAAAGAGGTGTGCTCTTCAGAAAACCGCTGCTTGTTGTTGCCCGAGGTGTTTTATGAATCACTCCGAAATGACTCATAATTCTGGTCATGCAATGAGGTTTAGAGCTTCTTCTGATGTGAAATCATAGCTGAGCTGTACTGATTGTGTGATGCCTATAACATGGTCTTCTGGAGCTTGTTATGATAAAACCATCAGTTGTCTTCCTCTTCTTTGTTGTTAGTGAAGAAAGCGGTTACGTGCGGCCGGATCCAGTCCCACGCAGTCTGAACAGTGACATCTCGTATTTCGGAGTCGGAGGCAAACAGGCTGTGTTTTACATCGGCCACTCTGTCAGAGTATGTTTGCATGCAGTTTGTTTAATTTTATTTAACAAATTTCACACTTGCAATACATCCATTGTGTTCATTTGCATTAGTTTTCACTAAAGCAGATTTCACCTTTCCCAGATTAAGGCTCTGAGCGAATTGCCTTAATACAGTCCAGTATCGAAAAATGTCTTGTCGTTCGGTACCACATTTCGATACCTAAAGGATTATTCCCGTCAGTGTCAGTGAGCCAGTAAGCATGCAGCCTAAATCAGTGATTGGATCTGGAGAGGCATCAAGGAATATATGTATTATAAGACCATTCACAATGTAGCATCATACTACATAAGACAATTTATAAAATTAACTTTTCAAAATAAAAGTCCCATTTAACTTGGAGAAATTATGACAGAAATATCTTACTGTTGTATACTAAATTATTATATATATATATATATATATATATATATATATATATATATATATATATATATATATATATATATATATATAATCTCCAATCTTTTTAACATTTTTAAGAAATATGTAACCAAGGATTTATTTTCTTTAATTTACACAGTTCTGTTGTTCAGCGTCTTGCTTGACAATAGATTGCAACGTTTGGTTGTAAATTAATTTCATTTCATCACATTTTAAAAGAATGATCAAACTGATTGCTTTATTAATTCATTTAATTCTATGGCATTTGTTATGATAAATTCGCATTGAATCATAAAACACAGAATCTAGCTACAGAACTTGCATTTCATGGGGCCCTGAAATAAAATGAATCTTACTCTAAAGTTTGATCGTGAACAAACAAAGTTATGTTAACATTTATTCTCAAGATCTAACAGAAATGTGCAAGGTATTTCCTCCCCATTAACTGTAAATGAATATTGCGATAAATATCGATATCGTATGATATTGAAAAAATACTGTGATAATATTTTTGGCAATGTCGCTCAGCCCTATTAGAAAATATTTTTAAAAAATCATTTAATTTGATAAGAACAAAATGAGTTTGGAGTAACTTGAGTGTGAGTAAATGATGACATAATTTATTTTAAGATGAACTAACCCTTTAACAAAGAAAAGTGTTGACAGAGAAGTCACTTGAGCAATGACACACTAACCCTACTGTGTCATATTTGATATGCAAATTTCTAAGGCTTTTAAATGATCAACATAATCTACTAAAACTCTGCCACATACCTTCTGTTGTCTGATGATGGTTTCCACTTTTTTTAGCAAGTAACCGTTTGCATGGACAGTCATTTATTGTTATTTACTCACTCTAACTTTATTCACTCTTTCCATGTATTTACAGTTCACAGTGTTATCAAATTTAATTTCGGGTAAACTATGCTTTTAATACTATGTGTGCTTCAGATGATCAGTAAACCTGCAGGCTCTCCAGACGTTCATGAATTTGTGATGTCTAAAGAAGACTTTGAGCGCAAGGAGGTGAACAAGAAAGACATTTACACTGGCTTCATTAGAAACAGAAAGGTGAGGGAAGTTCAAGTCCTCTCAGGGCTTTGTTGGCCCCTGGATTTGTTTTTAAATGTGTGTTCGTGTGTGTGTTTTCTTCTGCAGCCTGGCGACTGCTCGCATGTGACGGCCGGCGAGGAGCAGTTCCTGCGCTCCATTGTGATGGAAGAAGAAGCGAAGGAGAGTTTCACTGCAGTCATCATCACTGGAGTCCAACAGGAACACGTCACTTACCTGAAACAGAATATCAATGTGTGGAGCCGAGAGCTGGCGTACGTCTCAACTGCACACACACGAACACATACATGGTTTATTTATTAGTTTTTTTTAGTTTTTGCACGAGAGTTGTTGCTTAAAATACTGTAAGGTCCAGGCACTCGGCCCAAGGAAGGTATCCGGTGCTGAATGAGGGTTTCCTGCGTGTTCGGTCTTTCAGTGTGTAGAGTTATTCAATTTAGGTTAAACTCAAATCTGACTCCATTGTATTATTTAATCTGACTCCATTTTAGTATGACCTCGAATTTAGGTTGAAAGGCAAATATGTTGCTCAGGGTGCCCCACGACGGCCGTTCTTCTACGTGTGCCCCACGATCACAAACTCACCAGTCTAAACAGTAGCCAGAGGTTATGACTAGTAGTCCCCCTCAGTTACCCATGTACAACTTAGTTAAAGCTCAAAACAATAATCAGCGGTTATGCTAGCCCTATCTGTCTAGCCCCCCCGACAGTCATATAACTACCGTATTTTTTGGACTATAAGTCGCACCTAAATATAAGTCGCATCAGTCCAAAAATGGGTCATGATGAGGAAAAAAACATATATAAGTCGCACTGGACTATAAGTTGCATTTATTTAGAACCAAGAGAAAACATTACCGTCTACAGCAGCGAGAGGGCGCTATATGTTTTCAGTGTAGACTACAGGAGCACTGAGCAGCATAGAGCGCCCTCTCGCGGCTGGAGACGGTAATGTTTTCTCTTGGTTCATTTCTCTCGGTTCATGTCAAATTAATTTTGATAAATAAGTCGCACCTGACTATAAGTCGCAGGACCAGCCAAACTATGAAAAAAAGTGCGACTTATAGTCTGGAAAATACGGTAAGTACAACTTAATTAAAGCTCAAAACAATAATCAGCGGTTATGCTAGCACTACCCGTCTAGCCCCCGACAGTTATATAACTACGTACAACTTAATTAAAGCTGAGACAATAACCAGCGTTTATGACCAGTACTTTTACTAGCCCCCCCATAGTTAATGCAACTGAGTACAACTTAACTAAAGTCAAGCGGTTAGTCAGAAATCTAAAACCTCACCTGATGTGCCCTATGCTCCATCTAGTCTGAGTTTTAGTATGCACTTAACCCTGGACGCAGATTTGCGGAAACATAGCCTTCACTTAATCTACTTGAGAAAATAATTTCAGAGTAAATCAAATGTAACAATTTATTATCAGTCAGGTAAGGATTATGCCAATTACATAGCCAATTCATAGATATCAAATCAATACAAGACATCAAATTCTCAAAGATGAATCTAATAGTAAAAGATGCATACCTGACTTTTAGAAAAATACATAGTATGTGGACACACTTCATGCTATGGGCTCATTCCAGCTACAGAAGGCCCTGATCCTTTTGCTGCAGTCCTTTAAATACATCAGACCAAGACAAACATCCCCCGAGATGGAGACAGGAACTAACAATTGGAATTTGCATTAACTCAGGTCCCAAGCCTGGGTGGTTTTACAACTCAATGGGAACAGGGGGTAATTTACATGGAGGACACTGGGAAGGGGCACTCCTATTACAGTAGGCAAAATATCTCTTAACTCTTAGGATCTGTATTATCTTTTAATCTACTTTTGTAAGATTGAGACCATTGTACCAGTTGCACTGAGACATTTCAAATGATACCAGACATGACTGTTAGTTCACTTGCATTGACATTTTCATGTAATCATTTTGAGCTGATTGAGTAGAAGGAAGCATGGATAAAGGGATTTATAATGAAACAAATGGACAGAAGGGTAGGAGGTCTCCTGCTCCTCCACTCTGTGAGGTGTCTCGGAGATGCCCGTGTATGTTTGTATTGTCTGTTTCTCAGGAGATCAAAGTATCTCAGGTTCTTTCATCCTTACAATCCTACTAATATAAAAAAAGTTATATTAGTAGGAGTAGAATTTTTTTGTTAGGATATAGTGGTTAACCTTTTTGTTCACAATGATATTTTAAGCCCCCCTAACCTTAGTTTTGTTTTCCCATTGCATATTTTGGCAGGATCTGTAAAAAAACAACAACATTCTTATTAAAAGTTTAAACTAAATTTCATATATCCAAAAAATCATTTTATCGTAATGTTACTGGATAAGGATATTGGAAAATTAATGTTTATTTTTTATTTTTTTTATTTACATGGCTACTGAAAACATTTTAGAGCTTGGCATAACTAGAAAACTGTATGTGTTATAAAATAATGGACACAGAGTTTTAGTATTTTATTAATGCAAAATTTACTTTCATCAGAGAACATAACTTTGGACCACTCAGCAGCAGTCCAGTCCTTTTTGTCTTTAGACGCTTCTGATGCTGTCTGTTGTTCAAGAGTGGCTTGACACAAGGAATGCGACAGCTGAAACTCATGTCTTGCATACGTCTGTGTGTTGTGGTTCTTGAAGCACTGACTCCAGCTGCAGTCCACTCTTTGTGAATCTCCCCCACATTTTTGAATGGGTTTTGTTTCACAATCCTCTCCAGGATGTGGTTATCCCTATTGCTTGTACACTTTTTCTTCTACCACATCTTTTCTTTCCCTTCGCCTCTCTATTAATGTGCTTGGACACAGAGCTCTGTGAACAGCCAGCCTCTTTTGCAATGACCTTTTGTGTCTTGCCCTCCTTGTGCAAGGTGTCAATGGTCGTCTTTTGGACAACTGTCAAGTCAGCAGTCTTCCCCATGATTGTGTAGCCTACAGAACTAGACTGAGAGACCATTTAAAGGCCTTTGCAGGTGTTTTGAGTTAATTAGCTGATAAGAGTGTGGCACCAGGCGTCTTCAATATTGAACCTTTTCACAATATTCTAATTTTCTGAGATACTGAATTTGTGATTTTCCTTAGTCGTCAGTTATAATCAAAATTAAAACAAATAAACATTTGAAATATATCAGTCTGTGTGTAATGAATGAATATAATATACAAGTTTCACTTTTTAAATGGAATTAGTGAAATAAATCAACTTTTTGCTGATATTCTAATTATATGACCAGCACCTGTATATACTCTTTTGGTTTCTGTACCCAATATTTGTAAAAATTACAAATGCAGTAAAAATATCAGTATTGGTACTCAGTATTGGCAAGTAACAAGAATAAAAGTATCGGTATCAGGCGAGTACTGAAAAGATTGGTATCGGCACATCCCTGGTGAATGGGAATCACGGCTTTGAGAGTAAAAAAAAAACATACACAAACAAAACCAAATGAAATCCTGCGGCTCGTGATGATACATTCATGTGTAAAGACACAAAACGATTGGTCTGTTTTAATAAAATAATACATAGACCGATAATAATATCTGAGATTTTTGGGTGAACTATCCCTTTAAGGCCACCCATAGGCCATTGAATGCCATTTGTTTTATTTCAGAAATACATACCATTACTATATACACGGAGTTCATGGAAACGAACAGAGGAAAAAGAGTGAAAATGACCATGTCTCCAACATTGAGATTCAGGTACAGGTGTATTGCATTGCTCATTCAGTGTTTGAGTGCTTTAGAGTCCTTGTTTTTCTCTGAAGCTCTTTCTGTCTTATTTTCTCAGATCGTTTTGCTCGAGCGCTCTCCTCGAATCCCCCGTGTGATGAATCTGAGGGAGGTGGACGATGACATGCAGACTCTGTATATCAACTCCAGTTTTTCCACTTTTGAGTTCAAAGCCAACGGCGCTAGAGATTCTTTAGTGGAGGGACTGATCCGTTATCATCCGTTCCTCTACGATCAGGAAACATACCCAGTGGATCCATATGCATTAGGTATTGTAAATCATAAATAAATTGGCTGTTCCACACTGATGGCGTTGTGGAAAGAGATGCTCTGATAATAGATGATACCAGTTCGACTGCTGAAATGTGTGCATCCCCGGGTATTTTTTTTCTATGTTGGTTCCGTGTTTGTTTTGTAGGTCCTTCAGAGGATGAGGACGAGGAGTGTTTGATTTTGAACTCTGAAGCTCGGGGCAAGCGGCCGATCTTTGAGTGCTTCTGGAACGGGCGACTCATTCCCTACACCACTGTCTCAGAGTAAATGTCTGCTTAATTCTGAACATCAGTTCAATTTCTGGCATATTTTACCTGTAGAAAAAAAGCTTTTAGAAAAACTAATAAATATTCACATCTGAATAGAAGCAGTTTTTCTCTTTAAACTTCACATTCCTTCATCAACAATTACATATCACCTATAAATTATTATAAAACTTTAATACTAAGAAACATAAGATTGATGTGGTTCAGAATATTAATTTGCCTGATAATTGCATGCATGTAAGGCTTTCAAGCCATTGAAGTTTCATGATATGCTGATTAATTAATCTAATTTATCATAAAATTTTGGCTGAGAAATTACCGCCTGAAAGATTATAGTGTTAGATAAGAAAAGCATTGACAAAGCAGTTTAAGAAAGAATAATGATAATAATGATATCATTGCATATATGCATAATAATAATAATAATAAAGGGGTATTAATGTTTATATTAATATTAAAATATGAAATTATAAAAAAATGTGCAGGCCAATTCTTTGCCCTCATATCTTGAATTTTAGGCTCATATAACTTCATTATGCTAATCAACATCTGCATCAATATAAGATGATTTAAAGGTGTAGGTGGGGTGCATTTAAAATGTTATTTAATTTATTTTTTTTATATTAATGCTCATTTTACTTATGCATTGTGGTGACACCATTGATTTGCTTTTTTTTTTAAGAGGAGGGAAGAGTCAAAATAAATTTTTATGATAATCATCATTGTCATAAATGTTGTCAGTTGAATCTGAAATATGTCTTTAGTCACATTAAATATAATGCTAAAACACATTTCTGGATTGATGTGGGTGAAGAGGTAGTTTTTGATGGGGCTTTGGGGGGTAAAATAGTGAGAAATGCATAAAGAGGACATAAAATAAAAAAATATTGTTGAAGGCAAGTAGCCTGAACTGGATGGTAACCTGTGTGTGTTAGGTTCGAGTGGTGTGCAAAACCTAAGAAAGCAGGTGCTGTGCCACTGGAGTGTTATAACCGGATTTCAGGAGTTCTCTTCGCCAACGACCGATTCCAAGTCAGTACCAACAAACTTACCTTCATGGACCTAGAGCTTCAACTCCGTGACAACAACACCATTTTTACCAGAGTGAACAAAGGCCAGGTATAGAAACACATTCCTGAACTCTAAAAGACACATTTTAACACTGCTTACATGCACATGATCGAAGGCCCAGTTCACATAGTCTGTGCTGTTTTTTCCAGGGGCAACGGGTGAATATCCAGAGGGATTTTACTAACTGGTTAAAAGAATGTCATGAGCGCTTCGATAAGCAGGTATGTGTAAGGCCAGGGAAGCAAACACTGGTGTAACTGCACGATCAGTGCATTGTACGTGCTTAATGCATGTTTTTGCATGTATAAATATTATATACAGGTGCATCAATAAATTCAATAAATTAGAATGTTGTGGAAAAGTTCAAATTGTGAAACTCATGTATTAAATTCAGTGCACACAGACTGAAGTAGTTCTTTTAATTGTAATGATTTTGACTCACATTTAACAAAAACCCACCAATTCACTATCTCTACAAATTAGAATATGATGACCAATCAGTTAATCAACTCAAAACACCTGCAAAGGTTTCCTGAGTCTTCAAAATGGTCTCTCAGTTTGGTTCACTAGGCTACACAATCATGGGGAAGACTGCTGATCTGACAGTTGTCCAGAAGACAATCACTGACACCCTTCACAAGAAGGGTAAGCCACAAACATTCATTGCCAGAGAAGCTGTCTGTTCACAGAGTGCTGTATCCAAGTATGTTAACAGAAAGTTGAGTGGAGGGAAAAAGTGTGGAAGAAAAAGATGCACAACCAACCAAAGGAACCGCAGCCTTATGAGGATTGTCAAACAAAATTGATTCAAGAATTTGAGTGAACTCCACAAAGGAATGGACTGAGGCTGGGGTCAAGGCATCAACAGCCACCACACACAGATGTGTCAAGGAATTTGCTGAACCACAGACAACGTCAGAGGCGTCTTACCTGGGCTAAGGGTAAGAAGAACTGGACTGTTGCACAGTGGACAAAGTCCTCTTTTTAGATGAGAGCATGAGAGCAGATGCATTTCATTTGGAAACCAGAGTCCTAGAGTCTGGAGGAAGGGTGGAGAAGCTCAAAGCCCAAGTTGTCCAGTGTTAAGTTTCCACAGTCTGTGATGATTTGGGGTGCAGGGAAGTCGTGGCCTAATGGTTAGAGAGTCGGACTTGCAATCAAAGGGTTGTGAGTTGAGTCTCGGGCTGGCAGGAATTGTGGGTGGGGGGAGTGCATGTACAGTTCTCTCTCCACCTTCAATACCACGACTTAGGCTCCCTTGAGCAAGGCATCGAACCCCAAACTGCTCCCCGGGCGCCGCAACACAAATGGCTGCCCACTGCTCCGGGTGTGTTCTCACAGTGTGTGTGTGTGTGTGTGTGTTCACTGCTCTGTGTGTGTGCACTTCGGATGGGTTAAATGCAGAGCACGAATTCTGAGTATGGGTCACCATACTGAATGTCACGTCACTTTCACTTTCAATGTCATCTGCTGGTGTTGGTCCATTGTGCCTTTTGAAAACCAAAGTCACTGCACCTGTTTACCAAGAAATTTTGGAGCACTTCATGCTTCCTTCTGCTGACCAGCTTTCTGAAGATGCTGATTTAATTTTCCAGCAGGATTTGGCACCTGCCCAAACTGCCAAAAGCACCAAAAGTTGGTTAAATGACCAGGGTGTTGGTGTGCTTGACTGGCCAGCAAACTCACCAGACCTGAACCCCAGAGAGAATCTATGGGCTATTGTCAAGAGGAAAATGAGAAACAAGAGACCAAACAACGCAGATGAGCTGAAGGCCACTGTCAAAGAAACCTGGGCTTCCAGACCACCTCAGCAGTGCCACAAACTGATCACCTCCATGCCATGACGAATCGAGGCAATAATAAAAGCAAAAGGAGCCCCTACCAAGTATTGAGTACATGTACAGTAAATGAAGATACTTTCCCAAAGACCAACAATTCACAAATCTTTTTTTTATTGGTCTTATGAAGTAAGATTTGTTGAGATGTGAATTGGTGGGTTTTGTTAAATGTGAGCCAAAATCATCACAATTAAAACAACCAAAGACTTAAACTATTTCAGTCTGTGTGCATTGCATTTATTTAATACACGAGTTTCACAATTTGGCGAGAAAAATCCCTCAAATCAAATGCATTGCATTTATTGTGACAGATGAAAGGTGTCACAATAACTTTAAAAAGATGTGAACTTTAAAAAGTTGGCTTTTTAAGTCAATAGAAGTGTTGTTTTTTATTATTGTTATTATTATCATACTGAATATAAGCCTATCACTGGCTTACAGTCCACCGCAATCAATTTCGTAACTTTTGCCAGCAAATACAAATACCAGAGGTTTGAAGCTTCCATGGTTATAATATAATTGAATTCACTATTCACTCACTTCCGTGTTATATCATGCTTTTCTGCTTAGACATTAAGATGGCAACAACTATTTTTTTGTGTCTGTTTGTAGGTGATGTTTCAGGGATTCAATGGTTTGACTACGCGTACAGATGTGGCCACCAAACAGCGTCAGCGGCCCTGGGCTATATTCCAATCCATTAGTTGGGACGGCAAGACTTATAAGAAAGGACAAAATGTGAGATCGAGTAGTTCTCATATTTTAACACCAAGTCCTAGACAACATCAGTTTACAGGAGTCTTAGAAAATGACTGATTACTTTTGCATAATAACTGAATGTGGATTATTGACGGAAAATTTTAGTAAGCAAAATAAAGATGAACATTCTGTAAGTGTGGTGATTCCACTGTATTTTCCCAGCTGTTGTTAAGCATCATAGAAGTGTAATTAGTATCTTTAGTTGTGTCAAAAAAGTCTGTAACATGAAAACGAAAAGGAATCCGGACATTTATTAAATTATGAAACGTAGGTTGTAATTCTAGTCATCTCAAATATTTTCTTTCATACTTTTAGGTGAAGTCAGTAAAGACGATCCCTGTATTCATTGGCTCTATAGTTAATTTCTTGCTCTACGGAGAGCATGAAGGAGACGTGTATGCCACAGAAGGATTTGTCCAGATGGCTCTGGTGAGGATGATTCTGCTCATTGTCCATCTGCATCTGTATGGAAACAGTGTGGTCACGTGGTTTTCCTTCGCCTCTGAATTTGGTTGAGTGTAGGGATGCACCGATATGAACATTTTGGCCGATACCGATAACCGATAATTATTTTTTTTGAAAGCCGATAACCAATGTGTTGGTCAAAATACAATTTTTTTAATAATTTGAGAACCTGATTACAAAAACAAACCATTAATAGCCATGTCCCAAGCACTTCTACATGAATCAAACATGTCCAGTACAGTAGCTTAGTTTTAAAAATAATTTTAGACTCCTGTTGGGCCATTGAATGTCAACTAAAAAAAAAAAATCATTATCATTTTATATGTCAATATGACAGACCATTGCCAAGCATGTTGCAATTAACTGTATTGTCCTTTTTAAAAATGATTCCAATCATATTTCAAGCAATTCTAAACCATAATAGTGAACAGTTTGCATCTGAAGTGTTTCAGCTGAGGGAAATAATTCATTATTAATCGACTTTTAATATTACAAATATTCTTATCAGGTGGATAATGCTGCTTGTTTTTACTTTAGTATATTTCTCTGTGATGTGTTTTCCTAGGAACCGAAGGAGTTGTATAATGAGATGAAGATCATTCCCATCTTTAAAATCGACAGGCTGGCCGCGCCCGCAACCATTAAGAAGAAAATCGAAGAAGAGCGTGCAAAGTAAGACCTGCTGCTGTATTCTGCATTTCACCTTAACAGTAAAGGGAATTAAAGAGCATCTGCTCTGAGTTAGGTTGACCATCTCCTCATACTTGTAATGAGAAGCACTTATCAACAAAAGAGGATCTTTAAGGGCTACCTGTGGTTTTCCATCAAAATAAAAGTTTGATGCTTTAACATTTGAGAATGAAGAAATGAACATAGCCGTAATTATCAATATTGTAATTTTACATTTGTAATGTACAATAGAATTATTATCTTATGTTTTAATTAGTTATTTTATATATATATATATATAAATAAGTGTTCTATTTTAATATTTCTATTTTAAATCAATGCTGTTCTCTTTAACTTTTTAATCATCAAAGAAAAAAGTATAACAGGTTCCAAAAAATATTAAGCTGCAAAAACTGATTTAAACATTGATAATAAATCAGCATATTAGAATGATTTCTGAAGGATCATGTGACACTGAAGACTGGAGGAATGATGCTGAAAATTCAGCTTTGCATCACAGAAATAAATTATATTTTAAAGTATATTAAAATAGAAAATGGTTATTTAAAAATTGCAATAATATTTTAAAATTGTAATGTTTTTTTATGTATTTTTGATTAAATAAATGCAGCCTTGATGAGCATAGCATTTTGAAGTTTTATAGTCTAATTTGAAGTTGCATAGTTAACTGTAATGGAATAATACTATAATAAAAAATATATATTTTTGGCCAAATTGTGCAGCCATACAAGCAATTTTTTTTACAATATTTATTTTTTACAATATTTATTAGAAAATGATTGCAATTAGATTTTTTTTTTTAATCGTGTAGCCCTAGCTTATTCTGTTCTTTCTTCTTTTTTAATTATTTTCTTGTCATCAGACTTCCAGACCAGCTGAGGGTTACGTGGCCTGAGGGAAATGCTTGGGCTGAGAATTATGCTCGTCCGGCCGGCACAATCATCGGTAAACAAACTCACACACATAGAAAGCTTACAGTATGCACTCGTCGACGATATTAACGCACAACTTTATTACATGATGTAAAAAGCCCATAATATGCTTTCACCAAAAGCAACACCTGCATCTAATCCTGCACTGAAGACCTGTATAGAAATTGACTTGACTTGGAGTTTTTAGTATAAATGTGTTCTTGTTCAGGTCCGATTAAAGTGGAGATTTTGAACAAAAAAGGAGATTCAATTTCTCGGTTGCCTGTACCTGGCACTATTAAGAAACTGGTGGTTGAGCTGAAAGTCATCTGGCACAGTAAGTCAAATTTACTGCATTTTTGTTTGTAGTCAGGGCATGTAAGTTTATCATGTTTTTTTTGCACAGTATGCTTGTGACATACAGTATTTTTATCCGTTTCCTCCTTCAGGTCCTAAAGGAGATGTCCAGACGAACTCCTACATTTGTGCTTATTCATCCAAGTGGGAATACTGGTTCAAGCCCATGGGTAAAAATCAGCAAATCATCATATGTGTTCATATTCGATTCCATTCATTCGCCATATTTATGTCCATCAACAGGGCAAAGTAATGCTGGTCGTTACAAAAGCATATGAATGGAGATATCAAGAAAAAAAGATGAATATTGGATTTGATCCATTCCAGGTGCATTCGTAGACATTTATATGTATTTAATCCACAATCCCTCTCCATTTATAGCATTGTATGCTGAGAGAGGCAGGGTAACAGTTTATTTTAAGGCGTCCTTGTTACACGTTACATGTACTTACTATTATAATAACAATTAATTATGCATAATTACATGCAAGTAACCCTAAATCAAACCCTAAACCTATCCCTAACCATATACACTGTAAAAATGACACCTTAAAATAAAGAGTAACCAGAGGCGGATATGGATTAAAGAAATCTAGAAATTCACTGCTATTACTTTGCACTGCTTATGGTCATAAAAATGGCAGATCATTAGGAAAAAGTTATTAATTAATGTGAACTAACAATAAAAAATAAATCTAAAGTATGTATCAATGTGAGTTAATGTCAGTTCTAACTAGGGCTGGGGGTATGAAGGTAAATTTCGTCGTTAGAGATTTTGCTCTATTATTGATTCCGCGTTATGCAAATATATCTGCGTATAAATATCTCAAATGTTGTGTGTCTGTATATTGGATCCGTGCATTCGGCCTTAAAGTGAGAGCAGTCTAATTTATATGCTGGTGCCTGTCATGATTAAAGGTCCCCTGAAGTGCTTTGAAACACGCAGTGTTACTCTATATCCCCTTTCACCCTTTACGTCATTAGTTCTGGGTTTTGTTCACACAGAGCTCGGTCTGGGACTGAACCCGTTCTGGGATCAATCCTGGATTCACAGAAGCCGACCCGGCAATTTTTCTGCAATTTTCTGAGACCAACATGCAGTGTGAAAGGGGCTAATGTGTTGACGTCATTTTAACTGAAATAGGAAGACAGGGTGGGACAAAACAAGCAGCCCCGCCCCCTTTTTAAATAGCCAATAGCGTTCGTTTATACCGGGCGCTTCAGATTCTGGAGAGCATTTGATTGGACAGATGAGTGCGATGAGATGTCATGAAGATCTGTGATCCATTTTAGCGGAAGTAAGAGACTTAAGTGAATCTCCTAAATGCAAATGTTGTCATTGTTTTGGAACACACCAGCTTATTTATAACCTAAAGGCTAACATATTGACACTAAAAGCTAAAAACTTACATTTTGATTTCATGGGGACTTTAATGTTAATCACCCGACTGCATTTGACTGAATATCTTTAGGATCTTTAATAAGAATCCGTTCAATCACTGTGCACTGTTTTATTTATACACTCCAAAAAAAAATGTAATTGTAATATAATTAATATACAAATGTTTGCTTATAATTGATAATTAATGTTTATAATTTAGTCAAATTGTCAGTGTACTCCAAAAAAGTATCTGTGGTCAGTTTTCTTCTGTAATCTATCGACAAACAACTTAATTACATCAAAACTATTTTATTAAAATAACTTGTCCAGTTGCTTGACTGATAGTATTGCTAGTAATTTTTTCGTTTGTCTGTGTTATTTGTGAAATGAGGACTTAATGGTACAGTATTTGAGTTTGCTGTACTTCTCACAGAATACTAAATCATTGTGTTCACTTCCAGGGAATCTCAGTAAGCTTGGGAAGTACACACTGCATCTGCAGACCATGCTGAGTGACAACTCTGCCAGCGAATGGGCTGGAAAAAGACTCCCCAACCACTCCCTCAAGTTCTCGATTAAAGGTAAAGCACACAAACACACTGGCCCTGTTTACATCTGTGTTGATGTTAAGATGTTAACTTGGTATTTAATAGGCCAAACTGGCTTTTGGCTATTGTAAACGATAACTGTAACCATCTGAAATTAATGGCAGTAACTGCACAGTAAGTAGCCTACATTCAATACAAACATAGCTGGTACAGACATCAGCATTTAGCTTTTGTTTTTGAATTGGGTTGAAACTACAGAACTGGCCTTGTGTTAAAAGATTAACTGTAACCATGTGAAATTAAAGGCAACAACTGCATAGTTCTACAACACAATCAACACACATTCAATGAGATGTTTCTTAATCAGCATTCAGTATTTCAGTTTTTTAATTTGGTTTTAAATTAAACAAAGGTCTTTACCAGTGAGACTAAATAAAAGTATGCTATATAAATAAATTATTACAAAATGTTAAAATCATGTTGGTGCGAATAAAACAAAGATGCAAGGTGTTTCATTCGTCCAATTAAAAAAAAGATATTAGGGTAAGGATTCATATTTATATTTCTTTACTTGATCCAATGAAAAAAACAACAACTATTGGCTCAAGTTAAAAAATATAGATGTAAACCATCCATCTTGATAATTTTGTTAATAGTATTAAAACTAACTGAAATAAAACAGGCTATTTTAAAGTAGTTGCCAACGCAGCATAAAAATAAATAAATAAATAAAAATTGATAAAAACCGTATAGACATTTAATAAAAACAAATACTTAATAAAAATGACCAAACAGAACAAATCTTTAACTACAATAGAAATAGAAATACTAATACAAAATATTAATAATAACTACAGTAGTGTCTCAGACTTGACTTCTGTCAGATGCATTGCTAAAATCTCTTGTTTCTTTTTGTTTCTCCAACAGAAGGTGAAGCGACGTCTTTTGTTCTAGGTGTCACTCCCTCTCCCGTCCACGTCGGCGTTCCCTTCAATATTCCTCTGGATTTTAAGGATGGGTTTGATTATCTCACCCAGCCACCCTGTGACATTAAACCCCAGCTGGAATGTAGGTAGGTCAAAGTGGATAAACTGGAGATCTGTAGAAGTCTACACACTGTAGACAGTGGATTTAAGGACTTTCCACCCTTTCCTGTTGCTGGTCATTGCTTTATACTGCTATTAACCAGTGTTTGATGGGTTATGCATGATGCATTATGGGTTAGTTTTTGACACTATGTGCAAAACAGATGACAATTCTGAAAACAAAGTCCAAAAAAACTAGCCAACAAACTGAATGCAATAGCAAATCTTAAAGGGTTAGTTCACCCAGATAGCAAATTTATGTAATTAATAATTTACCCTGATGTTGTTCCAATATCTTGTTGTTTCAGACCTCCGTTTATCTTTGGAACACTGTTTAAGATATTTTAGATTTAGTCAGAGAGCTTTCAGTCCCTCCATTGAAGCTGTGTGTACGGTATACTGTCCATGTCCAGAAAGGTAAGAAAAACATCATCAAAGTAGTCCATGTGACATCAGAGGGTCAGTTTGAATTTGTTGAAGCATCGAAAATACATTTTGGTCCAAAAATAGCAAAAACTATGACTTTATTCAGCATTGTCTTCTCTTCCGGTTCTGTTGTGAGAGAGAGTTCAAATCAAAGCAGTCTGGATATCCGGTTCACGAACAAATCATTCAGTTCACCAAATCTAACTGAATCGTTTTAAACGGTTCGCATCTCCAATACGCATTAATCCACAAATGACTTAAGCTTTTAACTTTTTTAATGTGGCTGACACTCCCTCTGAGTTCAAACAAACCAATATCCCGGAGTAATGCATGCACTCAAACAGTACACTGACTGAACTGCTGTGAAGAGAGAACTGAAGATGAACACCGAGCCGAGCCAGATAATGACTCATTCACAAGTCAAGAACCGGTTGCATCGGTTCTCGGATCACCAGTAGTTCTTTCGGACAGTTCGATTCAATAAACCGGTTGAAGAAAACGGTTCACTGGTTCTTTTGCGCTCGACGTAATGACGTCATTGGCGATGATTGCCCTTGATTCAAGCCTTCGGTTTACCCGCACTCATAACATTATCACAGAATCAGTTCAGAATCAATCACCAAAAGAATCAGTTCGGTTCTGACGCTCTGTGTGTCGGTTTGCTTCACGCTGACTCACACATGCGCAGTATCATCAGCTCCTCGGTTCACGAATCGGACGCGTCTGACAGAAACGGTTCTTGACTCGTGAATGAGTCAATGTTTTGTTCGCTATCTGGCTCGGCTCGGTGTTCATCTTCAGTTCTCTCTTCACAGCAGTTCAGTCAGTGTACTGTTTGAGTAAATGAATTACTCCGGGATATTGGTTTGTTTGAACTCAGAGGGAGTGTCAGCCACATTAAAAAAGTTAACAGCTTAAAGGTGCCATATGTCATGTCTGGCAAAAAAATCAAGTCATACTCCACATTCCATACCAGATGGGGGCAGTATGCCTCAATAAAGTGAATTGGTCTACTCTAGAGTAACAAACGAGAAACGGCATAGTCTCTATGCTCCGCCCCTACCTTCACAACAACCCTACAGCCATAGCCGAAGCCTATAAGACAGCGTTTCTCAATTGCAGTCCTCGCGCCCCACATTTTGCGCTCTGCACATGCGCTCTGCACATTTTGAACGTTTCTCTTAGCGCTTCAGACATTTGTTCTATTCGAACATAAGTGCCCTGCAAAGTGGACATCACAGGATATTCAGCCATGATTCCAGTTCGAAGCGAACGTAGCTATATGTTCCAATCAAAGTGCATTGAAGTGTGCAAGACGTGAATTTAAATTGTATTGATTTACAGAGGTATATGATGTCACAGTTGTCCATGTTTAAAGACGCTGCCCAGCACAAATCAGTGAATGAATGTTTCGATGTGAGGTAAACTTCAACAGATTTCCCCTGCTCAGGGAGTAGGGAGCAATGAACAATTGGAACACAGTTCATGCACGGAGTTCATTTCTAACGAATTGATTATCTGAATCAGGTGTGTTAACAAAGAGAAACGTGCAAAATATGCAGAGCAGTGGGGCGCGAGGACTGGAAATGAGAACCGCTGCTATAAGAGGACGTTTTGCCTCCAGAGGAACGTTGGGTGATGTCAAGTGATTTTGAAACATGACATCTTCAAGCTACTCCCCTTCACCTTTACCAGTGAATATGTTCATATTCGTTTTGTTCATATTACATTTTGAGTTGTATATACACATTATTTGAATTAAATTAATTTGACAGACAGCATTCTGTCAACATCATTGGTCAACATCAGACAGCTGATGTTGACCAAGCTAGCGCCAACCAACGTAACCAGAGCTGCCAACTCTCAAGCATTCACCGTGAGACACACGCAATTGACTCTTTTCACACGCTTTCACGCCAAACATCAATTTTCTCATGCACAGAAAAACCACGAAGCAAAGAGGACACGGAGACCAACTGACTAGACAGAGCAGGTTAGTTATGATATAAAAAAATATCGGATTGTGTCAATTTTATTACGCAATTCAAACAATACCGTTTTGGCACTTGTAAATGTTACATGGCAGATCCCTAGCGCACATGAACCGATCATCTCTACTATAGTAACAAACGCAGCTACGGTTAGCCATCGCTAACATTAGCACGTTTAACGAACAGCCTTCGATACATTTCTATGTTATAACTTTACGAAAAAATACGCAAACATATAAAACAAACTTCTAACGATATACTAACAGCATCTAACTTACCAATCCAAAAGAAATGTTGCAAGTTAGGTGTCGAACCTCATTTCTTTCAGGTCCATCAGTTGTCTCCAGCGATGGAAAGCAGTGGCTATGTTTACTCTGGTTCGGCTCCTTTTCTTATCGGATTTGATTTGTGATTCCGAGCGCGGTTGTTTCCCTGTAGCGGGTGGTGGTCTCTTGCCAAGGGCTTCAGTCATCCTTACGCTCTCTTCCCTGAACTGAAATGAAGTAGTGGGCTGTACTTTCCACACGATTGACATCAGTTTCAAGTACGCCCACAAGCCGTGCGAGTTATTCGTGTATTGCAGGTTGGCTGGTGGTTATGTTGCCCGCATACCGCCTCCCATGGCCGAAACTGGTATTACGACACCTGACGGGCCGGGTCTAGTAATGCTAATGCTAACTAAGGTTGATATCTCTGCAGCACTATAACTTGACATTTTTTTAATGACATCATCGCCCTTATTTCTTCTCATTCTTTTAATGCATGTAGGTCATTTTTTGGATATTTTTACCTCAATTTTTACACATGGCACCTTTAAGTCATTTGTGGATTAATGCGTATTAGAGATGCGAACCGTTTAAAACGATTCAGTTGAATGATTCAGTTGAACTGAATGATTCGTTCACGAACCGGATATCCAGACTGCTTTGATTTGAACTCTCTCTCACAACAGACACGGAAGAGAAGACCATGGTGATTAAAGTCGTCGTTTTTGCTATTTTTGGACCAAAATGTATTTTCGATGCTTCATAAAATTCTAACTGACCCTCTGATGTCACATGGACTACTTTGATGATGTTTTTCTTACCTTTCTGGACATGGACAGTATACCGTACACACAGCTTCAATGGAGGGACTGAGAGCTCTCGGACGAAATCTAAAATATCTTAAACTGTGTTCTGAAGATGAACGGAGGTCTCACGGGTTTGAAACAACATGAGGGTAAGTTATTAATTACATAAATTTGCTATCTGGGAGAACTAACCCTTTAAAATAAAATAAGTGAGAAAACACAAAATGACTATCAGAACACATAACTTATGTTATTTTCCGTCTCAACTAAAAGCATCCTGATTTTAAGAATATTTAGACATCTGCACTAGAAAACAAGACCGAAATACTGCAGAAGAACATCACTTTTTCCTTCATAAAACCTACAGAGACCGTAAACCTGAAACAATTTTGAGTTGATTTGAGAGCTTATGAAGATTTTTTTTTTTTAATCTTTATATGTGAGTCACTAAATTAAAAAAAAATCTCTCTCATTAGTTCACTGCAGCTGAGTTACGAGGGGATCACATTTGGGACCACTTTTGTCATCAGAAATGTGAGGGCCATGGGAAAGATCAGTCGTCAGAACAAGGTTAGCAGTGTTTTAATTAATAATAATTTTAGCGCTATGGGAAATGTTTCACAATAATCACAGTTCGTCATGATTCTCAGATGTTGAGTTAACCAGTATTAACTGGAGTGTTTTAATTAATCAAAGCATAAGCAATAAGATAAGAACAAAAAGAAGGTATCTCTGTATGTAAAATGTTTTTTTTTTAATCTGTGGTCAGGAATGTATTTGACTGATATGGTGTAAGTGTTTGTTTAACCAACATATGCTGTATAATGAGAATGATATGAAGTTTTTTTTTTATGTTTGCATTGACGCTGTGAGCACCAAACTTGGATGTGTGTGATATTTTTAACAGATGCACACAGTGAAGGTGCACATCCCCGGGCTCAAGCAGGACAGACAATCTCTTCAAATTGTTCTGCAACCTGGTATGACAAAGAACACCGAAACTGCAATAGAAAGAGGAAATGTAAGAGCAGCATGTAAAAACCAGATGCCATTTATCTTCCAGGCCCTCCGCACACTCTCGTGGTGTTTCCAGACAGTGATGTGCTCTCTGTTGAGAATCGAACTCCAGTAAACTTCAAAGTTGAGATTCACGATGAGTACCAGAATATCACCACTCATCCTAAACTCACCGTCCGCTGCCAGGTAGCTCTCATCCACAAACACACACCACGCACTCATTTAGCCGTGTTATTCATATGGTGAATGCACATACATCTACTCAACACACATATTTTCCTGTGTAATTTAGGACATAGAGTTTTGTTTTTATAGAGAGATATTAAAACATATATATATATTAAACTAAGGATTCCAAAATTAGGGATCATGAGCGGATTAAAAAGGCAATAATTAAATCGAATTTAAAATGAAAATAAATAAATTATTGAAGTTGTGATATATCTTTGTGCGATTATCAAATCAAGTGCTGCAATTTATAAAATAAATAAGTATATGTGACCCTGGACCACAAAACCAGTCATAAGGGTCAGTTTTGTTCAATTGAGATTAATACATCATATGAAAGCTGTATAAATCATCTTTCCATTGATGTATGGTTTGTTAGGATCTGGCAATATTTGTCCGAAATACAACTATTTGAAAATCTGGAATCTGAGGGAGCAAATAAAAAATATTCTCTAAATATTGAGAAAATCACCTTTAAAGTCGTCCAAATGAAGTTCTTAGAAAAGCATATTACAAATCAAAAATTAGGTTTTGACATATTTACACTAGGAAATTTACAAAATATCTTCATGGAACATGATCTTTACTTAAACTAAAATCAATAATTTTGACCCACACAATAGTGTTGTCAAAGACCCGGTACTTTGTAACCAAGTCGGTGCTAAAAAAAACTATAAATTGTTACGAGTACCCTGTCAACCCGGTTCTTGGTGCGCTATCGGAAAGGTGCGCTTTCCTCATGAGATGAGCCGACATTAAAAGGCACCAATCTGTTTCCTGTACATTGGGAAATATCAAAACTGACCATAAAAGGCTTTGACTTCGTTGAATAAACATGAGCACTGTTTGTGTCAAAGTCTAAACCCGGTGCGGGTGTTTTTATATCACTATATTTCTGAAGAAAACCGACTGTCTTCAGAAAATGATGGATGTCATCTTGCCTGTAATGCCTGAGCAGTGTTTGTGAGCGCAGGCTCAGCGCTTATCTGATTACAGATGTTACCGGAAAACCTCTCTCTCTCTGCCGCTCTACAAGCGCCTCCTGCTGGCAGAGAATGAATTTGCATATGCTGCTGTGCAAAACACTGCTTCGGTTATGAATACTATAAAATATTTTAATTTAAATGTCAAATGGAAATGAACGCTGTTATTAGAGTAGTTAATCGTCAACATAAGCACGGCTAACGCTAATATAATGAGCATTAGAATTAAGTTTCTTTATTAATTATCTTTTATTAGGGTAAAAAAAAACTGGATTACATAATGATATTTACTATTTTTACAAACCAGAGGCTTTAAAAATGATTTTTGAATCTAAAATATGCATGTTATGTTTTTGTGTCATATTCGTCAGAAAAGCAGTTCTGGGCTTTTTGATTTTGATTTTTTAACTTGGTTGTTATGTTTGGCTTTAAAATTCAAAATCCCTTTCAAATTAAATATGTACACAGTTTGGATTAAATTGCTGTATAGCCAAATTTTTATTTTAATTAGCATGTTTTTGTGTTTTGCTTTGGTACCGAAATTGGTACCAAGAACCTTGGAATTTCACTGGTATTGGTAACAAATACTAAAATTTTGGTACTGTGACAACACTACCACACAATGTATTTTTGGCTATGGCTACAAATATCCCCCAGCGACTTAAGACTGGATTTGTGCTCCAGGGTCACATATGGTCTCTAAGGCTGGGTATTAAATTATCTCAATATAATTTTCCTTGATAAAATTACTGCAAAAGTGAGATTAATGTTTGATGTCAGTTTTATGCTCTGTGCTAATTAGTGATGCACCAAAATTATGGCAACTGAACAGTGATGTTTCATTGATATTTCTCTGACCTTGTCAGTGTCTATTTCATGAACACAACATAATTACACTACTAGAGATAAACATGTCAGCTTTATAGATGCTAGTGCTAGATCAACAATATTGATTTCTCATTTGATTATTACCGTATTTTCTGGACTATAAGTCGCACTTTTTTCATAGTTTGGCTGGTCCTGCGACTTATAGTCAGGTACAACTTATTTATCAAAATTAATTTGCCATGAACCGAGAGAAATGAATCAAGAGAAAACATTACCGTCTCCAGCCGCGAGAGGGCGCTCTATGCTGCTCATTGATGATTTGTTCACTTGGCGCTGGTACAGGATGGCTGCCTCCGTGACGTGCTCTGCATATGTTTTTGTCTTTTTGTTAGTTTGTCCTGTCTTTAGTTATATTCCTGCAATCAGTTTCACCAGGGATGAACTGCTGAACATTCGGCAGAACGCACCACAAGATGTTTTTCCGGATTTCAATTATTCAGACGTTTTATTGAATATTGTTATCGGAGGAGCAGCGGCGCTGATCAAACGCTTCAGGACGCGCAGACGGGGAAATCGTGCTGGCGCGCTCGTCAGACTCAGGAAGCGCGGATTTCGAACGCCGTTGCCTAGCATCCATCTGGCAAATCTACGCTCTCTACCCAACAAAACGGACGAACTCCTTCTGCTTTCTCGGACAAATAAGGATTTCACACACTCTGCTGCTCTGTGTTTCACGGAAACCTGGCTGAATGACGCCATACCGGACAGCGCGCTCCATCTGCCGGGCTTTCAGCTGTTTAGAGCGGATAGCGACACGGAATCAACGGGGAAATCGCGCGGCGGCGGGACATGCTTTTACATCAATGAACGGTGGTGTACAGATGTAACTGTGTTAAAGAAGATGTGCTGTCCTAATCTAGAAATGCAGTTTGTCAACTATAAGCCGTTCTATTCGCCGTGGGAGTTTCACTCGCTCATTCTGGTTAGTGTTTACATCCCTCCGCAAGCGCAAGTAAGCCTGGCTTTACAGAAACTCGCTGATCAGATCACAGACACAGAACAACAACACCCGGACTCTGTTTTAATCATTCTTGGGGACTTTAATAAAGCCAATCTCTCCCGTGAACTGCCAAAATACAGACAGCATGTTACCTGTCCCACCAGAGACAGTAATATATTGGATCACTGTTACACAACAATAAAGGATGCATATCACTCTGTTCCACGAGCAGCTTTGGGACGTTCTGATCACCTTCTGGTTCATCTTATACCGACCTACAGGCAGAAACTAAAATCAGCTAAACCTGTATTAAGGACTGTAAAAAGATGGACTAATGAAGCAGAGCAGGATTTACAATCTTGTTTTGACCTCACTGATTGGAGTGTTTTTGAAGCTGCTTCCACCGATCTGGATGAACTCACAGAGACCGTAACATCATATATCAGTTTCTGTGAGGATATGTGTATTCCTACCAAGACTCAACTAAATTACAACAATGACAAACCGTGGTTCACTGCAAAACTCAGACTGTCTGGTTCAGCTCAGCTTCTAAATCTGACCTCAGAAGACTACAGAGGGTAGTCTGGACTGCTGAGCGAATCATCGGTTCAACTCTCCCATCTATTCAAGAACTGTACTTATCCAGAGTGAGCAAAAGGGCTGTTAAAATCACTCTGGACCCCTCACATCCAGCACACTCCCTCTTTGAACTGTTGCCATCTGGTCGACGCTACAGAGCACTGAGCACCAGAACGACCAGACACAGGAACAGTTTCTTCCCTCAGGCAATCCATCTTATGAACAGCTGATACACACTGAACACACTGAACACACTACACTTTATATTTATATACACATACACTTAATTTATCTAACACACATACTTAGTATACACTTAAATTTTGCACATAATATACATGTACATACATAACTGCATTTTTGGAATATACCTGCCTACAATTGTCAATTTGTATATTGTCATTTCTTATCTACTTATTTGTATTTTTATATTCTTTTATTATGTGTTTTATGTTCTGTCGCTGTCATTCTGTTGTACTGCGGAGCTTCTGTCACGAAAACAAATTCCTCGTATGTGTAAACATACCTGGCAATAAAGCTCATTCTGATCTGATTCTGATTCTGATTGCTCCTGTAGTCTACACTGAAAACACAGAGCGCCCTCTCGCGGCTGGAGACAGTAATGTCTTCTCTTGGTTCTTGGTTCTAAATAAATGCGACTTACAGTCCAGTGCGACTTATATATGTTTTTTTCCTCATCATGACGTATTTTTGGACTGATGCAACTTATACTCCGGTGCGACTTATAGTCCGAAAAATACGGTAAATCTCTGTTGATGTGTGAACTTCACTAAACATTATTTGTAGCACCTGCCATCCAATAATTGCAAGCTTTGTGCTTTGTTACTTTTAATATGAAATAAAGTCTCAACTCTCTGTAAATTTTAGCATGTAATATGAATAATAAATGTTGTTTTGATGGTCTTTAATGTCATGCGACAGATCGCTGTATTCGCATCAGTTCTGGATCGACACATGAACCCATCATCTTTTCCTCTTTACAACTAGTTATAGCACAAAATAAACATGAATGAACATGTCATCACTCAATCAGTGCAGGGTTTCTAAAAAAAAGTCTTAAATTTAGTTGTATCAAATTTAAGGCCTTAAAAAGTCTTATAAAAAAACTCATTCAGAATTATCACATACTTCAAGATATGGGGCAAAATGTATATATTTATATCATTTCATATAGTTAATATCACACGAAGAGTGCCGTTTTTTTCTCTCTAAAAGTAAGCATGATTACAAATGTGATACTGATTTTATACAACAGTTCAGTAAACAAGAAGTTAACATTTCATGTTAAAATCCTTCCAAACACTTTTTGCATCTCTGAACAACACAAGAGTGTTTTGTTTCTGATTTAATCGACCATGTAAATGATTCAGTTCAATGCAATGACTCACTTAACAGTGACTTGCTGCCACCTACCGGAAGTTTTAATTTCACTTTTAAGGTACCTTTTCATTTTTAAAATGATTTTAAACATCAGCTTTCAGTGTCAGTTTTCAGTGTTTAAAATATCAAAACATTATTTATGTATTAAAAGTTAAAAGAGCTGCATTTAACAGTGTGTAAATGCATATAAATGGCACTTCTAATGCAGCTTCCGTGTTTCCTCTGCATTGTAAAGATCAGTTTTGTTGATACTGATTTCATTTGCTTGGTAAACGCCCAAATACAAGAATTTGACTCAAAAGATAATGTGTGTTTGTAGCTGCTGGGAGCCCCTGATCTGCCCGTGGATGTTGTGGACTGCAGTAACACTGGATCTGGAGTCCTTCTGACCAAACCACTTCTGCTGAAGACCATAAACACTGAGCGGATCCTTACTGCCAAGTTCGACATTCCTGTAAGATATTGTACATTCCTTGTTCAGATTATTTATAGCCGTCCTGGTAATATATGTATGCTTTTAATATTCAGAAGCATGTTGCTTCATCAGCATTTAATCCAGATACACATTAACCCTCTGGAGTCGATTAACGCGTATACGCGTTATGAGTCATTTTCTCCCGATAACCCCTTACCCGAACTTAAATTACACTTTCAGTTTTAATCGTACAGATAAGAGCAAAACATCAATCGAATCTGTAAAGGGTCTACTTTTTTTGGATACAGACATAATAACAACAAAACTTTGTGCACTTATAAAATAAAGATAACACGTCATTAAAATGAACTGTAATTCTGTGAATACTCAACAAAGAGACATGAGAGAGATATCTATAGAAAGCTTGACATGTCTACTTTTAAACTAAACAAGTGCCGCCGATGTCCGTTTTTCACGTCTCCCTTCATTATGTTCTAATGAGACCACGCCCCCGAGCTGCACGCGCTATTCAGATTCAAACTGAAGCGCGTGGCTTGAATACGCCCATAACAGAAGAAAACGCAGCGAGACTGTTCTTCAAGTTTTTATTTTACTGTTTGCTTCGTGATGAGAGGAATAAGACATAATTCACCCCAAAAAGATGTGATGTGGTTTAGGATTTGAGAAATGGATTTCCTCAGAAAAAAGGATGAAGTCATAAACATAAGTCCCTTTTTATTTATTTATATACTTGTACTAGTTTTCAAATAACGTGTAAACATTTTAGTAGTTAGACTTTTTCCAAAGACTTTTTTTTCTCCAAACTATAATTCCTGACTAAATGTATAATCAAGTGAAATATTATGAAGTTTCAATAACAATATACAATACTATACCATTCAAAAGCTTGATGTAAATAATATAAATGTAACAAATAAAGATAACTGTAACAAATGTAACAAACAATGCTGTTTTTTCAATTTATTCCCCCTAAAAAACCTGAAAAATATTCTCAGCTCTTTTCAACATTAATGATAATAATAATAATAACAATAAATGTTTTTTGTTTTTTTTTGGTAGAAAATAAGATTGTTAAAAGGATTTCTGAAGGATTGTGTGAGGATTTTAATGGTGCAAAAAAATTTGTTTGAAAGTCAGCTTTGATTGTTTCTAATAAACTGTTTAACTGCTCCCCCAAGTGAATATTAAATTATGTTGTGGGATAATTAAATATATTCTTAATAAACTACAAACATAAAATTATATAGATTTATTTTGTCCTCGCATTCTTTCTTGTAACTCCTCCCTCTCAGTGGCACAGATGACTGAAAGGCTCATTATGCAGCTCATTATGCAGCTCATTATGCAGCTCATTATGGCGCTCATTATGCGGGTCTTTGTCTTCTCAGGTGTAAATCACAATGATATTCATGATAGCTGACGCCTACTCGCATATGACTTTTACCAACAAAAAGTGTCTTTGAAAATTTAAATCAATATATTGTTTTCTGTGAGTGAGTAAACGAGATGATTTTCACATCATTTAGAAAGAAAAATTCTAGGCTACAAGCTCCAGTTCTCAAAAATCCCGGGAACCAATGATCTGTATGTGTTTTTTTGCCTTATTCAAGTGTTTTAACATTTTTACTTTTTCACTAACCACGCATAAATTTTTTTTCTCAAAAATACAATCATGTACGTACATGCTGCTCACATATTATTATAGCCCAGTTTGTGCTGATTACAGTGAGATTAGACTTTACCCAGGCCATCCTTAAAAATATTTTGGTTTGCAGTAACAGTAATAAAAAAAAAAAAAAAAAAAAAGGGTCGGTAGGTCGGTCTATATTTTTTTTTTTTAAATGGAGAGACCATTTACTTTGCTTTTTTGGGTTGTCACTTTTGTGAAAAAAATCCTGTTTGATTTGAGTGACAAGTGTTCATTGAATCGATTGTAAAATCGATTTTGCATGTCTAAATAAGTTTTATACGGCAAATAACACCAAATATAGGTAAATCCACGGACAACAGGCAGGATAAATGTAAAGACCAATATTTCTGATGATTTATTAGCGTGAAGTTATGTGCACAATGACAAACAGGAGTGCAATATTTTCGAAAACAATAAGCAGAGTGGACTGCCATAATGCAAAACATTTACTGCAGGCTTCAACATAACTGTGTTTATGATTCGAAATGTCAACAACAAAAAATCGCATAGGCGATTCTAGGGCTGTCCAAAAAAAAAAAATCGAATTTCGAATATTCGTCGAATTTAAAATAAAAATCCACATTCGAATGCAGAAACGTTGCATTAGAATTTTAGGTTTGCATTAAGGAAGCTGCCTTATGAGCCCCGGTACTTCACAGTCCGTGTTAAAAGTCCATTTCGCCGCGCACAGCCGTGTCTACACAACTCTCAAAGGCGGACGAGCTCGACACGCAGTATCTGCCGTCTCATCTTTCACCTCGTGTACGCTCACCGTCTGCGCGGTCACAAAAAATGCCCGCACGCGGATGACGAAAAGGACATAATGCAAACAATGTGTGGACGGCCGTAGTATACTTGTTCTTTATCAGTGATGCACGAGATGCAATGAAGATGTATGTGGCATTGCATTATAAGGTTATGTTAGCCTGTCCAGTTGAAGCCACTACAAAAAAAAACAAAAAAAAGAGAGAACATCAATGTGGAGAAGATCTTGTTTACATCAAAACTGAAACCAAGCCGTTCACATAGAACTTATATTTCTTGCATTTTCTAGTGGGACACCGTTGGACTCGCGTCTCGCACAAGAGAGCCAGATATGTTTAGAAAGACTTGTAAAATTTATGTATTTAATTTAATTTTCTAAAAATATCTCGAGACTTTATGTTGGCTTTTTGTCCCCCATCCCACTGCACCTCATGTTTTTAAAGAAAAAATGTATTCTGTGTGACTGGTTTTCCGCCCTTTTTATTTAACAATGCATGCATACATGACGCTGTTTTGTTTATAGTTCTTTAAGCAACTTAATAATAATTGGTTCATAAAAATTATTTTAAATATTATGTTGTTTTTTCGCAGTCATGTATTCTAATGCTTTGAATAAACATGCTCGATCTTGAGCCTCAGAAGAGAAGCAAAAAGCTTTTCTTCACCCTAACTGAAATTATGCATTTTAAATTTGAATACAATTCGAATTTTTATCATATTTAAGTAAAAAAAAAAATTATTTAGGTTTTCAGCTATTTTGACAGCCCTAGGCGATTCTAGCCCGAATCTGTATGAGACTGAATACTGGGTGAATTCACATTTCTGTTGTAAAAAGAGAAACATTGTGCAGAAGTATTATTTGCTGTTATGCGTGTGTGTCCGAAGCTGCAGTTGCTGTGTGATGCAAAAAACTTGGACGCGCTCCGAGAGAAGGTCGTTAAAATCATAACATAAAGTGTATCGAACATAAAGTGACAGTCGACACGGACACGGTTTTAGACTGGACGGGAGAAGGGATGGGAAAAGATCTGGGCACAGTTTTTCCAGAACTTCGTGCCAAGTTAAAGCGGTGTTTTAATGAATTTTTTAGATGTATTATGGTGCCCGAACCCGTATGACTTTGAACAGTGACGCGAACATTTAGTTTACTGCAGCCGCAGCCATCATTACCAAGCGCAAACCGTTGACTCTGACAGTGAATGAGAGATGAAACGAACGCACAGGCCACAGTGTGACATCCGTTAACCAATAGTGTAAACATAGATGACGTCACGGTTTGTTTTTTAATTAAGGAAGATAGCCTTCATATGCATGTAGGCCTAGGAAATTTATATATTTGCAATACTTAAATATAATGAATATTATTTTATTGCTTTTGTATTAGTTGTTTGAATTGTGAAAAAAAATTGGTCGGTCTTAACGCAAATTTACAATCGGCAAGTCGGTCGGACTAAAAGCAAAAAAAAAAAAAAAAAATTGAGTCGGCCCTAAATTGACTGGGTCGGTCGGGTTACGGCAAACAAGAATATTTTTAAGGATGGCCCAATTTAGATATTTATAAGGAACTGAAAAAAGCACAAATGTCAGGGCATGACAAAACTTCTCCAGGCCCCAAAAATACCCTTAGACTCCAGAGGGTTAAATGAAAAATGGACTACATTATATTAGTGACCTTATCACCATTTGCCGTCTGTTTTATAAGTATTGTTCGATTTGGAAGAAATTAAAAATAAATAAGGACCTTTTTTTCCAAATATTTTTTTTTAATCTAAATTATTAATAAGTGATACATCTTGTCTAATTTTAATTTAAACGTCAGTGTTGATTTGTAGTGTTAAACTGTTTTGTTGGCCACAATAATGTTTGCGAGCTCTTCGCCGTGTCAGTTTCAAAATTATCCAACATTTGTCGACTATTAAATACAGTTTTACACATTTTTTTAGAAGAGTGTGTGTTGTTCAGAATAAAGGTTCAGTTATTGTTTCTTTTGCTATTAAAGTTTGTGTATAAAGTCTAGATAATCTGCATCAGTTGCTGTTTTGAATAAAGCCACTCAGATTAAAATTCAACATTTTGTTTTATAAATGAAGGATTCATCTGTTCATATCTTTCGTTAATTACATTTTTGGCCTCCTGAATGAAATATGCATGCTGTATAACCCAGAGTGAAGATATAAGCGAATCTTTCATAGTAGTAAAGTATTTAAACAGTTTAATCTGTTAACTGCTTTAGCTGTTTGACTTGATTTCCTCATGATTAAGTGCATTTTTGCATTTTTCCTCGTAGAACCACAGGACAGTGGCCTGCGTTGAACGTAAGCTGCGTGTCTTGCCCAGCTCACAAATATCCCGTTTGGAGGTCTACAGACAGGAAGAGGGCTCTGATGATGTCATGGTGCTGAAAAACGCGGAGCGCATTGATTGGACGGCTGGAGACACGCTAGGAAACCTGCACTTTAGACTGTATGATGAGGGCAATAGACTGGTTTCCCTTCAGCCAAAACTCACCAGCAAGATTAAAGTGAGAGTTTGACTGTGTGTGATTTAATTTTCTTTGTGTATTTTAGTGTTTCATTCACGGTTATTTTTAGTGACTGAATCTGTTTGCACTGACATACAGTCATACTCAGTTACCGCAAAAAATGCTCACAACAAAATAAAAGATTTAATGATGCAGATTTTCTGAAAGACTTCTGATGATGTTTTGGGTCATTTATGCAGAAAATTCTTAACTGGGGTTCGCAAACTTTCAAGCAGCACTGTATTTCGTGCACACTATGGAAATAATCTGTGTATTTGTGTGTTTCCTGTAGGTGACTTGGACAGCAGATATAAACGCAGAAGAGCTTTCTCAGGGAAAACTGCCACCTTTAAGTGTCCCGACTCAAGCACAGAGAGAGCAGTTCTACTACGTGTCTTTCCACGAGCAGCACACAGTCGATTTTTCCTTCATTGTTGTGTAAGTTTGACACGGATCATGTGTATGTCTGTCTTTCTTTATATGCCTAAACACAAGCGTATCTGTTGTGTCTCTGAAGGCCTCTTCCAGATGAGCCTGAGCGTCTGCGGGTCAACCTCAGCGAGTCGACTGTCAAAATGGGAGAAGTTCTGTCAGGAAACATACGTAAGTACCATCTTAAAAGTGTTTTCTCAGGGAACCTAAAATGTGTGTCAATGGTCAAATCAAATATAAATATCACATTAAAGTGAAAAGTTTTGCTCGGAAAGAAAAACAATTATAGGGAAATATTGGCCATAGTTGGGTTTGACTTCAAATCAACGAGTCGTGATGTGATTACACAATTCCCACTTTCCTTTATATGTATTTTCATTGTGTGGTTTCTGTTTAAACCGATTGTGTCGCTTCACAACGCTCCGGTTGTAGGTCACTCACCAGTTTTGTGTTTGTAAAGAGCATTCATTGTTGACCTTGTATTTCTGTTTCAGATGTAGAAGTTGTTGATCAGTACGGGAACAAGACAGACTGTCTGAACGCTGAAATGGTGAAGAATTTGAGTGTGTCTGCTGATGGTCTGGATCAATCAGCTCTGGCCATTGAATGGAAGGTACTGTACACACAACCACCAGTGTTGTGCTAGTTACTAAGAAATAGTAACTAGTTACAGTTACTAGTTACTTAATTCAAAAAGTAACTCAATTACTTTGTTGATTACTTACACCAAAAAGTAATGCATTACTGTTAAAAGTAACTTTTTAGTTACTTTTTTAAAGAACTTTCTTTAATGTTCCCATTAATGCGCTTTTATGCGTTATGGTCTATACAAACACATAGTAAAACAGAAAGTAATTTTTAAACATTATTTTGATTGAGGCAGACCAGCACAAACTGAATATTGTATATCACAAAGATTTATGAAATAAATAACAAAACACCTGAATAATATATTCAGAATCAAAAACTAAAGTGGCTTCTGCATCATAAAAGCTGTTGTGTTGAGCCCTTAAAAATGTTCCTTTCACAGCTTAAGCATGAAAACTATCAGCAATGGACAACATAACACAGAACATTTTGAAATAAATAAATGAAAGCAATCTGAATTATTCAGAATCAATTTCAAGAAACATACATACATACATACAAATATGTATATACATATGTATATGTACATATATATATATATATATATATATATATATGCTGTTTAAAAATGAAATCTGTTATCATGCTAAGGAGCTGACTGAAAGCCGGCGACTCCACAGTAGAGACAGGCTGCATGTTTTCAACAATGTTTCACCTGTATGAGAAAAATATACAGAGAATCACTTAAGACACTTTGCTGTAAACCCATTCCACATAGTAATATTCATTAAAACTGTATGTTAACACGTAGGAGCTTGCTGCATGAATCCGTGAGTAGGCTACAGTTTACAAATCCATGGGAACGGATTGCGAAAGATGTGCACGCAGATTATGAATTTGTGGGTAAAGATTCAAAACCGAGGGTACGGTTTACAAAATCTGAGCGCACGGATTGGAAATTCGTGGGCTAGGATAGGACATTCCAACCAGAAAGACACAGCTTACATTTGACTAAAAGGTTTTTGTCTTTATGCTCAACTAAAGGGAAATAAGGAGCATATTTCCACTTTGAGAAACTCTTGTTGCTCTCGCCTTGACTCGCCATGACTGCCGCACATACTTGAATAAACGGAAACACGCCCACAGTGCGTCTTCATGTTTACAGTGGTTGGCGTCCACCAATCCTACAATGCGTCCCTGCTGCAAACAGGTTAGGCTGCACTTCAGTCAAAATTAATTAATTTTTAAAAACGTAACGTACAATGCACCATAAGGTAACGGTAACAGAGTTAATTTATTTAAAAAGTAATGCGTTACAGTATTAGTTACTGTCAAAAGTAACTGCGTTACAGTAACAGTTACTGCCCAACACTGACAACCACAAACACAAACAAACCAGCGTTTTTTTTTAACAGGATACTCATGTCAGTATCGGCACTGATAGTTAGATCAGTTATCGGTCAGACAAGACTGATCCAAATGTGATATTCTGGTTACTTCTCTTCTAAACATTCATTCATGGATTTGTGCTACGCCTGTCTTCACACTAGGGGTGGGTAAAAAAATATCGATATCTCTATTAATCGATATCTCATTTTTACGGAACGATATCGATTCTTAAATCCCCAGAATTGGTTAGTCTCGCCTGTTTTCAGTTAATGGACGGAGCGTTGAAGGGCGCTTTCCATCAAATATATTGGAATGAGAATTGTGTGTCTGTACTTTTAATATGAAACAAAGTTTCAGATTTCAAATTCTATCCACTGTATTGTAGTATTCAAACAATAAATGCCGTTTTGTCGCTGTTTAATGTGGAATGACAGATTGCTGTAGCACCTCAGTTATATCAGATATTAATAAAAACAGTATTCTTCCATCAAACAATGTAGTTCAGTAAACTACGGTCTTCACAGGGTTTATTGCTTTATTATAATGATGTTGTCTGTATTTAGAAGATTGTTAAAGAGTGACTATCAATTCCACGCTCAGAGGGGTAGAAATTCTAAACTGTTTAAAAAAATAATAATAAACGGCTAAAATTTTATTTATTTCAGGGTTTCCGCAGGGTTTTAAAAAGCCTTAAATTTACATTTAGAGTGAGTTCTTTCACTGCATGCATTAATCAGTCTATAAAAATGCATTTAGAATTATCACATAATTTATGATATGAGGCAGAAAATTTATATTTATGTCATTTCATATAGGCTTTTTTAATCCAAAAGTCAGCATGATAAAAAATCTGATATTGATTTTATATCAGTTTAATAAACAAGTAATTAATATTAAGAGACTTACGGTTTAGTCATCATATTTCCTGTTTTTGCTCTGTCTCTCCAACAAAAATAATTTCTAACACAGCCACAGTGCTGTTTTGTGTCTCTGAGCAACAGGATGATGCTTTGTTCCTGAATGAATCAACCGTTTAAATGATTCGTTTCAAACGTAATGACTCACTTATTAACAGTGACTTGCTGCCACCTACTTGCGGTTTTAATTTCACATTTATGGTAACTTTTCATTTTTAAAATAATTTCAAACATCAGTTTTCAATGTTTTATGTTTAAAATATCAAAACATTATAAAGTCAGTCACATGACAACATCCACATCACTCATTGGCCATGACATATTTCCTAAACTGCTTTTCGATTGGTCAGAATTTACGTGCGGGAAAATTCCAACATAAGAGGAAAAGCCAGCAAACAACACGGAGAAAACACAACTATGGAGAGACGACTGCGCAGGCTGGTTTTGTCCCTAGCCATAATCTATTACATTGTTTGTATACACGACAATATGCAAACAATACATTTCTATAATGAAGCGCGGATGCGGCTTGAAAACAACGTTCTAATGCACTGCAAACGGCGAGCGGGCATCGCTCATAACTTCAAGCAGAGGCGTGCATTAATTCTTCTTAACTCTGACATGCTCATGGTCATCTGACCAAATTTTTATGAGGCTCCGCACCTCCTCACTACTCCAAGTTTGTCCACGAGCTGCCAAGCTAAAGCTCAAACTGTAGACAAACACTTCCTCATCCCATAATGCACAGCGCAGCTGACTACGGCAGCTGGTTTAGGCCAAAAATGATCAGTACTTTTGCAGTCGGGTCTGTTCGAGGTCGGATCACATTCTCACCACAAACGAATCGCTCCAGAGTTCGTTTGAAAGCGTACCGAGACCACCTCTTTAAGCAGGTCTCGGTACGCTTGTTTAGTTCGCTTTTGGTGCGCACCTGAGTGCGATTGCTGATTTCTCACATGCCCAAACGAATCGCACCAAAGGGGGAAACAAACTCTGGTACGATTCAACCGAACTAAATAAGGCAGGTGTGAAAGCAGCCTAAGTCGCATTTATTTAGAACCAAGAACCAAGAGAAAACATTACAGAAAACATTATCGTCTACAGCCGCGAGAGGGCGCTCTATGCTGCTCACTGTGCACAGTGCTCCTGTAGCCTACTACTGAAAACATAGAGCGCCCTCTCATGGCTGTAATGTTTTCTCTTGGTTCATTTCTCTCGATTCATGTTAAATTAATTTTGACAAATAAGTCGCACCTGACTGTAAGTCACAGGACCAGCCAAACTATGAAAAAAAGTGTGACTTATAGTCCGGAAAATACGGTAAATGCCACTTCTAATGCAGCTTCTGTGTTTCCTCTGCATTGCAAAGTTCAGTTTTGTTGATGCTGATTTAATTTACTTGGTAACCACCCAAATGCAAGAATTTGACTCAAAAGATGGTGCACGCTTTTAGAAAAAATGGTTAAAGGTAAAAACTGGTTGGAAATGATTAATTTCTATTACTGCTGAGAACTTACCACACAGAATATGAAGAAAATCAAAACAATCAGGAGTCAGCTGTCCACGGTTAACTCCTAATGTGTTATTTAATTGATGTTATAATTAAATTGTAATAATATAGTAAATATTTTCTGAAGAATAGTTTAAAGGCTGAAATGTGAAGTTTATCATTTTATAAAACTATGTTTTTGTGAAAACTCGTATCTGAACTGTAGATTATGCTTTTTACAGTAATTTTACAGTTTAATATGTTACTACCCGCTCATAGGGTATTAATTTTATTTGTGCAGGTCTTAAAAAAGGTCTTAAAATTTATCTTAAATATCCTGCAGAAACCCTGTTGTTATTAGAGAAGAAATATCTTGTATATCTTGTAATGTATAGACAGAAGTGTCCAGTAAGCGTTATTTATGTATGTGTTTGCTACTGGTGAGAACGAGGAGCAGACTCTTTGAGTATATCATTACTCAGAAGTATGCGTTTATGTGTGCGTCCAAGGCCACAAAATGCTGTGGTTTTGCTGTAGGAGTTGTTAAAGGCCTTCTTGCTTGAGTTTATTGGAGTTCAAGGACGTGAGGAGGCGATGCTTGCACCTGGGAGGATCCTGGGAATTTTATGGAAGTTGTAGCTCAATGCCAAGAAGATGGCCCGAATGAGAAAAACAGAGCTGAAGATAAGAAGCCCACAGCTGACCATTGTAAACCCTTCACTGTTAGAGTGACCTCATTTCGAGGTCTCCAGGCTGGTTTTATTACACTGATCTGGCAACCCTGTTACACACAGAGCTCGAAAGTCATGCATTCAGAAGCACAGAAACTTGTTGTCATCGCCTCGCCGGGACATTTATGAATCGCTGCATTATATTTCTCTTCAATGAAGAGGTAAAATCGCTGTTTTTGAACGGTGCATTGGGAGAGGTAACTCACAAACGCATCTATCATCTCTCTCTCGATCGATCGATTGATAATTAATTCAAATAAATGTTATGATTTAAAAGCTATGACTTATCGCACTATTTAACCACTGTGTCTGATTTGAAGCGGAAAGAATGGTAGAATTCTAATAGATTTGTCATTTTTACGCCAAATATTGTGCTGCAAGCATCATTAACAGCTTTAGCTTGTCAATGCTGGGCAATGGTCATGGTATAAATGGGATAAATTAAACTGTTTTGAATTATTCTTTACCTTTTTGTTTATTTTAAAAAGAAATCTAACCGTTTGAAATGAAAATTTTGGAATTTTGGAAAAAGAAAACAGAATTTGGTGAAAATGAAAGCAAATTGAGGAGAAAGGCATTTTTATAAATTGTTTAATTGTATAAGTTTTGTGATGTCAATTAATTAGACATGTGTTTATATTTTTCTAGAATGTGATAAAAATGGAATCCAGATAAAAATAATCTGAAATCAAGCAATTTGGGGAAAAATGTAACTGATTTAATAGGGCCATTCCTATAGTGTTAAGCTAAAGGGGGTGTGTTCACGGTCAAACCACATTGATTTTCATTTTAGCGTGTGTGTTTTTATTTGCAGGCCAGTAGTGGACTGTTGTCTGTATCTGGGGTCCGCTTCGTGGGAGGGTCTCTTGGCCTGAGGAAGTTGTGCTTCAAGTATCAAGAAATGAATGAATTTGTGCAAATCGAAGTCACTGCGGGACCTCCGGTACAGATAAAGCTGCTGAAGGAGCTGGAGATGGTATGTCACACATTCACAGCCTGAACACTGAGCTCCATGGTGAGAAGAGTTTGAGTAAAGCTGGTCTCTGTAGCCTCTCCAGGTGGTGAACGGCCAGGGCTTGGACGTGCCGCTCGTCGTGCAGCTGTGTGACGAATGGGGAAACCCTTCACCAGACCAGCGGATCGCAATCGTCATGAAGGCTCAGTCGCCACAGTTGAAGGTACATTCGAGGGAGGAGAGGTCTGTGGATTTATAATGGCAAAAAAAGTTGGTTTTGACTGTACTTGAAAAGTGAAAACAACAAGTGCAGTGTCACAAAAATGAGAAGTAGAGTGTTTAACTAATTATGAAGGATCAAAAACAAATGATTGCATGGACATGAAACATATTTCTTAGTTTTAAACCGCTCGTCTGAGTTATGGCTTCAAATAAGGAAAAGATTGCATTGGTAATTTAAAGGCAGGGTAGGTAAAAAATATGTATAAAAACCTTTTTTTCCAAATTTGTTTAAACTTTATTTATATATCAATACATAATTAAAATGTAAGTACTCTGAAAAAGTATAAAAATCAAGTGACTGTAGACCTCTCACGACTGTTTTAAAGACAGCTCATTATTTCCATTCACTCCACCCCCTCCCTTCTGGGCTCCTTCCAAAACCTCTACTACGGCTCGCTAAGTAATGTTATGTTAGCTATATTACGCAGCTACGTGTGCTAATGACACATGCTTCATGAAAAAAATATGTATGATCAAAATACAAAAAGAAAGATTTACCTGTCCAGCAGAAATAAAGCCATCAAGGAGTCACTTTTCAGCCCCTTGAGTTCCCTCAGTTCTCGCCATCGCTGGAAAGCCACGCCTATATTAACTCGCGTTTTATTTCTTTGTTTATCCAAAGACTTTTTGTTCATTGCCTTTTCTTGTACTGTTACTGTCTTCCTTTTTTTGCCTGGTTTGCCTTCACTAACTGCATAGGCTGGTACTGTGAATTTTGCTTGCTGTTTCTCTGCCATTGTTTTGGTATTCCTAGGATCCGTGCCTGTTGAATCAAACGTGCTGTTTCCTCAAATCAAACGTGCACGCGCAAGTGGGCAGGTCATGTGTGGCAAAAGGGTGGTTGCCATGGTTGCGAGAGAGTGACAGTCGCCTAAGCCAATCCTATGTTTCGTCCCGAAATGGAAATAATGAGCTGTGTTTAATACAGATTAAACGGTCTAGAGTCACTCGATTTTTATACTCTTTTTATCAGAGTACTTACATTTCAATTATGCATTGATATATATAGAAAGTTTAAACAAATTTGGAAGAAAGTTGTTTATACATGTATTACCTACCCTGCCTTTAAAAAAGCAAAAACAAAATTGAGTTCCTGTTGTGTTTTCTGTAAAGCTTTTGGTTTTACTTAAGAACTAATATCATAAAGTTCAACAGAAGTAATGCTTATATTAATCTTTTTTTTCTCTCTTCTAGATAAAGTCCTCAGTATCATCTCTGTTTGTAGATGCAGAAGGAAAATCTTACTTCATATTAGAAATTATAAGTGGTCCAAAGTAAGTACAGATTTAACCCTTTACTGTATTATCTTTTTGAACACAAATTTCTAAGGGCTCTTAATGGTCCGGCTGATAAACCAATCTACTGTCATCCCTTCTGTCGTTTGAATGATAGTTCAGACTTTTTTTTTCTTTTCTTTTTTTTTATATCTATATTTACAGATTTTTATTACAAATGCACGGAAATTTCAGGCCCAAAAAATAATCCAAGCGCATCCAGAATTTTCATTTTGGTGCATCCCTAATTTTTCATAAAGTTACTAACTTTGATATTGTTATTAATATTTCAAGATTAACACTTGGGTTTACTTAACTATCAAGAAATCATTTTATAGAAAATCATGTTAAAAATGTGAGCATCAAATATGATCATAAGGCTCTTAAAGAAACGTTTATTTGTTCATCTCCTTTAATCATTATTGTATTGAATTGCATTATATGTTTTGAAACTACAGAGCTTTGATCAGAAAACCAAGTAAATCCCATTAAAGGTCTTACTAAGACATATTATTTGGAGATACGATGACTGATATTTATATCGTTTTATGCAAGCTGTCTGTTATACTGCTACAAAGATCTCATTGATTTACATCACAAGCTTTCAAAATTTAATCTTACGTTTAAACCATATAAATATCAGCATCTGCACCAAACTGCACATTTTAGCTTAATTTCAGCATAAAACTGAGGTGTTTTTTTCACCATATTCTCACTATATCAATACATGAGCCATAAGTACCTGCTTAACAAAAGCACTCTGACTTTCATCATCTATATCTCTCTCTTTTGTAGAGGGGAGCATCAGTTGGAGTTTGGGGGGTCTTCTAACAGGAACGGGATTATTCCTGGGCCTGTAGTAAAACTAAATGTGATTCCCGATCCCTACAAACCCATTGAGCTCTCTATCAAATATGACAGCGCTGCCAAATTATGTGCAGGGGACGTTTTCCCAGGTGTGTGGAAGCGTATAAGCATAGTACAGCCCTCTTTTATATTGTAATATTAGTATAGAATAGAGTGCATATCTTATTTTCTGGTGTCTGTAGTGTTTACTGTGGTGGTGATGTCTGAGGAAGGCACGCCGGTGAAAACCATCTCCCCGGCAAACCTCTCGATGCTGCTGTGGAGGGGCACGGCATCAGACTCCAATCTCCGACCCTTTAACGTGAGTCACACGATCTGTAGAAATGTGTTGAGATTCATTTCTAATAAGAAACTAATTAGAACTAATTTAGACCTTATTTACTCCTCCTACGCTGTTAAATATCAAAATATTATTGTATCATTTTTGTGTAAACTTCTCAAGTCCATCATCATTTGTAAAAGCAAAAACAAAAGCGTTTTGTACTTCGTTGCAGTAAAAACCACACTTCTGTGAGTTGAAACATTTAGTCATTTAGCAGATGCTTTTATCCAAAGCGACTTACAAATGAGGACAATGGAAGCAATCAAAGACAACCAAAGAGCAATGGTATACAAGTACTATAACAAGTCTCAGTTAGCTTAAACACAGTACGATATAAAACAGCAGGAGAATAAGGTGCATTTGAGCCGGATTGCAGCCATATGAAAGAAAATGTCTTTATCAGGTCAGAATCATGTTGTGAAAATAACGGCCATTGACTTGTTCTTAGATGCAACCTGCTGTGATTTTATGCTTAGAAATGATACAATTTGATATTTATTTAACTGTACTACCCACTGAAAGCTCTTCAGGATTTAACCGCCAAAAACATTTCTCTCAGTCGGCTGATTTTGTTCATTCTAGCAGCGGCCCGGTCTGTGATGTAAGTAACTCGGGCCGAAGGTTAATACATACCACTACACCGAATGTGGACCTGCCGCACGTACAACAGCTTTCAGACAAGATCGGCCCATAGAGAAAAAGCGTCTGTTAGAAAGAAGTGTTTTGTAGAGTCGGCACGGCTCTGGCCCATTATCCTCTCACCGATGCTGAGACTGAGCCGACACAGCCGCATTTCAGCCGGAATCAGCCCGAGTGTGCTTGTTGTCTTTGTATTTATTTACATATATAAAAATGTGCATGCAATGCCTTTTTTCATAATTGTTTTGCGATCGCATCTTTTGTTGTGTTTATGTATTAAACTAAGACGATGCGCATCAAAGTTTTAATGGAAAAAAAAGAGAGCTAATCTCTGCTGCACCTTAATCTCTGTCACACACCTGATAAACGCAGCTCAGTTGTGCAGCGCAATAGAGAGAGAGAGAAATGAGGGAGACGTGCCGAAGTAAAAGTGCTGAAAAGCAGTGTCTATTTTGTGCACAACTTGAACAACTACAGTAGGTAAACATGTCTGCTGTGTGGATATTCATAATAGATATTGGCATTAGACCTATTTCTGAATGAAATAACAAAAAGCGATTTATACACGACTTGTTGTTTTTTTTTTGTTTTTTTTACCCCACAATTTGTTTATACGCGTAGCATATTTTACCCATGCAGCAAAACGTTTTCAATATTTTGATAAATTACTGTTATTAAACGATTTAACTGATTGTATTAATCAAAATTCTTACCGGTGGGTTAACGGTTAACCGGTTAAAATGAACATCTCTACTAAGAACTTCATTTGGACAACTTTAAAGGTGATTTTCTCAGTATTTAGATTTTTTTGTACCCTCGGATTCCAGATTTAGGTGCATCTCAAATATCGTCAAATATTTTCTTGATCCTAACAAACCCTTCATCAATGGAAAGCTTATTTATACAGCTTTCAGATGAAAAATGGACACTTATGAGTATTTTTGGTCTCTCCATTGAGTAAATGGAGTATGTTTTGTGTTTAAACTTAGGCCACGACTCTGAGGTGTAGCAAACGCAAAGACACAGAAAAGGACGACTGCTTCTGCTTCAGGTAATAGAGACAATTGAGCAAAATAAGTATTTGATATATTTTATTTCTTAAAAACAAAACTTTTGTATTTGATTCGATGATTTGATTTTGCATTCTCTTAAAAATGTCATGCATGTGTGTGTGTGTGTGTGTATATATATATATATATTAGTGGTGGGCCGTTATCGCCGTTAACGTGCTGCGTTAATGTGAGATTTATCGGGCGATAAAAAAAAAATATCACAAAAAGATGTGAAAGAGCCCAATTCAGTACTCGCGGTGTTCTGGTGTTCAGGGCTCACGCAGGGAAAGGCGTCTCAAAACACTTGAACACCGAATTTGCTTATTTTTGCTCTTGTGTCGACAAATACATACAAAATATGTCAAAATATCCACCTTGGAAATTATGCTCGAAAAAAACTGTCAGTTTTTCTTAAGTGAAAGTAAACAGTTGAGGGAAAAAATGTGATGTGTATTATATTGGATGCGTTCATCGTCTCTTAAAGTGACCGCGACTAATTTAGCTACTGGCTGCTGTAATGTTAATCCAAGAAAATGAAAATCACTCACTGCTCTTGACTGAATTACTATAATAATATATATGTAGATATATATATATATATATACATGTATGTGTTTGTGTTATTATATATTTTTCCTTTATTCTTTTAAATATATTTATGTTAAATGTATTCATAAATATGAATAAAATTATTATTTTTAATAAAAAAGAATAATTTTGGGTAATTCCTTTCGGTTTTGACCCATGTGTTTGTATTTCGATCGAATGCTGATGTCTTTTTTTCAGGGATAAGCAGATTCCAGAGCTAGCAGGGCAGTATGTTGTCCAGTTTTTTTTGGTTTTGGACAAAATCAATAATCTGTGGAGCAAGCAGGTGAGAGAACACGCTTTATTTTGTCCAGTTTATTGTATGTGCTGCTTTTATTTCCTGTTGCTTACTTTGGGATTCATATTTGTGTTTCTGTTTAAGATTCCACTAAATGTCGTTCCCAATAAAGCTGTGAAATTAGCCCCCGAGACTCCACCTTCAACTCCTGTTGTGTCCAATAGTAACATTCGGGCCAATCGCACACTGCTGGACAGCTTCAGTCTGAAGATCATGGTGAGTTTCAGTCTCTGCTAGAGATGATGGTTGGGTGTTTACAGTTAATAGAGTTAACATTGGGCTTCACGCGGTGCTTAAAAGGGTCATAGGATGCTACATGCACTTTTAAAAGTAGTTTGAACTGAAATGTGGGTTGGCAGTGTGTGTACACAACCACCCTAAAATTATAAAAATCCACCTAGTGTTTTTTAATCTCATTAAGGAGTAACTAAACCCTAAACCAACTTTTTTTAGTTAATGATCTGTAAGAATGGGGCTTTATTAGTGCTTTTCATTGATTCGAGTAACTATTTAGACATTTGAGTATAAAGTGTTTTAATTCTACAATATATGGTGTAAAAACATCTGAGTGCTGCCCTCTTCAGGTTGAACGGTGGCTACTGCAGTTGATTTTTCCTATTGGGTGTTAGCGGTGGCAGGTGACGTAAGCAGTTTCCAGCTCACCACGCCCCTTGGTACGAGCTACCATGCCCTTGGCAGTATAAAATCATCTTGAACCGTCTAAATCACTGTAGTGAGTCAGGAGTTGGAATTGCGAGTATTGAAAACGACCAGGATAGAGTATTATAGCATCTATTTAGCATTGCATTTATATAGTTATTTAGATTATTTTGTGTAGCCTATGTAGTTAATTAGCATAGTTGTTAGTGTAACTTTAGTATTGTTAGAAGCATAGTTAGTTAGTAGCATAGTATTGCATCAGTTAGGATAGCTTCAAGTTGGCGTAGATTTATCTGTATTTAGTACAGTGGTCAGGATGGTACATAGGTGTAGTGTTGTTGGTTGCGACAGCACTGCTGGACTGCATAATTTTCCAGAAGACTTGAAAATTAGGCGCCAGTGGTTGCATGCACTTGGCCTGGAAAACCGCGAGTTCCCGCCTAGAGCTGGTTCCTCGCCTTCCCACGATGGCTTGATTTGACAGTAACGTTTCAGCACAGACTTCATCGGTCCACCATTGTTTCATCACCAAAGCAGATGTAGACGAGAATGACTCCCAAGCGATTTAGGTGTTCTGTTGTTGGACGTAATAATGAACATAGCAGTCATCAATTACTCCCGACATCTGAGCTGCTGTAGACGCAGTGAATTACGTATGTTTTTGAAGGGAATGCGCTAATCCCTGATGTACATAAATGTGTCTATTTTCATGCGAATCATTCGTGATCCAGCTTCACCTACAGAACAAGTGAGGGTAAGGAATTTTAATGGAACTTTGCAAATCGCCTTTCCTAATAATGTGCTAATTAGCCAGTTTCATCATGAATGCGGCTAAAGTAAACAGTCACTCAGAGAGCAGCTCGGAAGAGAGGGGCGTGGTCAGCAGAGCTCATTAACATTTAAAGGAAAATGCTACAAAACGGCTTGCTCTGAAAAGAGTGTTTTTTACACTACCATTGAGAAATTTTAACCAAACTATGTTACAAACTTTTCATTAAGACCCTAAAGAATCATATCAACTTCCGGCATCTGATGACCCCTTTAACGCCACCTGGAGAAACCCAAAGCTACTTGTTTCTTAAAGTGATGGTTCACTCAACAGTAACAATTCTGTCATCATTTACTCACCCTTATGTCGTTCCAAACCTGTATGAGATGCATCTCATTCATTTGCAGCCGTAATGCAATGTTTTTCTGCAAAATGTACTTTTTTTATTTCTGAATTCTCAATAACATTTCGACCAAATCCTTTGTTTTGTCACTTTGCAGGATGAATACAGTAACGCTGCTGGTGAGGGTTTAGATGGAAAAGTGATTGTTACCGTTAAAGGTACTGGAGATGTGGTGCTTCCTTTGTTTGGGAATGGAGCTACAAGCATGCCATACAGCCTCACTAACGGAGAGACTCTCATTACTGTGAGTGCTTGCTTTCTTTGGTTTGTGTCAGTGTTGTTTTAGTATTATTCATGTACTATTATAGGATTTATAGCTTTTATGTTTTATCATTTTCATTTTTACCTTATTTTAAATAAAGTCATTTTGTTTATTTGCTTTCCTTTCTAAAAAATAAAGCTAAATAAATAAATAGAAATATAAAAAAAAAAAAGTTAAAGAAAAATGTCAATGCATATAAAATTACTAAAACTACAACTAAATAAAATAAAGCTAAATATAGAAATATATTTTTTTAAATTAATGAAAATTATATTTAATAGTTTTAGTTAACAGTAACAACACTATTATTATTGATAATGTTGAGAAATTTGGCTTTAATTCAGCTTCCGTGGGTAATTTAAGGAAATGTAAATAAAATTGGTAAAAAAAAATATTCATCATATTAAATGAAATATTATAATTTATAACACAATATTATCGGAACGTTATCAAAATCAGCCGATAATGGCTTAAAAAGCAAATATCGGCAATGAATAAAAAATATGCTGATACACCCAGGACCGGATTGGGACTCATTTTCAGCCCTGGAGTTTCATGCCTTAGACCGGCCCACTTTAGTTCGCAACTGACTATATTAAATAAATGTAATTAAAACCTCAGAATATAATTCCCTACAGCCTTGTAATTCATTGTATTTTTTAAAATATCATCATTTCCAATTCAGTGCAAAAACCGTAGCCTAAATTTTGCTTCACAGTGAAGATTTATTAGAACAGTAAATAACAGGATAGTATAAGAATCTATTTTCTTTAAGATTTAGTATTCATAAATATCCAAACATTGAAATGAAGAAAAAAATCTAATAAAAACAAATATATAAAACAAAATAAAAAATAAAGATAAAAATAAAATGTATTGCACTTTCTAATGACAGTATCATCTCAGTTTCATTAATGTATTGCTGAATCATCAGGTATCATTAATTATCTCAGGGCATTTTTCACTGATCAGGGCTCTTCATTACTAGTAGTTCTTCTGAAACACAATCCTACCTGCCCATTCTGGTGTGTTGGGCTCATGACTGGAGCTTGGTAACGTTACTGGGCCTTGCTCTTAGCAGAAAACGGGACTAGAGATGGCTGCTGCTGAAGAGATACAAAAAAAAGTTTGATACATGAACGGTGGTTTGCAGACAACGTTGTTTTGCAATGTCGCTAGCATCTTTAACTGCTCCTAACTGACTTAAAGTTAGTTTACTTACCGGCCTCGCCTTTTAGGAAAATGCTTAGAACATTTGGCCGCATAAATTACCAAAGCTTTCTTCTTTTTAATTCTGGCCTTTTCAGCGCCATTTTTATCTCACTTTTTTATTTTGCAACTTGCAAGGTGATGTGTTTGGGGCAGGGCCAGGGAATCAAAAGATAATCACGTCATCATTATCTTGCAGGCTGCACTCTGCGAGAAAATATTAAATAAAAAAGAGTGGGACGGTGGTAAAATAATAAATAAAAAGAGTGGGGCTGCGGTAAAATAATAATAATAATAATTATATATACAGTACAGACCAAAAGTTTGGAAACATTACTATTTTTAATGTTTTTGAAAGAAGTTTCTCCTGCTCATCAAGCCTGCATTTATTTGATCAAAAATACAGAAAAAACAGTAATATTGTGAAATATTATTACAACTTAAAATAATAGTTTTCTATTTGAATATACTTAAAAAAAAGTTTATTACTGTGATGCAAAGCTGAATTTTCAGCATCATTCCTCCAGCCTTCAGTGTCACATGTAACATCAGTCGATCACATGATCATTTAGAAATCATTCTAATATTCTGATTTATTATGAGTGTTGGAAGCAGTTCTGCTGTCTAATATATTTGATCAATAAAAGGTTAAAAAGAACTGCATTTATTCAAAATAAAAAAAATATATATAATAATATATATTCTAATAATATATTTTCTTTACTATCACTTTTTATCAATTTAACACATCCTTGCTGAATAAAAGTATTGATTTTATTTAAAAAGAAGAAAGAAAAAAAAATTACTGACTCCACATTTCTTACCAGTAGTGTATATTGTTATTACAACATATTTATATTTTAAAAACATTTTTTTTTACTTTTTATTCATCAAAGTATCCTAAAAAAGTATCACATGTTCTGAAAAAATATTAAGCAGCAGAACTGTTTCCAACTTTGATAATGATTCATCATATTAGAATGATTTCTAAAGGATCATGTGATAATGATCCTAAAAATTCAGCTTTGCATCACAGAAATAAATGATCATTTTAAAGTATAATAAATTTAAAAACAATTATTTTAAATTGTTATAATATATCACAATATTACATTTTTTCTGTATTTTTGATCAAATAAATGCAGGCTTGATGAGCAGAAGAAACCTCTTTCAAAAACATTAAAAATAGTAATGTTTCCAAACTTTTGGTCTGTACTGTATATATTTCAACCCAATGCCATGATAAAAACGGCCCTCGCAGCCAAAAGAAACATACCGGCCCCGGTGCTCCCGATTAGCCAATCCGGGCCTGATACACCTTACCCATAATATGTGTACCTCACATGTGCTATGGGTGTAGATTTAATCATTAAAGTGTCATACGTTTTTTGTTTTAAATGGATAATGAAAACTTAAATACATGGAACACTAAAAGATTTTCAGAATTTGTACAACTCTTTTGCTTTTGACTATCTACAAATGTTAAGTATTTCAATAAAATGTTAAGGATTGCTTTATAGTTGCTTTATAGTTATTTTCAAAGATTTCAATGTACTCTCATTTATAAAAGAACTTCATTTTTTTTTTTATTCTCAAAAGAAAGTTTTCGTTAATAAACTAACCAAAATGCAAAATAATCTGTTCATAATCTCTTTCCATGAGAGACTTGTTGTTTCTAAACAAAAGAAAATATATCGGTATCGGCCAAAATTAGTTGAAAATTATCGGCATATCATCAAAATCCAATGTAGTGCATCTGTAAATATTGTAGTTTTTAAAACAACAGGATGGAGAAACTCTTAATTTTATTTTGCATGTTAAAGCTCACATATTGAAGTTATAGACCCTTTTTTTTATCATGCGCAGGATTTAGCAGTTGCACATATACATGTATGCTTTTCAGATGAAATTCACAACTGCAGAGATACCTGCTTCCAGTTCCAAAGACATTTGTGCAAGTTAATTGAATTATTGTTAGATGTGATAAACAGTAGAGCATTGCACTAGCAGTCAATTAGTTAAAAATGCACTAATACAAAAAGCGTTAAAATAAAATATAAATAAATGCTTGAAGATAAAACCATCTTTTGAATGCATAATAATGTAAAATCCTTTCCTTTTTTTTGTATGTTCTCTTTCTATGGGTTCACCAAAACTGCATTCAAGAGCTCCAATTTAAATGAAGAATTTTTTATTGTGGGTAAATGGGTGTTATTGTTTGTGTCTTGTAGGATTTGGCACTTTTGGAGAACAGTCCCGGTGTGGATGGAGCCGAGTACATACTTCAGTTCAATCCTCAGATCCGGCAGACTGGTGTTACCATCGATGCATACAGCCTGCCTTTCAGATTCTGCAACGGTTAGTCAGCAGACACACCCTAATCAATATCAGTTACATTACTAATGACTGTCACAGTTAAGGGAAACATTATTGATTATTGCTGTAACCAATCAAGTTAAGTATAAATCATTATAACATTAGAATAAAATCTATACTAAAGATAAGAAAACAACAAAATCCATGTCATAATCAAATGCAGTGTATTGTATGTGAAAAACAATATTTGTTTAATGTGTAGCGGAAATTTCACAGTTCTATATAGAAAGTAGGAAATATAAGTCTATCCAACTTTATTTGCATGCATACTAGAGCCAGACCGATAAATCGTTTGCCGATATTATCGGCTGATATGAGCCTGTCGCCGATATATCGGTATCGGCGAATATGCCCCCGTTATGGTTATTATTATAATTATTTTTTTTACAGAACAAATAATGCAGGTAAAATGCTTGAAATGGTGTAATTACTTATCTTGTACAGCAGAGTGTGCTCCATTGTTTGCTACTGACGACCTGGATGAAATGCTTTAATGCTTCAGTCTATGGAAAACTGCTGAAACTTAGACTTTTTATTAATGGCGGTGAGAATTTGAGATTGCTAGTGCTGTCATAAAATTCACAACCGTTGTGCTGTAATTATATAATAGACTGTGGTGTGATGGTTTGAGCCGCTTTCATTTGCAATTTTGAACGCAACATTCGTCATTAGAAACGTTTGTAAATCTGTTGTTTACAAAGAAGTGTCAGTATCACATAATCCTTCAGAAATCATTCTAATATGCGGATTTGCTGCTCAAGATACATTTCTCATTTTTATAAATGTTAGAAACTGTTTTGCTTAACATTTTTGTGGAAACAATGATACCACTCAAACGTCTGTATAAGATTTGAAAAAGAGAGAGAAATTAATAATTTTATTCATCATGCTAAAAGTGACAAAAACTGATTGAAGACATTTAAAATGATTTCCATTTAATAAATGCATTAATAAATATAATTAATATATTTGATAGATGCAAATAAATGATGTTCATTAAAGGTCCGATGACATGGATTATTTTCTTTTTTTTAAATGCTTTTTTAATGTTTCCTGAGGTGTACTTATATTGTTAGTATTTTACATTTAAAATTTAGAAATAAAAGGCATTTTTATATACTGATTTTAGTCCTCTGGCTTGAATGTTCTGTTTGAAGGGGCGTGTCTGCTCTGAGACTCAGAGTAAATGACAACTGTTGTGATTGGCTGACATCTTAGCATTCAAAATGCGTATTACATGTGGAACCCCTCTCTTATACTTTTACTAGTTTTTTTTTTATTTATTTATTTTTTTTTTTACTATTACAGCTGTCGAGATTAACGAATCGGGGAAGTGTTGATTATAGCATTATTTTTTAGATCTATTCCCATCACATGAAAGGCTGCGGTGATGAGCATTGAGTAGACAGAGTCTGTTTATCGCGTGAATGCAGTGATCTCGTCATTGCAACACGTTTTCTCTCACAAAATGCTTTCACCACAACCAAAAGCAAACACAATATCGACATGAATACAGTAAGAGCTTTGTTGTGCAGCATAACAGCGTCATTCATTATAACGGCAGTTTGGGCAAGTGTGCAGATATACTCGCGATGTGTGATTGACAGCTCCGAATAATATAAAGGAAACCTTCTTTAATCGCTCTCTGTAGTTAAATCACAATTTAAATAACAGATTTGTTTCACCCTACTAAGAGAAACAATGTGAAGTTTATCGTCTAGTCACTGGCTTGATTCACTGATGCATAAACAGTATTAAACGATTTAGAAAGAAAGTCTGTGTGAACTTGAATAATTAGCTACAAGTCAGAAATCACTGATCACAGATCAGGCATTAATGAACACTGTTACTCACTGTTTGTGGCGGTGCTGTCAAATCCATATCGTAAAAGTCTGTTTGTAACGCCTGTGCTGACATTGCGACTGAATTAAATGTAAATGTTTGGGCGGGCAAAGCAGAGAAATGGGAGGTAACATTTCCCCTTATGACGACATACGGGGAAGATTCCAGATAGTCTGAGATCTCGTTTTCTCAAAGGCAGAGCAGGACACCCAGAGCTCGGTTTACACCTATCGACATTTCTAGCCACTGGGGGACAATAGACAGTCTGGAGAAACTCATATTAATGTTAAAAAACCTAATAAAGTGACATTTTCATGTCATGGGACCTTTAAACTTTATATTTATCAAAGAATCCTGAAAAATAAAGTGCATCACCATTTCCACACAAAATATGAAGCAGCAAAATTGTTTTCAACATTGATAATAACCAGAATTTTTTCTTGAGTCAAATAAATTGTAGTGATTTCCAAAAGATCACGTGACACTGAAAACTGGAGTAATGAAGAAAATTCTGCTTTGCATCGCAGGAACAACATTACATTTTATAATGTATTACAATTGAAAACTTTTTTTGTATTTGTAATAATATTTCACATAATAATATATAACATATATAACGTTTTTTTTTTATTTTGATCAAATATATTTAGCCTTTCCAAACTTTTGTCAGGTACTTTAATAATAATAATAATAATAATAATTCTATATACTTTACTATAATATATTATTGTGCTTTATTATAATTTATTATTATATTGTTGTCATGATTATTAAATGCTGCTTTTTATTTTTTACAGGAGAGTATGTGATTTTACAATATAAGATATATATGTATTAATGTGCTAAAATATATATTTTTTATAATGAGTGCTGGGGGCATGGCTTGTGGGCGTGGTCAGATTGTCCTTATTTTTTTGTCTCTAAAGTGGACTTAACATGAAATGATGCCATGTTTCCAATTCCAAGGTTATATTGTATTTATTTACAGAGGTAGGGGAGAGCGGTGCACAGAGTAACACCTTTTGACTTTCTCAGTTTGTGTAAATCTGCATGGGGTTCAGAATATATAAGAATAAACTTCAACGGAATAAAGTTAAATGGAATTGAATTGAATTAAAGCTGAATAAACTTTACTGTTCAGTGCACTGGTATCAGACTTATTTTGGATAGTAAAGTTTATTGATAAATTGTTAAATACGTTGCCTCCATTACATATCTCTGTCACCATTAGAAGTGTTTGATCACCACATTTGAGTGATTATTGCAAAAAATGTGTTTATTTATATATATTCTGTTTATGTATACTGTATTCTATATATAGTACCAGTCATATGTTTGGACACATGAATGGGAAAGTGTGCAAACTTTTGACTGGTACTGTGCTATAATGTACACAAAGAATATCGGCCGATATATCGGTATCAACTCCATTTTTCCCTACCTAATATCTGTATCGGCCCTAAAAAACCCATATCGGTCGGGCTGTAATGCATACAGTATACGCACATGAAGTGATTTATTCTATATAGCAAATCTAAACTGTTTGATTGTTTATATAATTGCAAAATATCAACTGTTTTACCATTCAGCTCTAATCTGCTTAATGCGACTGTATGTCATGAAGATTTAAGATGTTATAAACAAAAAGATTTGAATCTTTTGATTTGAATCTTGGACCGGTGAGATTTCACTGTGTGGCGTGCGATATATCGTGAAGTCCAGTGATTGTATTTACGAGTTGAGCACCTGTGAATGTCACTATAGGGTCATCATTTTTTTGCGAAACTACAGCAAAGAAAATGTTCACACAAAAATGAACACATTTGCTGAAAATGTTCTCACCCTCAGTTCTGGACTGTAAAATTTCACCATATTTTCATTTCTGGGTGACTTTTCTTGTAAACGCTTACTAAGTGTCTTTAATTTCTCAAACTAATATAATACAGTATTGAATGTTATTTAGGAAGTGTAATGGGGGTGTACAGCAATCCATTTTTTTACATTTTGATCTCTTTCAGATGTAGAACATCAGAAAGTCATTGTGAGTCTCAGTAAGAAGAAAGATCGACTTTCCCAAACCGTTTTTATTTACCGAGAAGTCTTTGAAACTAATAATCAACTGAAATCTGAACTTGAAGGTAGGCACTGCATATTTCATTTCAGTTAGTTAATTATTTGTTTATTTGTCATTCAATATGTCTGACTTATGTTTGTTTGTGTCTACAGGTCAGGTGCGAGATGCGACTCTCAAACTCAATGAGCTCAAAACAGAGCTCCAAAAAATTGGTTTGGACGTCTCCGAAATAACCACTGTGAGTCTGTACACGCACACTAACATACATACTGTTTTATTGCTGTATGCTCTTTGTAGAAGCATGTGTTTGATTCCAGCAATCACGTATGTTTTCATCTCTGTTTGTGTATCTGTCTAGGTATCAGCAATAGACAAAGTTATAAATGGCAAGAAAGCAATTTTGACCAAAATGGAGAATCAGCATCGGCGGAAATGCAGCATTTCTGACCCTTTCAAAGGCAGCCCGCAGGTTCTGGGAAAGGTGCGCCTTTGATTTTTGTGTGCATTCGTGTTTGCATCAGGTGATCCAATCACAAGTCAGCAGGGTTAAATGAGTCTTGGAAATGCATTGCATCCCGATCAGTACTTATAAAAAAGATTCATGGTTATTGAAAGGCCAACACTAGCACGTTAACATGTGTTATGCATATGATGGAGCACTATCAGAGTGACCTATAGAAAAAGTTTAGTGTTTAATTATATGCTTAAATTAAGCATATAACACAAATATAGAGGTTTGTGCTTATGGTTTATAAACTGGGTTCTGGGAAAGAATTATTTATCCAGAAAGGTTTAGAAGCGCTGTGAGAATCAGAGGACTCTTTCAAAGAGATGATTTTGCGTGTGATGACTTGCAGGTGGGTCATCTGGCTCTGGTGGAGGATGATGATGCAGCGAAGGTGATCTCCTGGCATCTTCTGGGTGACATGGACTGTGTGGTTACTGAAACGACTTCTGCTGCCAAGAGAATCTATGATGACACGCAAGGACGACAACAAGTCATTCCCCTCGAGACGGTCTTCTGGAGACCAAATGACAGGTACACACACATGCGTCTCACATAGCTTTCATTAACATTTTGAATTCGTTTTAGATCTTTTTTTTGTTGATTCTTTTTTCTAGTGCTGTCAAATGATTAATTTAGCGATTAATCGCATTCAAAACAAGTTTTTGTTTGCACAATATATGTTTGTATATTGTGCATCTGTATTGTGTGTGTGTGTGTGTGTGTGTGTATATATATATATATATATAAATATAAACGCAAACACATGCGTGTATGTATTTAAGTAAAAATGTATTGTATATAAAATATAAGAACATAAATATTGTAAATTTATACTGTATGTGTGTGTATTTATATATACATAATAAATATACACAGTACACATACATATATATTATGTAAACAAAAAAAGTTTATTTTGGATGTGATTAATCCAATAGCTCTAATTTTTTCATTTTAATAAAGGTATTAGACATTTTATTGTAATGGGTTTTTTGTTTGTTATCTTAAAGCACTAAATATAAGGTAGACGAGAAGAAAATAGTGAAATTACAAGAGAAAATTTGAGTTTGCCGAATGCCTGTGATATGTGAAGAATTAAAGATGGCAAATAGTTTTACGGTTCACAGGACTTGTTCTTTAGTCATATCTGTTCTTCTTCACACATCCACAGGAAATAACTGACTTCCGCTTACAGAATGAATTGTTTTGCACGTTTGTTCAGTGTAACCTTAAATCGATAGTTCAGCCGGAAATTACAATTCTGCCATCGTTTACTCATCGTGTCCTGTATGAATTTCTTTCTTCTGTTGAGCACAAAAGATGTCATTGTGAAGAACGCTGGCAAGCAAATAGTTGCTGGTAGCCATCGACTTCTGTAGGGGGAAAACATACTATGGAAGTCAATGGCTACCAGCGTTCTTCATAATATGATCTTGTGTGTTCTCGGTGTAATTGTGTGTAACTGGCACACAGTCGCACTGTCATGTTTTCCTAGCTGCACGTGTCCGAGCTAGACGTGATCACACTCAAGGAATTAACCCTTTAACTCCAGGGCTCGCAAAGTCGGTAGCCTGATGTCCCTGAAGCTATTGTGTTTTCAAGTCAGGCTACCAAAATGTATCACGCCCCGCCTGAGGGGTTGTTTGCTTGTAGGGGTTAAATAGATCGTAGTTGATCATTTGCATGTTTCGAAGTCTTGCCGATTTAAACATTCAAGTGTTTTTAACCATTTCCCGCATTCAGAGCTGCGCGCACTCATTCAAAGCATGCACAGAGAGCCAAGTTTCAGACGAGGCGCGTACACAGAATTGATTCCTCTTTCACGTATCCTTGCTTCTGAATGAACACATACACACAAAATTATCTCAAAATAATCGTTTCTGCATGTATTCTCTTAAACGCAGTCAGTTATGTCTTAAGTGAACATTTACAGTGGAAAAATAAATCTTCTGTGCATCATTATAATTGGATCCGTGCAATCGGTCTTAAAGGGGCAGCAGTAATTCAAATGCAGTGGTGGCCACTGGTTTTAAATAGAGCACAGGCAAAGCATTTGTTTACATGAAGACATTTCTTTAGTTTTAATTTGATTAGTTTTTTAATTTGATTTGGGATTTGTTTTAAAATTTTACAATTAAATTTCATAAAGAGATATACAGCATTTTGTCTGAGAATAAAAGGAAACAAAAAAATATATATAAATAATTTGTAAGAAATTTGTATGCTTTAATATGTATTGTGAAGTTATAGAATTGTTACATCCAGATGCTACTCCTTTTTTCTGATAATGCTGATTTGTCCCCAGTGAAGTTCAGCCGATCTGGTCTTTTCATTTTTATTTTGGGGCTAGTTAAATTCATTTTGGGCTACCAAAAAAATGCATTCACGAAGGGCTACCAGGGATTTTGATATTTTGCGAGCCTTAAACAGAGTATGTTTATTTTATCTCAGCCGCATGCTTTTTTTAAGCATGTTTTTTCATGTGTCTTAGGCGTCTGCCTCACATCAGGAATGACACACTTCTCTTCCAACCCGTTGGTAATCCTGTGTTTGTCAAAGATATTCTCATTTTTCCCGAGCACATAGAAAGCTGCAATAAAGGTAAGCCAAGAGCACAAAAGCCTGTTTAACTCTATATGTTATTCTTTTCTTTTTAATAATGAAATTGATTTGATTTACTAACTAATGTAACAATTTAAAACTTATTTGGCGTTTACAGCTGTCATATCCCACCATACGTCACTGATGCCCCTGCGTCACCTCCAAAACAAGTTTATGCATTTTATTTATCAACCATTTATCGTTCCCTTTTGATGGAAACTATTCAGAGCATGAATGACCTGTTTGAATGGGTTTTTATAGTTTGAGAGCAACACTTACTGCGTAGCTTCACATGCATTGTGAAATAAACTGTTGCATGCTGTCATCTCTATTTATATAGCACTATGTAAACATATATAAACTATATTTTGTATATAATTGTGAATGCATTGGGCATTGCACATTAAAATTTTAATCTTTCCAGAAAACTGCCAGCTTAAATAAATAGTTCACCCAAAATTGTCTCATCCTCAGCCCATCCAAGATGTAGATGTGGTTGTTTCTTCATCAGATTTGGAAAAATGTAGCATTGCATCATTTGTTCACCAATGGATGCTCTGCAGTGAATGGGTGCCGTCAGAATGAGAGTCCAAACAGCTGATAAAAACATCACAATAATCCAAAATTAGGGCTGGGCGACAAAGCAGCAAGCATAATTATCACAATGTAAATTTTCCTCGATAAAACGATAACCAGAGTAGATGCATAACTCTCTGATGAGTCTCGATCACATGACACTAAACAGCGCTGTGAGAAGTGCTCAAGTTCAGCGAAGGACACAGAAGACTTGGTTTAAGCCAGATCACAAACGGATGAAATACTGTGCGCAATGATAGTCTTTCCAATCTACAAATCGCCATCATTTACCATGGATTTACTGTAGTAACCAGGGTTCCTGCGGGTCCTTAAAAAGTCTTACAATGCCTTAAATTTACTTGTATTAAATTCGAAAGCGCCCCCTGCTGGCAGAGAATGAATGTGCATTTTCAATAAGGCTGGTGTTGTGAGTAGGGTATTCTTGCAAAACCGGAGACAGTAGTTGCAGGACCACATTTTTTAGGACCATATAGATTTTTTTAATTTATTTTTTTATATTATTTATGTAGAGTGCCTACAGAAAGTCCTCATACCCCTTAATAAGCCGGTGCTTGGTTTTCCTTAGACATGAATAAAGAATTGAGGTGCATCCGACCAGAGAAACTTAGTGTGTGTGTGTGCGTGCACGTGTGTGTGCTTGTGTGTGTTTGTGTACATGTGTGTGTGTGTGTGTGTGTGTGTTTTGAATTGAACAGTCATCTTGCATGAAACATGCAGCCTGTGGATGTTGGCAGTGTATTATTTTATGAGTATATAATAACTACAAGGGGACTGACGTGCTCTGACTCTTTTCAGTTTTTGCAAGTCTTCTTGGAGAAACCATACTAATTGATGACTTGGATTCTGCTAATGATTATCGACGGGGGGTAAGACACTGATTGTGTGTGTTTGTGATGAAGAAATGTCAAGCACGTACATCAAGCGTGCATATAAACGTGTATGTTTGGTAGGTGGTTCAGAATAAGATGCAGTGCCCCACGCTCTTAACGCGTCAGGGCGAGCGAATACGCAGCAACGGGAAGTTCGGAGGACTGCAGAACAAGGCTCCGTCCATTGAGAAACTTCGAGGACAAGTGTTTGGAGCGCCGTTACCCAAAGAGCACAACCTCATACGCCATCAGATAGGTAACAAACATACTACATCTCTTGGTGAACTGGAAGGTATTTACTCTATGAATGATCAGTTACATAAAGTATCTCAGATCTTTCTACTTTTAAGGTTAACAGTTACTCCCTATATCCTGAAGGTTTTTACAGAGGGCTCATTTGTTTGATTATATATTTAATGGCTAAAACATGATTGTTTTTTTGTTTAGCTTTTTCTGTTCTGTCTTTATGACTGCATTTTCAGATTCATGCAGTGACAAAACGAGATATCCCCTTTAATACAGTATGTAAACAAAATACCTGCAAAACCTGGCTTTATCGAGTTGTTTTGGAAAATAATGCAACATGTTTAATTCCATAATGCATCGTACTTTTCAGAAAGCTTACATGATAAAAAAGTCTTGTTGTACTATGATATATCAAATGGGGAATACTGTGATATCTTCTTGCCTTAAAAACAGTTCATGTGAAACCGTACATAATCTGTGTGTGTTATATTGTGTTGTGTGTGTACAGAGTTACTGCAGCAGTGTCGTGTTGCAATGCAGAAGGCCTCTAAGGTCCGGTCTGAGTATAGCAGTCATGTGGAGCACCTGCAGAGTCCTCAGATGAAACAGAAACAGCAAGAGCTCCTGCAGCAGGAGCAAGAGTTACGAGATCTTGAGGAAACCCTCGGTAAGTGTTTTCCTCAGTCTAGGTCTGGTTACTTTCTGAATGCAAAACCGGACTTTTGAGAGATCCTGTTTTCTTAGTCCGTATGGGGTATAAAGTAGATTAAAAATGTGAGAAGTGTGCATGAGGTTTAAGTGTGAAAAAGCATTTTAGCATAAGGCTGCAGCATAAAAACTTTCCATTTCTTGCAAGTTTGCCGCCTTTTATGCTATTGATGCTTCGATGGTTGAATTTCTAAATATGAAACAAATATGCATATTCTTAAGCCGTCTATGCAAATGCTGAAGTGTGTGTGTGTGTGTGTTTGCAGCCAGAACTCCTGAGCAAATGTACGCTGCGAGAGTGAAGCGAGAACTTGAGCCAGGATCTCCCTCGGTCCCTCCTAAAAGAGCCCGCCGTAAACTAGGTACATCAGCAGTCCTCTGAAGTCTTTATTTTCGGCCTCGTCTGTTGTCTTTTCACTGACATTAATAGCTTGTTGTTTTGTTTCTGCAGATTCATGAACTAACGCGAGCTGATGGCTGATGCAATGTTTTTTTTTACTTTTCACTCTTTACAGACTTTAAGCAGAATGCAACAAAGTTTTATAATTGGACTGTGTCCATAATATATTTTGTATTTTTTAAGGAAAAAAAAAGTTTTTAAACTTAATCAAGTCTGGTCTTTATTTTTATACTAAACCTAAAGCAATCACCCTCTCACCGAAATCCTATTCAGATGGGTTTGTTTTCCTGCCATTTGTTTACGTCCAGTGTGTACTTTGGTTTTTGCACATGAAAATGTGGCATTTCATGCATACTCCATTAAACCATACGCCTTTAAAACACTGCGGTCATGTAATGATGGATTTTAGTAAGTTCTCATCACCCAGGTTCCCTCCACAATAAATCAATACGATTTATCCTTGACAGCAATAAAAAAAAAACAAGTATCTTTACAAATTTTCATAAATTTTGAAGCTTAAATGCAATACCCAAAAGCTACACATTTTCGGTCTTTATTTAAAAGCTTTTACCTTGAACATTTAAGTTCGTGAACACAATGAAGCTGTGAGTGTGACCAATGAGAAGATGAGTTTACGTGTTCGGTGTGATTTGTGTTTAATGTCCCCATAACTTCTGTAGTCCCTTTTAGACACTTGTTATGCCTTTTACGTAAATGCTGTAATAAAATCACAAGGTGGTTTTACTAATGTCTTTTATGTTGTAGAATAAAACATGAAAATATTGTGCGCTTCTAGATCTTATTTCAGGCATTTAACCAAAACACCGATTAAAGGACGATGGAGCCAGATGTGTTGAGATGCTGTCACTCGTTCTGGGGTTGGGCCTGCAAAAATACATCATCCCATTGTTTTGTCTGAAATCGTCCTCTGTATCTGAATGCAGTGCACTATTTGGGGAAACCAACACCACAGTGGACATTGCGCTCTTAAACACTCAGTGTCCGAATCACTCATCTTTGACTGTCTTAGTGGGAAATAATGTATGATGGTATCCAACTTATTTTTCAGCATGACGTTATGTTCGTCCCTGCAGTTTTTCCCTGTAATAAACGACCTTTTGTAGTTAAAAAAGTAAATGTTCACACAGTTTTGGCTTACAAAGTGCCATATGGAAAAATTGTAAAATGTATTTATTTTTTTGGTTCGCTGAAGTCACAGGAAAGCTCAACTTTAGCATATTTTTGTACTTGTATTATATTATAGTTATTATAGTAGTTTCCTACATGTATTTATACCTTTTAAGGGTGTTACAGTATACTGTATGATATGCATTACTAATACGTAAAATGAAAAGTTAGCCTATATATTTATGCATAGTTTTCTATTACTTTATGATTTAAATGTCCTGTGTTGTATCGGATGATATTTTAAGATTGAATCGGTCATGATTTGAATGAATTATATTATAATTAACATTATGAATCATATAACATGCACTCAATAATCTAAATTATATTTGTGCGGTTTCATCAGAAAATCTGTTTCTATTGTAATAGTGTCATGTTTTTGTTGTGTAATTGAAATGCTTCAAGAAAATCTCCATTTGGAGCATTTAGGATTGGGGTCGAGCGAGCCAATCTCCGGGTAAAATGAGATTATATTATTAAAAATGTGATTTAGCCTGGACAGAGCTCTAGTGTTTCCTCATCGGTTGTAACAGTACTACAAAATTATTATGCATGCCTCCCGGAGAGCTATTACTACTTTAAGTACTACTTTACAGTGTTACATGTGCTTACTACTGTGCATTGGGCTAATAACAGTCAATTCTGCATAATTGCACGCAATAAACCTAACCCTAGAGTACGTACAGTACATGCCATTAATTAATATTACTCAGTACTTAAATGACTGTTACAAGGCTGTTGTAAAATAAAGTGTAACCGAACCTCAATGCAGTTTTTTGTATTAATGCAAAACTGATCAGTAACTAATAAAGGATACATTAAATTTGTTAACAAATTTCCTACACAAATAGTTTACAAAGTCATTATTAGCCAGACTTAATGATTTGGGTAAACTGGTAATAATTAGTAGACCTACATTTTATCTTTTCTTCAAGAGAAGTTTTGGTTACACTTTATTTTAAGTTGTCTTTGTTACAGTGTAATTATATACTGAGTAAAATTAATATACTACACATAGGGTTAGGTTTAGGGGGTAACACTTTAAGGTGTCCTTGTTAAACATTAATTATGCATAATTACATGCAAGTAACGCTAAAACAAACCCTAATCCTAACCATACAGTAAGTGCATGTAGTTAATAAATATTACTACGTACTTAAATGTATAATTACACTGTAACAAGAACAGCTTAAAATAAAGTGTAACTGTTTAGGGTTACTTGCATGTAATTATTAATAATTAAGTGTTATTATAACAGTAAGTACATGTAACGTGTAAGAAGGACACCTTAAAGTAAGCTGTTACTGAAGATGTACTATCTATAACTATAATTCTGATTAAATTGTTTTCTAGACCTTTTATCCAGTATTGAACTTCACCCATTTTTGTTGACCGATTCATTTTTTTTTCATAACTTTATTAGTGTATTACTTGAAGAGAAGACATATTAGGACATTTTCTCACTAAATCACCATAAAGTCATGGATATTGCATGAATATTAAGTACATACCTCCCAGGAATATGTATGGTTTCCCAGTGTTTCTCTACGGTTAGAAGATCCTGTAGGATTTTATATTTTCATTTACTATTGTAAGAATCATGATGGTAGCTCATTAGTAATGGCACAAGTGTTAGTTACTACATCCTTCTAAAGGAGTTGCAAGCCATTCTGAACTGTATTCTACAGTCGTGGCCAAAAGTTTTGAGAATTACATAAATACTGGAAATTGGAAAAGTTGCTGCTTAAGTTTTTTTAATAGCAATTTGCATATACTCCAGAATGTTATGAAGAGTGATCAGATGAATTGCATAGTCCTTCTTTGCCATGAAAATTAACTTAATCCCAAAAAAACCTTTCAACTGCATTTCATTTCTGTCATTAAAGGACCTGCTGAGATCATTTAACGCATTCTCATCCCAAGGCATCATATACTGACCCTTTTGACATTTCGTCAACATCCTACGCATATGGCACCCTCTAGCGTCAATATGAGACACAGATTATGGGTTAAGGTTAGGGTTAGGGTTAGACCGCTAGGAGGCGCCTTCTGGCCCATTTTTATCTGCGTCTCATATTGACGCTAGAGGGTGCCATATGCGTAGGATGTTGACGAAATGTCAAAAGGGTCAGTATATGACGCCTTAGGATGAGAACGGTCTGGATCAATGCAATGTACATTCCAAAATACAGATAAAACACCAGTAAAAAATCAAAATGAAAAATGTATGTTAATACTTGTCATATTGACACAGTATACGCTGTCTTCACTGTACTACTGATCCAAACAATTACTAATTTCCTACTGAAGTATATCGCCCAGCTAATGAAAAAATACTCTTAAGAACATGTTGCTAATGTTCAACTGAAGTTTAGAAAATGTTATTTCTGAACGTTCAAAATCTCATGTTTTTTTTACATTTCTTCTTGGTTATACAAATGTTGTTATCATGTATCATCATGCAAACATTTTGGAAATGTTACTTTTAATTATTACTGTATTCTTGGGTATACAGTAATAAGTCAGCATGTGTTTTTCCATTACTTTAACAATTCAAATCAATTTAACCAATTTCAGTTTAATTTTTTAAGATATATTTAAGTTATAAGCGATTCAACAAATTTTAAGTTGGTTTAATATAATTTTAAAGTGGAATTATGGTAACACTTCAGATTAGACAACACATGTTCACTATTAAGAGGTTTTTGTTGCTTACTGATAGTAAGTTATGTTTAAATATTAGTAGGGTCAAGGGATCTAAAATATGGTCTTGCATAAATACATGCTTCATAAGTACTAATAAACAACAAGAATGCTAGTAATATGCACGCTAATTAGCAACTAGTGAATAGTGTTCCCTAAATTAAAGTGTTACTGCTAATTATTTGTACAGCAAATTTCAGTTGCTGCCTTAAAGTAGATTTTATTTTTACAGTGTATTTTTTTCATTATTCTTCACTCTTTTGCAGAAACTGGTGTGCTTTTGTGGTGCATAAGAATGTGACATACGCTGTGTTGGCGGTATGTATTTGTTTGAATCTGCTTGCTTGAAACAGTCATGACCATCAGTTATTTGTCAAATGTATCATATTCTTGTTATAGGAATCATGTCCAAAATTAGACCCTGCAAGAGCGGGAAAATTCGGACCACGTGCTTGATAAGATAACATATGATTTCTGATACCCCCGAGTAGGGTTGGGTATCGAGAATCGAGTATCGAGTGGAACCGGGACTAGCTTTGCAATTTTCCCGGTATCATTCAAAAGTTTTAATTTCGATTCCTAGTCCTCCGCTGCCTCTTCCTCTGGCTCCGACCCCCAGCCTGGCACCGCAGTGACTACACTGCAGTCCGAATCCGGTAAGTAAAACAATACATACAAAAAATATGTCTTGCGCCAACATTGAGGCAGCTAACAAATTAGCCCACGTATTTTTTCATAGACAATTTACAACCTGAGATTGCTACAGTTAGCCAGGCTGATGACTCCAGGACTCCGCGATGTGCTGAGCCTAACGTTACTCCGTTCACCATAGCGGCAAGGGGGAAGATGTCAGTGCAACAAAAGGAAGTTCATAGAAGTTCATAGTTCATAGAATTCAAATTGATGGAGAAGGTCAGACTATTTTCTTCAGAAAGACAGTTGGTTAGCTAAGCTCATTTAAAATATCTTAAACTTTTTTTGACCCTACCTCTTAAAAGAATCGGAATCGAGAATCGTTGGGAAACGGAATCGAAACAAGGAATCGGAATCGGACTCGGAATCGTTCAAATTTAAACGATACCCAACCCTACCCCCGAGCCAAGACAATATCTGATTGGTCAAGACAACATTTGAGGTGTGGCCAACAGGCCAGTTTAAATACCCAGGACACCATAAAATTTAGCTTTTAGTTTTTAGCTTTGCTTCTGCTATTAGTCATGCCTGCTTTTAGTATGCTTTTAGCTTTACGTTTGAGAGTTTCGTGTTCTGAGTTAAGTTTTGTAACGCCGTGTCTCCGAGTCTGACCTCGAGTGCAGGTTTAACTTCAACCAGCCACACAACTCCACGTCTTCCCAAGACGTCACTTCAGCGACTACTGAACTTCCAGCCAATCAGCGATATCGGGAGATTGTTGCACTCCAAATGAGTAGAGTAGTGTAAAGCCAAAACAACAACAAAAAGTCAAAGAAAGATTGCGGTTCACACACTGAATTAAATCCAGGCTGAAGAATGTCTAGCAAAAATATAATTTAACGTATAAACTACATTGCATAATGCAAATGAATCATTGTAGTTTTTAATTCACTGTGCATTTTTTGCGTTATGTAGTTTAAATAAATTAATAAATATATAAATAAAATATTTTTGTTAGATCTTCTCCGGTCTGGATCCAATTCAGTGTACAATCAGCAATCTCTTTCATTGCACGGATTGTTAATGAAATATTATGTAACATTTTATTTTACAGTGTCCTCGTTACGTTACTTGTACCGGTACGTACTGTATTATTAACAGTAATTATGCACAATTACATGCAACTATAAACCAAATCCTAACCATATAGAAAAAAACATGTTAATTAATATTACTCAGGACTTAAATATATAATTACTCTGTAATAAAGACACATTAAAATAAAACGTGTAGTACTGTTCCAATATTGTATTAAAATGGTGCATATTTACCCTTTATTCAGAACATTTGAATAGGTTGTGAAAAAGCAGTGCTTGTGAACTCTTTCTGTGAGAGTGTGCAGGTTAAATCTGAAGTAGAGGGTGAAGTTAGTGACTGTCCAGACGACGGGACATCAGCCGTCTCAGGTGCTGAATTCAGGAAGGAGGGATGTGCACGAGGAGGAACGGGTGGAGAAGAAAACAAGGGACACACAGAGAGGGAGTCCAGAGAATCTGTGAGCTCAAACAGGAAGTCATAACTTCTGTCATGATGGGATCATACATGCAGTGATTTATTAGAAATGTGAAATATTATAGAGAATCCATAGAAACCTTACAGCTGGGCATGGATTTATTCAAACAACGGTTCAAGATTTCATTACAGCACTGACATGGACTAACTGAAGTTTTTTTGTGAATCTAAGCCCCTGCTTTTCAGACAGAATAATGATAAACTATACAGAAATGGAGAAAACCACTCCTAACACAACCTGGAGTCAAACTGCATTCATTCTCTAATCTGGGCTTTAAACTATTTTACTAACACCACGATGGAGAAAATAGTCAAGTAATGCAAGCTCTGAAACTAGATCTTTACAGAAAAAGATTTGTTTCCAATTATAGCACTATTTTGACATTGTGGGTAGCGATGGATTAAAAGTTGGACCAACACTTTCAATCTGCAACCAAGATATTAGCACCATGTTCTTACTCTCCACTGATGGATATGCACTATTGGTCAAACATTTGGAATACTTATAATTATTTATTTTTTTTGTATGTTTTTGAAAATTTCTTATGCTCACCAAGCCTGCATTTTTTTAAGTATATTTTTTAAATATATATATTCTTTAAATACACTAGAATGATTTCCATGGGATCATATCTCACTGAAGACTGGAGTAATGCTGAAAATTAAGCTTTGCATCACATGGATAAATTACATTTTAAAATGTATTTAAATAGAAAAGAGTTATTTTAAATAGCAAAAATACTTAAAATGCTGCCTTGATGAGCATAAGAGCCTTCAATCAAAAACATTAAAAAAATCTTAATTATACCAAACTTTTGAGCAGTGGTGTTAGCTTCAAATTGTCAATGTAAATAGGGCATTACTGTCAACATGTCATCTAAATCTTTCTATTTTATTTCTCTTTTTTAGCTTTGCATAATCATATTGTTTCTTTGTTTTTGTTTTTCTTTTTGCTTTGTTTTATTTTTTCTTGCCGGGTTCCTCGTCTGGCAGGAAGACACTTACGGTGAAGTCGCCGCTCTCCGTACCGTACTTGTTCTTTACCAGGATGCTGTACTTGCCGGAGTCAGACGTATTGACGCTGGTGATGGTGAAACTGGCAAACTTGCCCGACTCAAACTTCAGAACGTAATGATCGTTGGAAACCATCTCACGCTCGTTCTTTAGCCAGGTGACCTCGGGTACAGGGTCGCCCCAGATATTGCAGGTCAGGTTCAAAGACTACGAGAGATGAGACAAAAAGATGTAATTTTTGTCTTTTAAAGCCATACTGAGAACCATATACACTACCTTGCCCCCTTGGATGGTCACAACATCAGGCAGACCACCTGCCACACGCGCACGATCTGTGAAAAACAAATTCCAATAAACTCATACAACTTATATTTAAAGTGAAGCCTTAAGCATGTATTTCTGCTTTCATCTACTCACTTCTCTCTGCAATTGCTGCAGCCCTGAGGGGAAAAAAAGATGATGGAAAAAGAAAATATCTTTAGATATTCAACCACTCAAGCTGAATAGTATCTGTCACAAATCATTTTTGACACTTACTTGAGTCTTTGAAATTCAGCAAACGCATCGTCAAATGCTAAAAAAAAAACAAATGCAACATTTTCATAAACACTCTGTTTCAAAGCCTCCTAAGGTACCTAATTAAACAGCATTTAAAGATGCAAAAAATACATTTTAAATACATATGAATTTTAAATAAACACAAAAAAGAGGTGCACTTTATCATACTTTTAAAAAGAGTACTCATGAAAATATTAATTTTAAAGAATATACACTCAAGAAATAACTGAATGTAATGTTTTCAGACACTTAACTGCATGTTAATGACAATTAAATGAAAATGTAATTTATTTTAATTTAACATTAAATGCAATTAGCTGAACTTCAGAGTGATTTTGACCCACTTAAGTAGGACTTAAGTACATCTTTATAATTGATTTTATTGTCTTTGAAATTTGGTTAAAGTACTGCTTAATGTACTGACAGGCATTTATGATAAACTAAAATATTCTTGAATGTAATTTATATTGAAACTTGTGTGTTGTGTATTTAAATACATCAATTAAGTACTAGTCAATAAACTAGTGCTTTACATGTGCTTTAGTGTGTTAATCACACATCAAAATAAGTGTACTAACTTTAAAACATTACAAACAATTATTAAAACATTATGATTTCAAATGTACTTTGAAATAAAACTTTTGTAATAATTTGACATTTTTACAAAGTGCACTTTTAAAAGTGTACTTAAGTATGCTAAGAATAAAAGTGTGTTAAAAGTGGCCTTTTATTTAATTATTATTATATTATTTATAAATATAGTTTAAAAAATACATATTCTCTTAAGATTTGAAGTACACTACATGAACATTCATTACAGATAAGCACACTTATTTTTCACAAACTGAGATCCCATCACAACTAACGTGAATTACAGTGTGATATTTGCCTGCTTTTGCCATGGACAGTGGTTTTTGGTCCAAGTACTCAGTATTTTTCAGAGGATTAAGGTTCTGACTGTTGCAATTGGACACTTAGTCGCAGTCGTAATATAATGAAGGCAGCGAGGCAGGTCACTAGGTTTGGATCATGGTACATGTGTGTCCTCACCTTGTCCAGCCAGTTCCACAGTTCTGCGCAAGCCTCTATTCCCATCGAAGAACTCAATGGCGTATTTGCCTTTATCTTTCTCTGTGGGTTCAGAGATCTGCAGCCACAGCTGCTCTCCCACCACTCCGCTCTTAATGCGCTCGGTGAATGCAATGGCAGCATCCCTTTAATAAAACACACACACATTTACTTTTTTACTTGTCATAAAATAAAAGCAATAAAAAGGTGGATTACAGAGCATTAAGAGTGGCATCTTACTTTTCTAACAGCATATGCTTTATCAATATTGCTACCACATTTAATTATTGTCACAAATACAGGCATTTAATAATTAGAAAATGCATTTAAAGCAAACCCGAAACTAGATAAACTCACAAACCTCTCTCATTCAGCACAAATATAAACGTGCACACGCTTTGTATGTTGTAAGTTTAAAACGTTAGTAAACATTAACTATAAAAGTGGCTTTGAAATACAAGCTGCATATTTCAGTTGATGATGATGATTATTATTTTTTTTTTACTGGTCTGTAATATTACTTGTGTGCTATTCACTGGCTGTTGAATAAAAAAAAAAAAAAGTGACTCATATTCCTGACAATACAGTTAACAACTAAAAAAGAACTAAAGCAAAGGACCAAAAGAATAAAATGGGCATGTTACTTGTGAGAATGACATGTCATGTGTGGGGAACCATAATTTAGACATTTTTAAGGTTTACGTATAATCTTCTTCTAAGATTAAAATTTCAAACATTAACTAACTCCCACATTTATAGTTGTACATTGGACTTTAAATGTATTTAACATTTCTTAATGAAAATGTTAAAAAGAATTTCACACGTTATTTTAAGTTTAAGAGAAACAAGTAAATTCTGATGAAAGTTATGTCATGGTTTACTCATCCTCAAGTTGTTCCAAAGCTGAAGATATATTTAGAAGAATCATGGAAAACAAACAGTTGACGGTAGCCATTGACTTCCACAGTGTTTTCTTCTGTACTATGGAAGTCAATGGCTACCGCCAACTGTTCGGTTTGCACTCAGAATAAGAAAGAAACTCATACAGGTTCGGAATTACTTGAGGGTGAGTAAAGGATGACAGAGTTAGCTAACACTTTATTTTAAGGTGTCCTTGTTACACATGTACAGTATTTACTATTATAATAACAACATGCATAATTACATGCAAGTAACCCTAAACCAAACCCTAATCCTAACCTTAACATTATAGTAAGTGCATGTAGTTAATTAATGTTACTCAGTTCTTAAATGCATAATAACACTGTAACAAGGACACCTTAAAATAAAGTGTAACCCAGAATGATGATTTTTGGGTGAACTGTCCGTTTAAACACAGTCACATGTTTTTACTTGTGATGCCAGGTGACATGCAGCTCGTCGTTGTAGTAGCTGACGAAGGAGTAAAGCCTGATTCCCTCCTCTGTGCTCTGGATCTTCAGTGGTGTGGAGGAGTTCGCTGGACAGAAAGAACGTCAACATCGCTCAAACACTGCTAAAACTATATGATGAAATGGAAATATGTGCTGTGAAGATTTTTATGAGGACGTGAATTTGTTTACTATGTCCCGATAAAACATTTCAGTTTGAAAACGATGTTTTAAATCTTACCTATGACACTGAAAACCTGGTTCATCATGTCTTTGAATCCTGGGGAACAGATGATAGAAAAACAGTTCTAAAAGCTTAGTTGTGATAAGACCCATAAAATCAGGACGAAGCAATCAATGTTTTGTTTTTTTGTTTTTTGCTGCAGTTATTATTGGAGAAAATCTGCAGAACTGATTTAAATATGATCTAATGTACAAGCGTACAAAAAATATACACACAGCACAAATGAGTGCATGTTAGAATGTAATTTTAGAGCGTTTTATAATATAATACCTTGGTCTGTGAGGTTGAGGGTGGAGGTGTCTTTGCCTCTGTCATCCTTCAGAACTACTTCATATATACCAGCATCCTTTCTGGAGATCTGCCATTGACATACACCAATACAAAATAGTTAAGTATGTTTCTGTGATCTCCAATCTCACACTACGGGAGCGAAAGTCAGAAAGCCAGGCTTTTCTGGGCTGCGTGTCTTTGGCGTAACATCTTTTCACAAACGCAGAGACAGGAATTGATTGAAGATAAAACCAAGAAAGTAGAGAAAGACTGGAAACCCAAATGGATAATATGAGATGGAAAAGCTCACCAAAATAGTTCACCAATCAGAAACACAAACAGAACAGACAATGAGCAAATATAGTGAAGTGATTCCCACAAAGTTGATATGGGACAATCAAAATGTTGAAAAATGGGTAACTGTTTAGTTCACGGACCGATTCTCACTATTAACTATTTTCTTATAAGTATGCATATTACCAGCATATTTGCTGTTTATTAGTACTACTAAAGCACATATTAATACCTTATTCTGCATGACCATATTCTAGATGCCTTTATCCTACACATTACTATTTAACTATTAGTTAGCTGATAGTGAGAACTGTTCCCCAAACTAAAGAGTGACCATATAAGGGCATGTTTGCGATTTATATGTTCATATATGGCAAAAAAAAGTCATTTTGTCAGTTTGCTGAATTCAAGCAGCATGGCACATATCAAGACTATGAGACTTGCTTATTTATTTATTTTTTACTGTATTAATTCCCAATATTTTATATTTTAAAACATTAAACAGATGTTTATACAGTATGTCATTGTATGTTATATTCTACTTTGCATAACATAAGACTGATAGAATAGTGACCAGTACAAGCATTTGACATTTAATAGTTAGAAACACTTTGTATTTCAACAGGCTGCATCGTTTGTTGTTCATTTTAAACACATTTATTCCTGAAGAAGAATAAAAACTGTGGCCAATTAAGAAATCATTGAGCATGTTTTATTTATTAATTCCCATGATTTAACTAAACAATGCAATGATTTAAATAAAACAAGTAACAAAGGAATAAAATGTGCTTGTAACTCAATCTTTTTTCACGTCATGTGTGGAGCTTTGCAGTTTGGACATGAAGTCTGGGGACAGTTATATTAGTTAATTTTTGCAGGATTGCATGTACATTTTAGTGTTTGTATAGCCTGTACATTTGGATGAAAATTGAGAAATGATAGGAAAGCTATTTATAATAGAAATACTAATTAACTAGTTAGTTAATCATTAACTAAATATCTCTACTTAATATTTAAATGCCTGTGGAGACCATATGTGTCACCTGGCTATATATATAATATAATATATATATATAATATATGAGGAATAATATCTGGTTAATATCTTGTGAAACGCTGTTCACCTGAGCGATCTCCAGAGTCAACACTCCTTCAGAGGAATCCAGTTTCTCATTGGCCTTGATCTCTCGTCCATCCTTATACCACAGCGCCACAGAGTCTTTCTTCATATTAGCAACCTGAAGCACAGGTTAATATGTCACTAGTGAATAAACAGGCAGCACTGCGGTTTAATCAGAGAGAGACGGCTCACCTTACACTTCAGTCTCACACAGCACTCAGGTGTGACTTCATAACCGAGATACTCCACGAAGTGTGGACCTTACAGAGCATGAACGGCACGATTAATGCACAAACAGGACGCGAAATGAAATTTTACATTTAACATTAACATTTCTTTAATTTCAAGTACAGAACATGTTTTATTTTTAACAAAAAAAAAATACAATTATGGGGTCCATTAAGTTTACCATTAAGTTTAGTACAATCGAAATATTTCAATGAATGAAGCCTCCAACCAGAGAGCTGGAATAAAATGGGAGGTTTCCTGAATTGCATCATTCTAAAATGACCAATGGACATCGGTAGTTGCATTTGACATATAATTTAATGAAGACATGTGATAATGATGTACAGTATTGTATTGCTGATTGAAACATTACTGCATACTTGTTCACATGCATTTTTAATTAATACTACAGTGCATTTACTGTGCATCTAATCATACCTTGTTTCCTAATCCATTCTTTTTTCTGGAACTCTGATTCCTTCTGTAACTGCTTAAATACTGAAGGAAAAGAGATGGTGTTATCGGTACACACTCCATACATGTGATGCATATATATGTACATGTTTATATGTACCATCTCCGATCAGCACTAGACTGGACTGGTTGGTGGCTTTGCCGTCTTGAAGCTGGAAAGTTAACGTTCCCTCGTCTTCTTTGCCCAGAGACTCCATGAACATCTCAATGACGCCAGTATTTCTGTCAAAGTTCATCTTGTATTTCTACAACACAGAGAAAGTGTTCATGCAGAAGCAAGCCAAAGGTCTATTTCCAGTCAACAGCATGTGTAATGCTTCATGTGCTGCGTGCTTGTTTCGGTGTTCCTCTGACCTCTCCCTGGTGGATCACATTGTCATTGAACACGTATTCAACTTTTCCATTGGCAGAGATTTTCTCAGCCTGCAACCAGAAGCGAACCCTGCCCTTCTCCAGCAGCTCCACGGCCAGCTCTGTCTTCAGAGGGATGACTGGAGAAGAGGGGTGAAAATGCATTGTTTTAATAGGTTTAATAGGACTTTAAGAACAATAGAACAAAACATGAATTCAGTCCTGAATGATGTTCATTGCACTGGAGACTGGAGGAATGGAAGCTGTACTTAACCTTGATACTTAAGGGCTGTTTTTGTATTGAAACACAACGTCGCAACCAGGCATGATGCAATCGATAAACTGGCAGGCAATACATCTTTCATGCTAAAAGTTTTTTGTCTTAACTAAAGGATAAGTGTCATGTGACACAAAATCAGTTCACACATTAATATGGTTTTGTTTATAGGACAGAACAATTGCTGGTTATTACACTATTTTAAATACATTTAATAGAACTGCTCTTGCAAAAAAAAAAAAAGTGTTTGAGCAAATAAATTAAGTAGTATAAACTGTACTAGAATACACAAAATTTTAATGAAATAAAAGACAACTTAAGTGTACTTAAAAAGAGACACTTTCATGACCATTTCACTTTGTAATAATGTCAAATTAGCTATTTATTTTAAAGTATTATTAATACTTTAATTTAATATAGTATTATTATTTTATTTTTAATCATTATTTTATTAATTATGAGGTTTAATATTCTTTTCTTGTGCTTTTAGGCCTACACTTATTTTGACGTGCTGACTAACACACAAAAGATTATTAAAGATTATTAGATGTGTAATTACATTAAATGTAATTTACAATGTAAAGATATACTTTAATCTTAGAGGACTCTAAAACACTCAGTTCAATTCATTTGATTTAATATAAATTTAAACTAAAATACATTTTTATTTAATTGCAATTAACATGCAAATAAGTGTCCAAAAAATTACATTCAGTTCACACTTAAGTATTAGTATTATTAAGTATTAAGTATTGGTATTACTTAAGTATTATTTAAAATATTATAAATGCATTATTTCCACACAAAGGACTCTTAAAAGTATGGCAAGGTGAAAAAAGGATAGAGTAAGTGCTCACACATTCAAACTAAAAAGAATGTGAAATGTTTGCATGAGTGCATGTGATGTTTACTCACTGGGGAATTTGTGGTCATGGCTGACCTTCAGAAGTTCTTTTAGAGCTGCGAGGAACAGGACAGAGAAGCAGTCAGAATCAATAACCAGTGCTGACGTGGTCAATTCTAACATATAAAAATGAAAAAGGTCTATTAACTCACTTTCCTCAGAGAGTGTGTGGCTGGCAGAAGCTCCATCAGTGTGTGTCACGAAACAAGAGTAGATGCCCAGATCTTCTTCTGAAGGTGTTTTAAAGATGGCTTTGGATCTACAGAGAAATATCAAAGAGTTGGAATATGATTCCACTCTAATCTGTATTTTCTTATTTTTTATTATAGCTCAGGAAATGTGATGAAATCGTTTGCTACATTAATAAATAATAATTTTTAAAATGTTCTACCCAAGACTAATTAATCAGAAGGTACACAAGTTGGTTTTTGGAACAACATTTTCATTTTTGGTTCAACTAAAACCTTTGAGCCATAATTTTACATTTGATAATTAGTAATTTAACAAAACTCAGTAGCACATAGATACTTACTTGTTACCCTTAGTCTCTAAGGTCATGCGTTCAGGTTCTGTCATTTCCATGTAGTTCTTGGACCAGATGAATTTGGAGTCAGCGGTGAGATTAGAGCATTCAAAATTCAGTGAAATGACACCATCATCGTCAACATTCACAACTATCTCAGCCGTACCTGTGAGAAAGAGATAAATAGCTTGTTGGATTTTGTTGATAGTAGTTAAGTCTTTGTTTTTAGGGTTAATCTGGATTTAAAAACAACTCTAAACAGATTCCTCATTTCCTAAAGCACCCGCTGTAAAGATGATGTGTTTGTGTTGTTTTGTTCTTTCCTGTTCAATCTGATATACTCGCATATGGTTTTTTTCAACATATATTCTGAATCAGGTTTAGCAAGTTCTGCTTCAGCTTAAATGCAACAGTATTTACAATAATTTTTACTACTGTAATAACCAACTTCTCAGAATGCAGCAGGATATTCAATGGAAAAATGGCAGAACTGATTTTATCCATCAGGAATCGATTGGGTCATGAAAATGAGTCTCTATACAACCTGTGTTTGGATGATACGGGTTAAAAAATAAGAAGAAATGGTGGCATCACTAAAAAATTTTTTTTCAGAATTATACCAAGTTATTTAAAGAGAGATAATAAGTCAAGACAAAGTATGAATTGTACACAAGAAGACAAGGATTTAATTTCACATTGGTTTGAATTTAATTTGCAGTAGTTTTTTTATTATGCAATACAATGAAATGTTATTTGAGAGATTCTAGTTTAGTACCTGGTTTAGTCACTGCCTCAACTGGTTCTGTTGGATCTGATGCTTTCCCTACACCAGCCTTGTTCTGAGCACGCACACGGAAAACATACGATTCCCCCTCCTTCAGATCCTTGATCTGTAAGAGATACAACATTTACTACCATAAACCTACCTGTTACCTGTAATAAAACCTGTATTAAATCTGAACTTGTAGTGTGCTTCAAATCTTAAAAGTATATTTAAAAAGATTATATAATTGCAGATAATATAATAGTTATGAAATAAAAGGCCACTTAAAAGTAACTTAAATAGTGACACTTTCATGTTTAACAGTTAAATACACTTTTAAAAAGTGCACTTTTTAATGTCAAATTAAATGTTGTAGTACATTTTGAGTCAGTATGGTTTAATAATCTTTATTGTGTTTATTTTGACATACTACAGCACATGTAAAGGTTCTGGTTAATATATATTAAATGTACTAAATTGCAATTATTATTTCAAATGAGTATTTACAAATATATTTAAATACATGACATACAAGTCTCAATAGAAATGGCATTAAAGTATATTTTAGTTTAACATAAATGCTTGTAAGTACATTCAACAGTACTTTATATTTACATTACATTTAATCATTTAGAAGACGTTTTTATCCAAAGCGACTTACAAATGAGAACAATAGAAGCAGTCAGGTCAACAAGAGAACACCTACAGTATACAAGTGCCATGACAAGTCTCAATTAGTCTAGTATAGAACACATAGCCAGGTTTTTTTTTTTTCTAAATGAAAAGACAAGTAAAGGAAAAGTGCTAGTGTTAGTTGGTTAAGTGCAGGCAAAAAACATGAGTCTTTAGATGTTTCTTGAAAATGAGTAAAGACTCAGCTGTACGAATTGAGAGTGGAAGGTCATTCCACCAGCTGGGTACAGTCCAAGAAAAGGTCCGTGAGAGTGTTTTTGAACTTCTTTGGGATGGCACCACAAGGCGTTGTTCACTTGCAGAGCGCAAACTTCCGGAGGGCACATAAGATTTAACCAGTGAGTTTAGGTATGTTGGTGCCGTGCCAGTGGTCGTCTTGTAGGCAAGCATCAGTACCTTGAATTTGATGCGAGCGGCTACTGGTAGCCAGTGTAACCTGATGAGGAGAGGAGTAACGTGAGCTTTTTTCGGCTCATTGAAGACAACCCTCGCTGCTGTATTCTGATCAATTGCAGAGGCTTGACAGTACATGCAGGTAGGCCCGCCAGGAGAGCATTACAATAGTCCAGTCTGGAGAGAACAAGAGCTTGGACAAGAAGTTGGGTTGCTTGCTCTGACAGGAAGGGTCTAATCTTCCTAATGTTGTATAAGGCAAACCTGCAGGACCGGGTCGTCGTAGTAATGTGGTCTGTGAAGCTTAACTGATGATCCATCACAACTCCTAGGTTTCTGGTTGTCCTAGAAGGAGCAATGGTTGATGAGCCCAGCTGTATAGAGAAGTTGTGATGAAGCAATGGGTCAGCTGTAATCACCAGGAGTTCTGTCTTCGTAAGGTTAAGCTGAAGGTGATGGTCATTCATCTAGCTAGAAATGTCACTCAGACAGGCTAAAATGCGAGCAGCTACCGTCGGGTCGTCTGGCTGGAATGAGAAGTAGAGTTGAGTGTCATCAGCGTAGCAGTGATAAGAAAAGCCATGCTTCTGAATGACAGATCCTAATGATGCCCATCTTTCTGAGGGTGGACAGGAGAATCTGGTGATTAACAGTGTCAAAAGCAGCAGACAGGTCCAGTAAGATGAGTACCGAGGATTTTGAAGCTGCTCTTGCTAGTCGCAGGGCTTCAGTAACCGAGAGCAGAGCAGTCTCAGTTGAGTGGCCACTTTTGAAGCCAGATTGGTTGCTGTCCAGGAGGTTTTTCTGTACAAGGAACATAAAAAGCTGGTTGAACACAGCTCGCTCAAGTGTCTTTGCAATGAATGGAAGAAGGGATACCGGTCTGTAGTTTTCAAGAAGCGCTGGATTTAGAGATGGTTTCTTGAGCAGTGGGCTTACCCGAGCCTGCTTGAATGCTGAGGGAAATGTTCCAGAGTGAAGAGAGGAGTTGATAATGTGAGTAAGCGAAGGTATGACTGAAGAAGAGATCGCTTGAAGGAGGTGAGTGGGTGAGTGGGGAGAGTGGGGAGAAGGAGGAGAAAGAGTGTGTGTCGGTTATTGTGAAGTTGTCCTCAGTCTGCAGTGTGGAGAACTGGTCACTCATGGTGACTTGTCTTATTTGTCTTATTTGTGAAGAAAGCTGCAAAGTCGTCCGCTGTAAGAGTCGATGGAGGAGGCGTACATGGCGTGCTCTCCGAGTGTTAGTAGTGATAGTAGAGATCTGAAAGCACATAGTGACTACAAGTGTAAGAGATATTTGAGAATAAGGTATACAAAAAGTAAAGAAAGAGGAAAAAAGCAATACTCAAGTGCCCTGTCGGTGTCCTTGCTCGATGGAGTCGCGCAGGTAGAGTCGATTGTCTTTACACTCGTCGGTCTTTACACGAGGAGGGCTCACACGAGGGCTGAAACCTAACGCTTTTGTATTTGCCTTATTATCTGTGATTGAAGTCAGCTGGCCACGCCTCACTATTTAGCAGATCGAAACTGGGCAGTCGCGCGATAGGCAAACGCAAAACCAAGCGCCACTTTCAGCACGTTTTTACCAGGGTAAGACACACACAATTTATACCAAAAACTTTCCTATCAATGACGATCACACAGTAGTCTAATGAGAAAACGACACAAAACACTCACAAGCTGCTGTCCTTCTCTGTTGCTCAACTGTTTTCTCGACTTTCTCGACTTTAACCATATTTCAAAGAAAACAGAAGTTATTATGAAATTACATATAAATATGTACTTAAGTTCTACTTAAGTGGGTCGGAAAAAAACTCTTAAAGTTCAGCTAATTTCATTTAATACAAATTTTAATATATAATATTTCTTCTGACAAGTGCTTGCAAAAGCACTTGTTTCTTCTGACAAGTGCTTGCAAAACAGCTAATTAAGTACTTTCACTGGCTTTGGCCACGCTTCACTATTTAGCAGATCGAAACTGGGCAGTCCCGCGATAGGCAAACGCAAAACCAAGCGCTACTTTCAGCATGTTTTTACCAGGGTAAGACACACACAATTTAAACCAAAAACTTTCCTAGCAATGACGATCACACAGTAGTCTAATGAGAAAACGACACAAAACACTCAGAAGCTGCTGTCCTTCTCTGTTGCTCGACTGTTTCTTCTGACGAGTTCTTTCAAAACAGCTAATTAAGTACTTTCACTGGCTTTGGCCACGCCTCACTATTTAGCAGATCGAAACTGGGCAGTCGCGTGATAGGCAAACGCAAAACCAAGCGCCACTTTCAGCACGTATTTACCAGGGTAAGACACACACAATTTAAACCAAAAACTTTCCTAGCAATGATGATCACACAGTAGTCTAATGAGAAAACGACACAAAACACTCACAAGCTGCTGTCCTTCCCTGTTGCTCAACTGTTTTCTCGACTTTCTCGACTTTAACCATATTTCAAAGAAAACAGAAGTTATTATGAAATTACATATAAATATGTACTTAAGTTCTACTTAAGTGGTTCCGAAAAAAACTCTTAAAGTTCAGCTAATTTCATTTAATACAAATTTTAATATATAATATATTTTCATTTTAATTCCAATTAACATGCAGTTAAGTGTCCAAAAACATTACATTGAGTTTTAACTTAAGTCTATCCTTTTAAATTATTTCCACAATAAATACTCATTTTAAAAGTATGCTACAAGAGTACTTAATTTTCTCAAAGGTATACAAATATCACATCCCTTAACAAACTCCACTGCCCTAAGGCTTTCATATACATACAAACCTTCATGAATGTCTTGTCAGTAGCTTTCTCATTGACTCCTCTCCACATCTCAAAGTCTGCGTCAGCCTCTTTGATATCAATGTAGAATCCATTGACAGGATCACGACCCTGATAGACAGGTGCTTTCCAGAGCAAGACCAGATAGTCCTTACGCACCTCCTGCACTTGGAGGTCATGGGGTGGTCCTAAAAACAGGTTTTTTTTTTTGGAGTAGAGCATTTCAGACAGAGCTGATGTGAGAAACGAGAATATGTTTTGTTCTGTGCTGTGAATGGAACATGGAACATGGAACAAAACTGGATGAGTCTTAAATATTTAGATTCTTAAATGGTTATTTAGATTAGGTTAGATATCATGTGAAATCTACTTACAGAATTCTGAAGGATGTGCTTTAAATCTATCAGTGTATTTTATTCTATTGGAATTATAATATGGGGAACTTCGAAAAAGTTGGGAAAAACTTAAGTGCACTTTGTAATGACATTAAAGTATATTTAAGTTTACCATAAATGCTTGTCAGTGCTCAACAGTGCACTTATTATATATACACTATATTTCAAAGACAATATTACAAGTAATTATAAATTAAGATATACTTAAGTCCCACTTAAGTGGGTCAAAATCTCACTCTTAAGTTCAGCTCATTGCACTTATAATAAAATGTAACTATAATTAATTGCAATTGTAGTTGCATGCAATTAAGTGTCCAAAACATTACATTCACACTTAAGTATACACACTTAAGTACTCTTTTAAAAAGCATTCTGTTTTTAAAAGAGTACTTAAATGTACTTTTACACAAGGGTCACATTTATTGTAAGTCAATTCTGGAAAGTAAAAAAAAATTCAAATTAGTTTGTGCCTACCTGGTACAGCAATAGTCCACTCCTCACACTTGAATGTCTCGCTAGGAAGAGATGGGATGCCCACACCAGCCATGTTGGCAGCACGTACCTGGAACTGGTACAGCATGTTTTCCTTAAGCTCTGAAACCTAGGCAGAAAGACAAGGTTGGAGGTCACAAATTAGCCACATGATGGCCTAATATTTAGCTTGTTATCACACAAATGTCCTACTTACTCTGTAAGCTCTGTCACTGACAGACTTAATATTCGCCTCATGCCATTTTCCTGGGACTCCACCGATGACCTCACGGTAATCTACGAAGTAACCAGTGATGTCAGCGCCGCCGATGAAAGTGGGCTGTTTCCAGGCTAATACCATCGAGTCCCGCACACACTCCAGCACAGTGATGCCATAGGGTGGAGTGGGTGAAGCTGAGGAATAGAGAGCGTAGTAGTAGAGGTTACAGAACTGTAAAAGTACAGACTAGCACTATAACATTGCAAGGAGGGTGTCGTATAATAGGGAGGTGTCCAGCATATTGCCAATTATGGCTGTTGGCAAAAAAGAAGCCAAAGAGGATCCCTTGATGCATTTTTGTGGATAGTTATGTTATTTGAGGGTTTACAAGTCTGTAGCTGAGACTGTGACGAGTGGGGCGGGGCCGAGGGACATGGGAGCGAGGCCGGGGGAGTGATTGGAGATGAACTACACCTGTTCGTCCCACCGGTCTCGAGGCCCATGGAGGAGATGGAAGGATATAAAACTGGAGCGACGACAGTGAAGGACGAGAGAGGACCAGGCCTGGGATTTTAGTTGTGTTTGGGTTTTATTTTATGCGCACCAGTCGTCCGTGAGGGGCTGGTGCGCTGTTTTGTGTTTATTTTGTTATCATTAAAATGTTTTTGATTGTCCGCCGGTTCCCGCCTCCTTCTTCCGGATGAATATGAAGGTTTATCGTTACAGTGGTGCCGAAGCCCGGGAGAAGGAGGGACGCGCTGCTGAAGATCCCTCGCCGCTGTGGTGAATCCGCGGTGCCATCGAGCTGGAGAGGAGTGTGCCGCCATGGACGCTCGAGGCGGTGGGCTGGAGCGAGTTGCCGGGGACGGGCGAGCTCGCTACCGGCCGCCCACGATGTGGAGAGACGGCTGCCGTCCGTGAGGGAGCGGAGGAGTCGGCGCCGTTCGCCAGGTGGCCGGAGCCTGCTGCCATCCGCCGGAACGGGGAGGAGCAGGGAACGGGGGACTCCTGCCGGCTGCCCAAAACCGGAGGAGCCGTCGCCGTCCACCGGGCGGCGGAGGAGTGTCGTGCCGTCCGCCGAGGGCCGTCCAGTGCCACCGCCAGGCACCGCGGAGGAGATCGCCCAGCTGGTGGAGGGCCGAGCAGCGGTGCGTCTGGGAACCGGAATTTTTTTTTTTTTTTTTTTTTCCTCTCTCCCCTCTCTCGTCTCTGTCGCTCCTCCTTCCATCTCCTTTTCTCTCGCCTCGTCTGTCCTACCCCCAGGTTCCCGCAGGTCCCCGTGAGCGGCCCCCCCGGAGGGAGGGGGGGGGGGGAGTAGAGCGCAGTCTCGGGAGTACCCCCCGGCCTGCGAGGGGCGATGGGGGTATGTGACGAGTGGGGCGGGGCCGAGGGACATGGGAGCGAGGCCGGGGGAGTGATTGGAGATGAACTACACCTGTTCGTCCCACCGGTCTCGAGGCCCATGGAGGAGATGGAAGGATATAAAACTGGAGCGACGACAGTGAAGGACGAGAGAGGACCAGGCCTGGGATTTTAGTTGTGTTTGGGTTTTATTTTATGCGCACCAGTCGTCCGTGAGGGGCTGGTGCGCTGTTTTGTGTTTATTTTGTTATCATTAAAATGTTTTTGATTGTCCGCCGGTTCCCGCCTCCTTCTTCCGGATGAATATGAAGGTTTATCGTTACAGAGACGATTTACCATATATCAAAGTTAGTAGATACCCCATTGGAAAAAACAGGTCAGTTTAAGATGTTCAAGTTGGTTTCTAGAACATGGTAAATGTAAGGTTTCTGGTTCAAGGTGCTTCACTAGGTCTAATCAGCTTGGTCAGCCAGATCAAAACCAGGTTTAGCTGATCAACTACTGTATGTAGACCAGCTTGGACCAGCAAGAAACAATTAGAAACTGGTTTTAGCTGGATTTTCCAATGGATTTGACTGACCAGTCAATTTCTGCAGTCTTACGTGCGTGTCGATATACTTTATAACCACAGCATGACTACAAGGTCAATAAGACAACTGCAATATGCTAATCTGCTAAAATAAGGTCTTGTGTCGACCCTTGTAAAAAGAAGTGCACTTAATTGTACTGAATGTGAACTTGTTGTGTATTTAAAGTCTCAAAAGTATATTTTTAAAAACTGTTAGTGCGGATAAAGCAATATTAATTTAAAAAAGGCCATGTACAAAATAAATTCTCTCTTACATTAATTTTAAACAATACTGAATAACAACTGTAGTGTGTTATTCAATATTGTTTAAAATTACTATATTTTACATGTACTAAATTAGAAATTTGTAATTACAAATATATTTAAACACATGAGATACCAGTTTCAATAGAAATTACATTAGAATATATTTTAATTTACCATACATGTCTGTTAATACATTCAGCAGTATTTTAGCCATATTTCAGAGACAACAGAATTAATTATAAAGATGTACTTAAGACCTACATAGACGAACATTAAAGTGCTTTTTTGACCCACTTAAGTGTATCAAGTTTATTCAATTTATTATAGTTTAAATAGACATTTATATGAATTTTAAATATGATACACTTTTGTTTCATTGAATTTAACAAGCAAATAAATGTCCAAGAACATTACATTTAGTTTGCACCTAATTATATTGTTTTTAATTATATGATTTTTGTAATTAGTGCTCTTTTTAAAGATACGAGTGAACTTCCTATCCACAAGGGTCAGTTTAACAGTAAATACATGATTATAAGTGAACTGGATAGATTGCAATACATTAAATAAGTGTTTAAAAAAAAAGAACTCAAGATGCAAAAATGCAAAGATATTAAGAATGAATGACAAAAACAACAGGGAAGAAGAAAATGGAGACAGGTCAAGTGCAACAACTGGGTGATGTTCCAGAGAGTTGGTTTTCTCTCTCTTTTCTCACCTGTTTCCTGTTTGTTGTTGGCGGCTGTACTGCGTTTGAGCTCCGTCACTATATTCTTTTCATTGACTATTTCTAACTTAAAAATCAATTTTATACATCATCGTTTCCGTTTATATAACGTGTGAATATATCCTCTATTGTATTCTACAACAAAAACAATCAGAGCGCCTCGCTATTACTAGTTTTATTTTGATCTCCCGGGTCCGCTATTAGCTTTTAGCCCGTTAACATCAGCGGCGTGGTTGCTGCTAACTGCGCTTACATTGCTAATACTCTATTCACACACATTACCACTGCTGTACTCACTGTTACTTGCTTTAATGGCGGATGAATGTCTCCACTCTGTGCAGCTCGAGCTCGAGGCCGTGGGGAAGCAGATTCGCAACCTGGAGGAAAGGCAGGCCCAGCTGAGAGAGCGGAGAGCCGCGCTGGAATCATCCCGGGCTGACGCTCACAAGTCCAGGGTAAGTATACAGCGTGTTGCTAACAGTCCCACCACGTCTACTCCGTGTGTTTCTCTGCACAGGCCCGGTGCACCCAGGACGCGATCTTCCCAGATGTCCTTCACTGCGACGCCGGGACACCACGGACCCTGGGTGCATCCACAGCGGAGGACGCGAGCCGGGTCCCGGGCGACGACTTCTCCCCCTCCTGCCTTCGACATCTCCATCCGGAACCGCTTCGCTCCCCTCCGCGAGACAGGACGCGACGCTGTGATCATCGGAGACTCCATCGTCCGACACGTAAGTGCTACGTTAGCCGAAGGTAAAGTGCACACTCATTGTTTCCCTGGTGCTCGTGTTCTCGATGTTTCTGCGCAGATACCGGCGATCCTGAAGGCCGAGGAGAGCCCCAGAGCGGTCGTGCTTCACGCCGGGGTTAACGACACCACGCTGCGGCAGAAGGAGATGCTGAAGAGGGACTTCAGCAGCCTGATCGAGACGGTTCGCAGCACGACGCCCGCGGCGACCATCGTCGTGTCAGGACCACTGCCCACGTATCGACGAGGACACGAAAGGTTCAGTAGACTTTTTGCTTTAAATGAATGGTTGTTGTCATGGTGTAAAGAACAGAAACTGCTATTTGTTAATAACTGGAATCTTTTCTGTTTCGCGCTGATGGATTACACCCCAGCAGAATCGGAGCCGAGCTGCTCTCTGACAACATCTCCAGGACACTTCGCTCCATGTGACTAGTAAGACAATTCTCTAATAACTATTATGATGAGTTTTGTTCCACCCGCTTAAATGATAAAAGTACTTGCGCTGTAAAAACTATTAAGATTGTGTCTGTTCCCCGAATATTGAGGTCAAAATATAATGTAGGATCTAGAAAAAATCTTATCGTAATTAAACCAGAAAAATGTAAAGTAAATGAACAAAAACAATTTTTAAAGTTTGGGCTCATAAATATTAGATCACTCACACCCAAAGCAGTTATTGTAAATGAAATGATCACAGATAATAGTTTTGATGTACTCTGCTTGACTGAAACCTGGCTAAAACCAAATGATTATTTTGGTCTAAATGAGTCTACTCCACCAAACTACTGTTATAAGCATGAGCCCCGTCAGACTGGTCGTGGCGGAGGTGTTGCAACAATATATAGTGATATTCTCAATGTTTCCCAGAAAACAGGATACAGGTTTAGCTCATTCGAAATACTTCTGCTAAATGTTACACTGTCAGACATGCAAAAGAAATCTCTTGCTCTGGCTACTGTGTATAGACCACCAGGGCCGTATACAGAATTCCTAAAAGAATTTGCAGATTTCCTCTCAGACCTTCTAGTTACAGTTGATAAGGCGCTAATCATGGGAGATTTTAATATTCACGTTGATAATGCAAATGATACATTAGGACTTGCGTTTACTGACCTAATAAACTCCTTTGGAGTCAAGCAAAATGTCACCGGGCCCACTCATCGTTTTAATCATACACTAGATCTAATTATATCGCATGGAATCGACCTTACTGCTATAGATATTGTACCCCAATGTGATGATATTACAGACCATTTCCTTGTATCGTGCATGCTGCGTATAACTGATATTAACTATATGTCTCAGCGTTACCGTCTGGGCAGAACTATTGTTCCAGCCACCAAAGACAGATTCGCAAATAACCTGCCTGATCTATCTCAACTGCTTTTTGTACCCATAAATACACATGAATTAGACGAAATTACTGACAACATGGGCACTATTTTCTCTAATACATTAGAAGCTTTTGCCCCCATCAAATTGAAAAAGGTTAGAGAAAAACGTACTGTGCCATGGTATAACAGTAATACTCACTCTCTCAAGAAAGTAACTCGTAGTCTTGAACGCAAATGGAGAAAAACTAACTTGGAAGTTTTTAGAATTGCATGGAAAAACAGTATGTCCAGCTATAGACAGGCTCTAAAAACTGCTAGGGCAGAGCAAATACACAAACTCATAGAAAATAACCAAAACAATCCAAGGTTTTTATTTAGCACAGTGGCTAAGTTAACAAATTACCAGACGCCACCTGATTCAAATATTCCACCAACGTTAAATAGTAATGACTTTATGAATTTCTTCACTGATAAAATAGATAACATTAGAAATATAATAGCGAATGTAGATTCTACAGCGTCTAACACTTCAGTTTCATCCATTGCACCCAAAGATAAACTGCAGTGCTTTACAACTATAGGACAGGAAGAGCTAAATAAACTTATCACTGTATCTAAACCAACAACATGTTTATTAGATCCTGTACCCACTAAATTACTGAAAGAGCTGTTACCTGTAGCCGAAGAACCGCTTCTCAATATCATTAACTCATCGATATCTTTAGGTCACGTCCCAAAACCATTCAAGCTGGCGGTTATCAAGCCTCTTATTAAGAAACCAAAACTAGATCCTAGTGTACTGGCAAATTATAGGCCTATTTCAAATCTTCCATTTATGTCTAAAATTTTAGAAAAAGTTGTGTCTGCTCAATTGAGCACCTTCCTGCATAAAAATGATCTGTATGAAGAATTTCAGTTGGGTTTTAGGCCCCACCATAGCACAGAAACTGCACTTGTTAAAATTACAAATGACCTGCTCCTTGCGTCAGATCAAGGCTGCATCTCATTTCTAGTCTTACTTGATCTTAGTGCTGCGTTCGACACCATAGATCATGACATACTCATAGATCGATTACAAAACTATACAGGTATTCAAGGGCAGGCTCTAAGATGGTTTAGATCCTACCTGTCCGATCGCTACCATTTTGTTTACTTAAATGGGGTGTCATCTCATTTATCATCAGTAAAATATGGAGTGCCACAAGGATCCGTCCTAGGTCCCCTTCTATTTTCAATATACATGTTGCCCCTTGGTAATATTATTAGAAAATACGGAATTAGCTTCCACTGTTATGCTGATGATACTCAGCTATATATCTCAACGAGACCAGATGAAACTTCCCAATTATCTAAGCTAACAGAGTGTGTTAAAAATGTAAAAGATTGGATGACAAATAATTTTCTCCAATTAAATTCGGATAAGACAGAGATATTAATTATTGGACCAAAAACACTACACAGAATCTTGTAGATTACAATCTGCAACTAGACGGATGTACTGTTACTTCCTCTACAGTCAGAAATCTGGGTGTTATATTAGACAGCAATTTGTCTTTTGAAAATCATATTTCCAATGTTACAAAAACTGCATTCTTCCATCTTAGAAACATTGCCAAGCTACGAAACATGTTATCTGTTTCTGATGCAGAAAAGCTAGTTCATGCATTCATGACCTCTAGACTGGACTATTGTAATGCACTTCTAGGTGGTTGTCCTGCTTCGTCAATAAACAAGCTACAGGTGGTCCAAAATGCAGCAGCTAGAGTCCTTACGAGGTCAAGAAAATATGATCATATTACCCCAATTTTACAGTCTCTGCACTGGCTACCTATTAAGTTCCGAATCAGTTACAAATTATCATTACTTACCTATAAGGCCCTAAATGGTTTAGCTCCTGCGTACCTAACTAGCCTTCTACCACGCTACAACCCATCACGCACCCTAAGGTCACAAAACGCCGGACTTTTGGTAGTTCCTAGGATAGCAAAGTCCACTAAAGGAGGTAGAGCTTTTTCACATTTGGCTCCCAAACTCTGGAATAGCCTTCCTGATAATGTTCGGGGTTCAGACACACTCTCTCTGTTTAAATCTAGATTAAAAACACATCTCTTTCGCCAAGCATATGAAAAATGTATCTTTTAAATTGTGAGTGTAGTTGCATCTGATCAAATGTGCATTTTTATTCTTTAGCTTGGGTTAAACTAATTTTACTTTGTTGGATCAGCAGCTATGCTAATGATGTCTCTATTTTGTTTCTATGTTTTGCCACGGGATTTACATCCTGTGGTAACTAGGATTTACACAAGCTCCAGTCTGGATCCAGAACACCTGAGAAGAGATGATGCTGACCCTCAGAGGACCCCAGATGATCCTAACCTTGAATAAACAACAGAACTAAATAATTATTGCTACATGTGTGACTGCATCATATGATAACTATTAATTAATAATATTGATAGTTCATCGTCTAGCTGACTACGTCTTGTATTATTATTTTTTATTTTTTCTAAAATCCTGTCAAACGTGCACAAACTACTAGCTACTACTAAATATTGTAGAAACATAATTTTCTGTAAAGTTGCTTTGTAACGATTTGTATTGTAAAAAGCGCTATACAAATAAACTTGAATTGAATTGAATTGAACCTGAGCCTCTTCATCCTCTCTCTCGATCTCCTGCTTTCTCTTGTTTCCAGAGAAGTGTTTACTGAGGACTTATGATTGTCTGGCAATTCTGTTGCAGACTCCTTTCAGATAAAGTTGGGCTTTAATAATTCAGTGCTAGAGTTTGCAACATGTTTAGCAGTTTCCTGCCCACAAGCAGGTTCTGTTTTTCTCTGACTGGCTCTCTTGCCCTGTTTGCCTTCATTTAAAGCAGTTGGCTGGCCTCTGTGGCCAGTGTTTTGACCCCGTCCCTTTAGGTTCGACCCCATTACCCCCTGACTCCAGACACACACCATGAAGAATACCGCAGAGAAAACAGCAAGAGAGAGCAGACATGAATAAAACACAATCACATTCACCATGCTTCAAAGTTAATTCCTTTTATTTAACTCTTAAACGTAAGCAGAAGTCTGTATGCAAGCAAGAGACAGACAAATTTGTTTTTGCAATATTCTATTCAAATTATGAAGAAGCAATGAAAACGAGCAATAAAAATTTTTTTCAACAGAAATGAGCAAATGGAAATGAAAAGAAAATAAACTTTAATAAAGATCATTTGTTATTAAGTGTAGTTGATGCATTTTAAAGCCACAAAGGTTATTTGTTCTGAGTCTTTATGAAAAAGGACATAAAACACATAAAACTCAAAGAAAGCCACATAATGCAACTAACTACAACATGTCTGTAAGTCGACCAGCAGCCAAAATAACAACAACCAGTCATCATCTAGATTTTACATTAATATTTAATATATATATATTATTAATTGATCATCATATGACAGCTTAAAATCATTCTATGTTTCTATATCTATATATACTTAAAAACTGCAAGACAAATTAACTTATTGCCTCAAAAGGCCTATTTTTTGATGGTCATGTAAAATAATGACAATTACTGATTAAAAATAAATTAATTTTTTGCATGAAAATAAACTGAACAAAACAATGTCACAGCAGACAAGTGATCAACTAAGGACCAAAATAGAACTACAATAATAATATATAATTGTAATATATACTGTACATATGCATACATACACACACATAATAATACATAAAACTAGACATAAACCATAAATATTCTATTTTTTTAACAGAACAGTACAATTAAAATTCTAATATTTATGGTTTATGTATTATTTATTTTATATACATTATATATTTATATATTATATATCAAAAAATGTTTTAAGAGCATGCATTACAGCTTTGCAGCCAATCAAACAAGCAAACCAAAAAGAGACAATAATCAAAAAACACGCTCTTAAACGACCCTCTTTGTGTAGTGGTATCAAGTCTAATTCCCAGTGGATTTTATTTTTAATTTTTGCAATTCATATTGTCTTATATTATGTTGTATTGTTGTTGAAATTATTGTAAATGTATCTGCACACACTAAGTTTTTCACATTCTAACCATCTTAGTGATATCAATAAGAGTTGATAAATGACTTACCAATAGCAGCTTTAACTGTAATGGCTTCTGATTCTTGTGAGAATTCACTGATTCCCGCAGCATTGACTGCTCTTACCCGGAAAACATAACTCTCGCCTGTAGTCAAGCCATGACAGATAAATCTGCATGAACACATATAGACAAAAGTTAATATATTACAACATAAAATGGAAGTCTTTGGAGCTAAATCTCCTAAAAAAATGTTTGCATAGCATTCAGTAAATAACAAAATAACTGGCAAAAAATCTGCACAGTCGAGGTGGTATGTTACCCGTATGTGTGCATTTGTTCGGTAAAGAACGGGAGAAAGCGTGCTTTCCATTGGTAATAAAACATAATTTAAATACTTTGTCATTTTATTTGTTATATTTAGTGGCTTGGTCAGTGCATCAGTGGGTTTTGAATCTTTTGCTGTAGGAAGATTCGAAACAACTGAAGTCATCTGGTGTAGTGATATGGAGCTGCCTGAAACTACTTTAGCCCTGTGTTTCCTAAAAAAAATATTAGCACGCCTCAGAACGCTCGCCAACCAATCAGAACCAAGCATTAAAATGTTTATCTCAGGTGAAATCATACAGGTGATTTTCATTGGAGGAGAAAGAATCTACACACCACATGGCCAATTTGTGTCTGAAACATAAGTGACTTTATAATAATTAAAGAATATAGAATGATGTTTATAGAAATATTGTGTAAAAGCAATCTCACTTTTGGAATCGTGCTGTTTTACTGAATATTAGTCTGTGATCACTCTGCCGTGTGCCTATGGCCATGTTACAGCTGAGATATTAAGTACACCAGCACTCTTGCTTGTGTGATTTGATTAATTATCATTACACTGTAAAGAAAAATACCTACCTTGTGCCTTTAACTGGTTTGTTGTTGCATGGCTCCCAAGCATTGCTCCCAGCAATGCTGCTCTCAATGTAGTAGCCCACCAGCTCTTTAGCGTCACGTGACGCTTCCCATGAAACCACCACAGATGTGTCTGTATTACGGGTGGGAACCACACGGCCCGGGGCTGATGGGATATCTGCAGGCAGGTGACATAAAAGTCTATTACTCTATTATGCTATTATAGAATTTATAAACAATAATTATCTGCGTGCTGTAAACAAAAAACAAACAAACAAACAAATTGTTACAAACATGCCAGGTTCCACCTCCACACAATCACAGTGCACACCCTGAATACTAGTCATCACCACCTGCTCCTCATCGTTCGCGACAAGATCATTCCTGTATGCTTACTATTAGGACTAACTCCTCTTCTACCTTCTCTCTAAGGATTGCCTCTGAAGATACCTATTCCCCTAAAGTGCGTGTGTGTGGTTCACCTACCCTTCCTGAAGTCACTACCTTCCCGGCACGGATCCCAACGCCCATCCACTCCTCACTACTTGCTCCTCTGCTTGTGTCTTTAATAAACCAACTTCATCTGTTACTCCTCTGTCTCCTGTGTGATCCGTAACAGATGACCGGACCAGCACCGAGAGACACAAGCATGAGCCTCACGGATCCCTTCCAAGACCTTGTTGATGCACTCCGTCTGACACTCATGTCAGCACCTGCTTCCCCACCACCAGTGAGCACTTCCGCCGATCCCGTCATCCCTCCTTCACCTGCCGTGCACGCCAGTCCCATGGCCAGGCCGGCACCCTACTCTGGTTCGGCGGAGGAATGCAGCGGTTTCCTGCTTCAGTGTTCACTGGTCCTGGAGATGCAACCGCTCTCGTATCCAACGGACCGCTCTAAGGTAGCATCCATCATTTCCCAATTGCAAGGCAAAGCATAACTGTGGGCAGATTCACTCTGGACTCAAAATAACCCAGTGATTCAGTCATATTCTAGCTTCATCGAACACTTCCGCAAAGTTTTCGGCAGACCTGCCTGGGATTCCTCGATAGGTGAGAGGCTGTACAATTTAAAACGATTGAAAATGTCTGTCAATGAATATGCCTTGCAGTTCAGAACCCTGGCGGCCTCCAGTGGATGGAACGAACAAGCCTTGCTAACGACTTACCGCCAAGGACTGGAACCCAGAGTGCGGTTGCATCTCGCTGCATACGAGGATACCATCGGCCTCAAGCGATTCATCCAGCTGTCCATCCGCTTCGCCACTCATATGCAGTCGTGCTTAGAAGAGCACCAGGGCCAGGCGCCATCCTCCACACCACTTTGCCGACCAGAGAACGTCAGCTCCCCAGAACCAGCCAACGAACCCATGATAGTAGACTCATACCGCCTCACTATGGCGGAGCGTCAGAGATGGCTGGCCCAGAACCAGTGTTTGTACTGTGCAGCTCCGGGGCATACCATTGCTGTGTGCCCTGTCTGTCCTCCTCGTCCTATGGTGAGTGCCATTTTCCCTTCACGATACCAAATGAAACCACTCAACACTGTTGTGACACTTACTGCCGCTGATGTATCTCTTCCAGTTTCCCCCTCCTCGATTCTGGGTCAGCCGGCAACTTCATCTCCGGCGCTCTCTGCCGTCAGCTAAGGCTCCCAACCATGGCCATGCCGGCCGCTTACCAGATCCACACAATCACCGGCAGGCCGTTAAGCAAAAAATATGTACGTCACTGTGTGGGTCCCATTTCCCTCCAGACAGGACTCCTACATCATGAGGAAATCCATCTGCTGGTTCTGGAGGACTCCACCGCTGACGTAATCCTAGGGCGCCCATGGTTGGAGCAGCATAACCCTGTGATCTCCTGGAAGACCGGAGAAATCTTGAAGTGGGGCGAAGCTTGCTTTCAATCATGTATCTCCGGCTGCCCTGTTCCCTTGGAACATCCCCCTGAACCACTACCAGTTTACTCCACATCCATTGAAAGCCCTGTCGAGAACCAATCCATCTCCATTCCCCAGTGCTACGCCCCCTTCAGCGATGTCTTCTGCCCTAAGCGGGCCTACGAGCTGCCTCCACACCGGCCGTGGGACTGTTCAATAGATCTGCTGCTGGGTGAACCAGTGCCAAGGGGACGGATATATCCCCTATCCATTCCCGAGGAGAAGGCCAAGGAGGACTACATCAAGGAGGCGCTGGTACAAGGATACATCCGCCCATCTACCTACCCTGCTGCGTCCAGCTTCTTCTTCGTGGCCAAGAAAGATGGAGGTTTGCGGCCATGCATTGATTATAGAGCCTAAAATAAGATAACTCAGAAATTCCGGTATCCACTTCCCCTCGTCCCAGCGGCCCTGGAACATCTCCGTGGTGCCACTGTATTCACCAAGTTGGACCTCTGTATTCCAGGATTTCATACATGAGGTGCTCCGGGATTTCCTCCACCAGTTCGTCCTAGTTTACATTGATGACATCCTGATATACTTCCGGAGCCTGGTAGAACATCAGTGCCACGTTAGGGAGGTCCTGCAACGCCTGAGGGACTACCAGCTCTATCTGAAAGCAGAGAAGTGTTCTTTCCATCAACCCTCAGTGCAGTTCCTTGGGTATACCATCGACCGCAGTGGCATCCGGCTGGACGAGGGGAAGGTGAGCGCAGTCAGGGACTGGCCCATTCCAACCACTATTAAGGAATTGCAACGATTCCTTGGCTTCGCCAACTTTTATAGATGATTCATTCAGAATTTTAGTACAATCACCAGCCCTCTAACCAACCTCCTTCGCCAGAAGCCCAAATCTCTGTCTTGGACTCCTGCTGCCACCGAGGCCTTCCAGGCCCTCAAGCGAGCCTTCACGACCGCCCCACTCCTTGTACATCCAGACCCCGATCTGCCATTTGTAGTGGAAGTGGACGCCTCTACCACCGGAGTGGGAGCGGTCCTTTCACAGCAGCAGGGGACTCCCAGCCGCCTCCATCCATGTGCCTTCTTCTCCAGGAAACTCAACCCGGCGGAGGTAAACTATGACATCGGGAATAGGGAGTTACTTGCCATCAAACTTGCCCTGGAGGAGTGAAGACATTGGCTGGAGGGAGCCAAACACCCATTTCAAGTTCTCACTGACCACAAGAACCTGGAATACCTTAGAGCAGCCAAGAGACTCAACCCCAGACAGGCCCGCTGGGCGTTATTCTTCAACCGCGTCCAGTTTTCCATCTCCTACCGCCCAGGGGCAAAGAACGTAAAGGCCGATGCTCTATCCAGATGTTACGCACCCAAAGAAAGGTCAGAAAACCCGGAACCCATCCTCCAGGACAAGCTCATAGTTGCCCCTATCACCTGGTCAGTTGAGACTCTTCCTCCTGCCGAACCTCCTAACAACACCCCGCCGGGTTGCCCACCAGGACACCAATATATCCCCAGGACACGGCGCACTCCACTTATCCACTCCACCCATACATCACTTGGCACTGGTCACCCGGGGGTCAATGAAACCCTCTCGTTGCTACGGGAACGCTTCTGGTGGCCCAACATGGCCTCGGATGTCAGAAGGTACGTGAGTGGATGTACCAGCTGCGCCATGTCCAAGAGTCCTCGCCATCTACCATCTGGCAAACTTCATCCTCTGCCCGTTCCCAAACGTCCGTGGTCACACCTAGGGGTGGATTTCATCACGGACTTTCCACCCTCTGACAATAACACATGTATACTAGTAATTGTGGATCGATTTTCTAAAGCTTGTCGTCTTCTTCCCATGAAGGGCCTACCCACTGCCATGGAAGCGGCAGAACTGATGTTTAACCATGTCTTCAGGTACTTCGGCATCCCAGAAGACATAGTGTCTCATCGGGGCCCCCAGTTCATCTCCCGGGTATGGAGAGCGTTTCACTCCCTCCTAGGTGTGGCCATCAGCATGTCCTCCGGCTATCACCCACAATCTAACAGGCAGACGGAGAGGAAGGTCCAGGAGATCGGACGCTTCCTCCGCACCTTCTGTCACGGCCACCAGAACTCCTGGAACCAATTCCTGGGGTGGGCCTAGTACGCACAGAACTCCCTCCGTCAACCCACCACCAGACTCACACCCTTCCAGTGCGTACGCGGCTACCAGCCACCTCTATTCCCCTGGTCAGGAGAGCCCTCGGATGTTCCCGCAGTCGACTACTGGTTCCGGGAGAGCGAGAGGGTCTGGGACGCGGCTCATCACCAGCTACAACGGGCGCTTCGCAGACGCAGGACGACAGCCGACCTTCGCCGGTCTGAGGCCCCCCAATACCAACCCGGTCAGAAGGTTTGGCTGTCTACCCGGGTCATCCGCCTGCGTCTACCCTGCTGCAAGCTTAGTCCCAGATTCATTGGCCCATTCACTATCACCCAGCAGATAAATCCGGTCACTTATAAACTCCAGCTTCCCCCTGAGTACCGGATTCACCCTACATTTCATGTATCACTCCTGAAACCTCACCATCCCTCTGTTTCTCCCTCCACAGAACCTGGCGAGACGGAAACCCCCCTCCTCTCCTCCTAGATGACGGTGCAGCTTATACAGTCAAGGACATCCTGGACTCCCGGCGGCGTGGTGGGCAGCTGGAATACCTAGTGGACTGGGAGGGATACGGTCCAGAGGAACGTTCCTGGGTCCCACGCAACGACATCTTGAATCCCGCCTTACTGGATACCTTCCATTCCATTCACCCCAACCGACCAGCTCCCAGGGGAAGAGGATGCCCACCACGTCGTCGGGGTCCCCGGCCCTCGGGAGGGGGGTACTGTTACAAACACGCCAGGTTCCACCTCCACACAATCACAGCGCACACCCTTACCTGAATACTAGTCATCACCACCTGCTCCTCATCACCCACTCTGCACCATAAAAGCCACACACGCACTCAGTCATCGTCCGGTCACGTTTGCGACAAGATCATTCCTGTATGCTTACTATTAGGACTAACTCCTCTTCTACCTTCTCTCTAAGGATTGCCTCCGAAGATACCGATTCCCCTAAAGTGCGTGTGTGTGGTTCACCTACCCTTCCTGAAGTCACTACCTTCCCGGCACGGATCCCAACGCCCATCCACTCCTCACTACCTGCTCCTCTGCTTGTGTCTTTAATAAACCAACTTCATCTGTTACTCCTCTGTCTCCTGTGTGATCCGTAACAGTAATTACGTTGGTAATCATTTGCACAAATGGTAAATGAGGAGTGAATGTAATATGAGTGGAGTTTAAATATTTTATTAGCTCACTTGTAATAAACTCAAAGCTTCGGACGAACAAGTTCAAACAAGATGAACATGCAGCCTTCTTTTTAAGTGACTACTTAGCAGATAAATAATTACATGACATGAGTAGAAATTGTTTTCAGATCGCACATATTCTAAAAGATTTCCACAATAATAATAATAGTGATATTTTGTTTTCAGTGTATAATACTTAAGTCCTCTAATTTAATTTAGAAAAACAATAATTAAGATGCAAGATGGCACTAGTTGCATTTGTGTGAAACAAGAAATGAAGGATGTGAAAGTAGTGCTGGCTTCACAAACCAGAATTACTGTAAGTATTCCAGACAGCCTAACACAACAGTATGATATATCAGTATGCCATAATCATAAAAATATAAATATTTCCTTGATCTTTTGCTTTGTAAAGATGCTGTCGTTGAATATATCATACCCAGCTTGTCCCCAACCGTGGTGGCTTCGGTCGGTTCGGATGGTTCACCAACACCGGCTGAGTTGCAGCAGCGAACGCGGAAGCGGTAAGATTTTCCCTCGGCCAGATCAAAAAGAGCGAAACGTGGAGATCTGACGGGGATTTCAGTGTTGACTCGCTGCCAGCTTTCTGTGCCAGACACACACTGCACACACACATTATTACTGAACCAATTACAAACAACAGTCTTCAACATACACTTTATTAAATATATAAATGCCACTGGCAGTGGTTATAGAGTCTGACCTTCTCCACGTAATACATAACCCCTTGGTGGCCCTTGTCCCCTGGAGGCTTCCAGCTCAACACCACATAGTTTTTAGTGGCTTCAATGACTGAGAGATCACAAGGTCTGCTGGGAACCACTCCATCTACATGAGTTCAAGATCAAATACAAAATGCAGCATGTGGGTTAATTGATCAGTTTTATGTAATAAACTGAGGGATTTCGAACGAGAATACAATGGACATGGCAAGGAGATCTCAAAAATACAGATATAGCATCTAATCAGTGTACTTTTTATTATTATTTTATAAAGATTCCCAGTGGAAACCTGTTTCCACCAAAGTTCAGTAAAAATATGATCACGTAGGCCATAACAATGTGAAACTATTTTCTTAATAATGAGAGATGTTCTCCTTATAATGCCTTGGTTTCTCATAAAAATGTGACACTTTAAGGTTATGAGACACTCAAAAAAATGTGAAATGTTCTCTTTATACATACATATATATAAAATGCCTAAAAAAATGAGAAAATTCTCATAATGATTAGATTCTCATCAGTCATAACTATCAAGAAGTTTTTCACTAATATGAGATGTGCGTGATTTAATACGAATTTTTTTTAATGAAAAGTCATTATAATGAGATTTATTTTCTATTTAACTTAATAATAGTAGGACATTTTATTATAATTATAAAGTTTCACAGTATTATAAGATAAGAAGTCATTAGAGAGTTTATTCTAATGAGATATGAAGTTTTTCACTATAATAAAATGTTATCATAATAATGAGATTTATACTCTAAATATCATCACATGAACTCATTATATACATAAAGTCATTTTTACAATAAATATTCTCTATAATGAGATACCAAGTCCTTATTATGAGAAAGTTTCTCATTTTTATGAGATACTAAGCGGTAATCAATGGAAAGTGTCTTATTATTATGATACAGGAAGTCAATGTGAGAAATTTTCTCAATAAAAAGAGAACAATAAGTTATATTTGTTAACTTTCGATTATGACTTAAATAATCTATGGTGGCTTCTATAGGAATCCCTGTATTTAAATGTTTTTAATGACAAAAAGAGATCATTTTGATTTGACATTTCTCACCCACAGGCTCCTCCTCAGTCACAATGATTTGTCCAGTCCAAGGAGCAGAGGTTCCTACAGAACAACAGTGTATTTTACTGCTTGCTTTGTTGTCGTTTAGTTTTTGTGGATTTGCTCTGTTGATCTGGCTGTACCTTTTCTAGTGCGGTCTGAAGGGTCCATAGCAGCTACTGGTTCAGCCACACGGGATGGATGGCTCAGGCCTGCCTTGTTCACCGCACGCACTCGAAACACATAGCTTCGTCCTTCCACCAGACCCGTTACAGGGAAGCGTGCAAACTTCACCGGAGTGTCATTGCATTGCGACCAGTGTGTCGTACCAACTTCACACCTGCAGCAAGAAGAGGGAGGGAAATACAATTTAATGCACCAGGATATATACAGTCTGATGTTCTATAGGGCTTCTGCTGGTTTCAAAAGGTCATTAAAAGTCTTAATTCTCCCTTCCACAACTGAATCTTAAAGGTCTTCAATTGAAGCAGAAATTATTACAATTTTTGGAATAATTGTTGCATGCATTGAAAAAAAAATTATGTGTAAACAATGAAGATATATTTACTTTAGATGCAAAATGAAGATCAGAAGGCTTGCTTTCTGAGAAACAGATCAAAATTAAATGAGTTTATGCTTAAAACAAGAACAAATATCTGTAAATGTGATGGGAAAACCTCTGATCCCTTTAAATTAAGTTGATATTTTCTGAGCCCACTGGCAGATGTTCTTTTTTTCAAACATAAACTCACTTTATTTTGATCAATATCTTAATTTCGCAATTAATTTTGCTTTTGTTTCTTGATTTATGAATCTTTAGACATTTACACTGGAACAAAATACAAAAAAAAAAAAATCATTGAGAAAGAACATCACTTTTTTATGGAAGCCCGTTTCTGCCACTGAATAAAAAATACAACAAGGTAATCGTGACTTTTTATCCCACAATTCTGACCTTTTTTTCTCAGAATTGCGAGCTCATATCTTGCAATTCTGACTTTATAACACGCAATTGTGAGTTATAAAGTCAGAATTTTGAGATATAAAGTCGCAATTCAGATTTTTTCTTGTTATTGCGAGTTTAAATCTCGCAATTCTGACTTTGTTTTTATCACAATTGCGAGATATAGATGCACAATTCCGAGAAAAAAAGGCAGAATTGCGAGATATAAAGTCACAATTACCTTGTTTTATTTTTTATTTAGTGGCAGAAAAGGACTTCCATACTTTTTGCAGTTTGATCAAAAGGTATAGTAAGAATTTCCATATTCTAATTAAGCTATTTTCAATATCTATCCACATCTAGATTCCAACGAAAACCAGCTGATGTTATATAATCTACATTAAAGATTGTTTCAGCTGGATTTTCCAGTGATATGAGATTTAGTGTTTGGTTCTGGCCTATATGATGTTTATTTGCACTATACCTGAGACATTTATATGGCTAACATCTTCATTCTGTCTACTTGAGGTTTTTATTTGATCTTGTGTGATGTGTGACCTGTCAACAAAGTAGCCCAGAATGGGACTTCCTCCATCGACAGCAGGCTGTTTCCAGCTAACGATCACATAATCCTTGTTAGCATCCAGACTATGAACATCTAAAGGAGCACCAGGAGCGCCTGCAACCTCCGCATCAGCATCTAACAAACACACATAAAATAAAGTCTGAACGAAGCATTCAAACAACTGCGATTAGTTTGCATAAAGAAACAGCATGCTAACCCTTGTGAAAAATAAGTGCTCTTATTTGTATTGAATGTGCACTTGTAGAGTACTTACAAATCTTAAAAGTAGCTATATTTTAAAAAACGGCATTTGCAGATAGTAAAATATGAATTAAATAAAAGCCATTTGCAGTGTACTTAAAGACACATGCATGACTATGTTTCTAAAAACACACTTAAGTACACTTTTTAAAAAGGGAACTTTAATGTCAATCTAAAGTTTTAATCATGTTTTAATAATAGTGTATCTTGTCGTGTTATAAAGAAGTAAACTTATTTTGATGTGTGACTAACACATGTAAAGTACTTGATTATCATTTTATCTGGTGTTGTTTGAAATTGAATTTAAAGTTAATATATTTTAAATGTACTAACTTGCAACTTCATCATTACAAATGTGTAATTACAAATATATGGCATAATTTTCCATAAATGCTTGTCAGCTCATTCAGCAGTACTTTAAGCATACTTCAAAGACAGAAGTAATTAAGAAATTACATATAAAGGTGTACTTAAGTCCTACTTAAGTAGGCCATAAAAGCACTTAAAAATTCAGCTAATTGCATTTACTATAAATTTTCATTTAATCGCAATTAACTTCTGCAATTAAGTGTCTAAAAACATTCATTTTGCATTTAAATTATACTTATACACTGTAAGAATTTTTCAAAGTTGTAAATAAAACAAATATTATTAGAGTTTGTTTGACGAAAAAAAAATCAGTTTTCTACTTCTAATTTCATTTAATTAAATGTGTTAATTTCTTTTTCTTAATATTTTTTTTACCCAATTTTTTCAGTATGTACTTATATAGCGAGAACTCTTATGCAAAGTATTCTAAAGTGTGCTTCTTTTTCGCAAAGTTAATTAAAAACTGAACACAGTGTATTGCAGTGTTTAAATAAGTGAGTGTTGAGAACTTCATTCGTCGAGGCAGTTTCACAGCTCCTTCATCTGGATGTCATGATAGCATCGACACAGCATGACAGGGATAAATTTAGAAAGAAACATGAGCTGGGAACGGAGGCTTACAGAGATACGCAAATCTCAGTGCAGGCCAAAAGAGTTTGTATCAGTATTACCAGCATGAATAATTTGGCTTGTAATAAAGCACCAGTCTGAACTGGAGCGAGTTGACTGTATTGGTCCTCACCTCTGACAAAGACGTACGCTGAATGAGTCTCAAAGCCAGATTTGGTGATGACACGAAGAGTGTAGAGTCCTTCATCCTCCTTGTTGAGGTGTGAGAGAGTAAGAGTCGCTCGGTCGCCGCTCCAGTGCATCTGAACCCATTTTGATGGCAGCAGCAGTTTATCTGAAACGCACAAACACATCCGTACATTACAGTCTGTGTCTCTAGGAAGAAAATACATGTCAAAATAACTGTTTCCAATGTAAATATATTGTAAAATGTAATTTATTCCTTTGATCAAAGCTGTATTTTCAGCATCATTCCTCCAGTCTTCGGTGACACATGATCTTCAGAAATCATTCTAATATGATGATTTGCTGCTCAAGAAACATTTCTGATTATTATCAATGATGAAAACATTTCAAGTTTGTGGAAACCGTTATAAACTACCATTAAAGTAAAATAAAAATATATATACTGTTATTCATCGAAGATGCTTTAAATTGCTCAAATGTGACAGTAAAGACATTCATAATGTTACAAAAGATTTTATTTCAAATAAATGATGTTTGAACTTTCTATTCATCAAATGTCGTGAAGTGAGATGTTATCCTGAAGTATAATGATTTCCACATACTGTAAAATTTAAGCAGCAAAAACAGTTTTCAACATTTCTGAAGATCATGTGACTCTATAGACTGGAGTAATGATGCTGAAAATACAGCTGCGCATCACAGGAATATATTGAATTTCACAATATTACAAATAGAAAAGTTGTTTTACATTGCAGTAATATTTTTCAATATTTCTGTTTTTGCTATATTCTTTGTCATTGGACATCGGAGCGAAACGTTGTATGTTCATACATTTATTTTTTATATATTTGCAAGTGAGGATTTTATTTCTTCAAATAAAATGTAGCTTTGGTGAGCATAAGAGCCTTCTTTCGAAAAACAGTAGAAGATCGTAATTATTCCAAACATTTGACTGGTTGTCTATACACCACTTTGCAAGAAGTAAAGATTAAATATGCATGATCAGTTGATTTCAGGATTGGCCAGTATTAGCAGTATTGTCTGATGACATCAGTTTTGCAGGAGATTACTATTATTGTTATTACCATCTCTGTACCACTCTATCTCAGGCTGGAAGCGCTGCAGTGAAGGATAGATGATAACAGAGCAGCCAAAACTCAGCGTCTCACCCTCACGACCGAAAGACACACCAAACTTCTCCACAATGTTCGTCTCGAATTTCACTCCGTAGTCCAGACAAGGTGCTGTGGTACACACACATATTAAATTCAGTTTATTTTATGAAAATGCAATATCGTTGGCAATGACCCCAGAATTCACCTTGTGGAAAATGATGCACACATAAACACATATTTATGACGAATATTTGAAATTTTCACAGGAATACCATCAAGAAGTGAAAGGAGACTGACAGTAAGCATCATTTAGGTGGACGACAAATTCATAAAATACACAATGAGACAACGAAAGTGCGGTGAATGTTAGTGAGTATAGGAAGACATATGCATTAACAATGCTGAGACACACAAAGAATAGAAAAGAGTGGCACTTCCATGAAGATGAATACAATTATATACACACACACACACAGAAAATGGAAATGCAAAGAATAATAATAACAAAAATATTTATGCAAGAAATCTTACGTCCTCAGTATGGAAGCTTGTGTCCACCACGTTTCGTGCAAGTTTCACAATTCTGAGATAAAAAGTCGGAATTGTGAGAAATAGTCAGAAAAGTAAGATGTAAAATCAGAAGGTAGAAAAAAAAGAGTAAAAATTGCTTGTTTGTATCGCGCTATTTTGACTTTTTTTCTCAGAATTGCAAGAAAAAGTGAAGATGTAAGATGTAAAAAATACAATTCAGAGCAAAATCTAAAATTGAGAGACAAAAATAAGAATTCTGAGTAAAAAGTCAGAATTGCAAGATTTAAAATCGTGATTTAGAGAAAAAAGTTAGAATTGCAAGCAAAAATGTATTCTAAATTCTGAATTTTTATGTTGCAACGTTTTGACTCTTTTCTCAATTTTCTCAATGTCACAATTAATTTTTTTATCTTGTTGTGGAAGTCTTCCATAATGCCTTTTTTTATTTTATTTTATTTTTTATTTTTCTGTATTGCCAATATGCACTGAAGGAATAACAAACAAAAACGGTCAGGTACAATTGCGTTGAGATTTGCATTGCAACTGAATTACAGTAAACATGATTTTGGTTTTTGTTATGACAAGTGAAGGAATTATTTTTTGTGAAAACCATTAGAAAGTTGCATTTAATTTTTCTTTTATAGTTATTTTTTTGTTGTCAAAACTGATTCTATAAAATAATGTAATTTTGGCCTTATTGTAAGCTTAATGTTGAATGACTGAATATTTCCCTTTTCAAGAATGTAAAAAACAAGTAATATTTGGATAATAGCAATTCAATATTTAACACCAGATACTAATCAAGCACATAGTGTGTAACTTGTCAAAGCACTCCTGAATGTTATCTATACACAATATTTCAACAAATTTATCAAATGAACAAAGATAGAGAAGTAAAACGATGAGAAGAGACGATCATGCATATAAGAGGATCAGGAAAACAAGACGAGACTAAAACATTTAAAGAACATTATAGAAAAACCTTCACAAAGGCTACCTTCAAAGCCGAACCTTCTGCTTTCTGCACCAGCGAATCAGAAACAAAATCGCCATTGGCCAGCTTACATGAAAAACTTAAGTGTCATGCTCACAGCTTCACACACTTCAGCAAAGCACATACTGTATACAGAAAATGTGAAAGAAGAGCATCAGGTTTTATTGTGAAATACTTACGGAGTCTGGGAGATGGCAGAGACTCCTCAACTTCTCCTTTCAATCCTAAATGAATCAACACACATAATGACAAGACCTTCTTTTTTTCTGTTTGATCAAATAATTGGAAAATGTTCTTTTTATGATCCTTTGTAAACCATAACAACCCATTTTACAATTTGCTTGAACTATTCCTTGTGATGAAATTGTCAGCAATATTCAAATAACTATTGGTACTTTTCAGTCACATGACTTTTTTATATATCTCACATATGTAGCGACTCAAAGAAATGGCGATGAATTCAAAACCACATGAACGTAGATGCCAAGAAAAAGTGTCAATCATTGGATTTGATCCATACATTTTACAAAGTTCCAAAAAAAAAATAAACAATTACAATAAACCCTTAAAATGACTAAAATAGATTAATAGGACAGTAACTAAGTCTTGAAATCACGCATATTAATTAGATGGTGCATTGATCGGTTTAATAGACTACAATTCAGGACTTTTTAGTGGAATTTTTTCGCAGTCACTGGATGCACACTGTCAGTCAAAAGTTTGCCATTAATATGATTTTTATACTCAAATAAGCCTCTTATACTCACTGGATTTATTTAATCAAAATGACAGTAAAACAGTAATATTGTGAAAAAATTATTATAATTTAAAATAATGGTTTCTTTTTTAATTTATTGTAAATGTAACTGATTTCGGTGATTAAAGCTGAATTTTCAGCATCCTTACTCCAGTCCTATAGTAATACGCTGATTTGCTGCTCAGTTAGTATTAATTAATATTTGCACTTTAATATTTAATATTATTCGATATAGTGGTTCTTATTAATATTAATGTTGCAAATGTATATTTTACATTATAAATGACTTTACTGTCACTTTTAATCAATTTAATGCATTTTAAAGTATTAATTTCTTTGTTTTCAAAATAATGTTACTTTTCATGGTTTCCACACATATATGAAGCAACACAGCTGTTTTCAACATTGAAAATAATCAGAAATGTTTCTTGAGCAGCAAATCATAATATTAAAATGATTTCTGAGTAACTGAAGACTGGAGTAATGATGCAGAAAATTCAGCTTTGCATCCCAGGAATAAATTACATTTTACAATACATTCACATAGAAAACATTTATTTTTACATTGTAATGATATTTCACAATACTTTACTGTATGTTGGGGCAAATAAATGCAGCCTTGTTGAGCAAAAGAAACTTCTTTCAAAAACATCATAAATCATAAGTATTCCAGATGTTTTGACTAGTAGTGATGCTGCTATGACTGTTTAATGTTATCATTAGGATGATTCACTTCAAACCTACTTTTGACGACAACAGAAGCAAAAGCAGAGGCCTCGCCCTTGCTGTTCATGGCTGACACACGATACTGTGCTGTGTCATCAAAGTCACACCTGGAATTACAGACAGACATGTTACACACACAACCACTGCATATTACTGTAATTGCTTCAAGAGGAAGAAGTCCATGTGCGCTCACTTGTTAATCTCCAGAGAGTGGACGCTGTAGCTGCTCTCCACTTTATACTTCCCCGGCTTAGCCATTGGATCAATGCTAACATTGTTCTTGTACCTAAGAGAGAAAAATTAATTGAAATACTAAGGGATAATGTAGTGCATTTGCTTTTTGACTGAAAAGTAGAGGCTGAAGGCCAAGTTCATCCACCAGAGCCCAATCTCAATCCAAATCCAAATGCACTAAAAAAACAATAGCTGCTGAAACCAATTTTACCCAGAAACTGCTAGTGCATTTCACTATTATAACAAAGAAATGGCAAGTAAAAACTACTAGAAATGCTATATTATGCATTTTTAAAAAATTTACACTTTGAAACAAGTTTTCAAAGGATTTCGGGTCCCTAAAATGTAATGTAAATGAACGACCGAAACACATATGAAGTTTTCTGTTTTTAGATGAAAACGCCCCCTTGATGGAGTCAGTTTTGACTTCATGTTGACTTTAAGGTCACAAAAGGAGCAGTAAATGAAGTACAAAAGTAGAAAATGGTGGGTTTGTCACATTATTGTTAGCTAAAACTAAAACAACTTCATTACTTGAAATAAAATAAACCAACTTGAATAAAGTATATAAAACTCAAATTCATTTTTTTAATTCAGTTTAATTTTATGTACTAAAATGACTTAAATTGAAATAAAAAATACTAAAAACTATATAGATATAAAGAGGTATAAAAACTACAAAAACATAAAAAATTTCAAAACCTTATGTAAAATTAAAACAGAAAATAATCAGATATATCAATAATAACTATAATGGTGTCTCAATCATACTACAATAACACTGCTAATCACATTATAATTTTGATGTAATGCAACCATCATACATCTTTAAGCATGTGTGTTTGTGTAAGTATGTGCATGTGTGTTTAAGTATGTGCATGTGTGTTTGTGTAAGTATGTGCATGTGTATTTAAGTATGTGCATGTGTGTTTGTGTAAGTATGTGCATGTTTGTTTAAGTATGTGCATGTGTGTTTGTGTAAGTATGTGCATGTGTGTTTGTGTAAGTATGTGCATGTGTGTTTGTGTAAGTATGTGCATGTGTGTTTGTGTAAGTATGTGCATGTGTGTTTGTGTAAGTATGTGCATGTGTATTTAAGTATGTGCATGTGTGTTTGTGTAAGTATGTGCATGTGTGTTTGGGTAAGTATGTGCATGTGTGTTTGTGTGAGTATGTGCATGTGTGTTTGTGTAAGTATGTGCATGTGTGTAGTATGTGCATGTGTGTTTGTGTAAGTATGTGCATGTGTGTAGTATGTGCATGTGTGTTTGTGTAAGTATGTGCATGTGTGTTTAAGTATGTGCATGTGTGTTTGTGTAAGTATGTGCATGTGTGTTTAAGTATGTGCATGTGTGTCTGTATAAGTATGTGCATGTGTGTTTGTGTAAGTATGTGCATGTGTGTTTGTATAAGTATGTGCATGTGTGTTTGTGTAAGTATGTGCATGTGTGTTAGTGTAAGAATGTGCATGTGTGTTTAAGTATGTGCATGTGTGTTTGTGTAAGTATGTGCATTTGTGTTTGTGTGTGTGAACTCACCACACGACGCGTGGTTCAGGCCATCCTGAGATGGTACAGTGCAGCCGCACACACTGTTTCTCCCAAACAGTGTGCGATCGTGTGTGTTTGTGTAAGTATGTGCATGTGTGTTTGTGTAAGTATGTGCATGTGTGTTTAAGTATGTGCATGTGTGTTTGTGTAAGTATGTGCATTTGTTTTTGTGTGTGTGAACTCACCACACGACGCGTGATTCAGGCCATCCTGAGATGGTACAGTGCAGCCGCACACACTGTTTCTCCTAAACAGTGTGCGATCGTGTGTGTTTGTGTAAGTATGTGCATGTGTGTTTGTGTAAGTATGTGCATGTGTGTAGTATGTGCATGTGTGTTTGTGTAAGTATGTGCATGTGTGTAGTATGTGCATGTGTGTTTGTGTAAGTATGTGCATGTGTGTTTAAGTATGTGCATGTGTGTTTGTGTAAGTATGTGCATGTGTGTTTGTGTAAGTATGTGCATGTGTGTTTGTGTAAGTATGTGCATGTGTGTAGTATGTGCATGTATGTTTGTGTAAGTATGTGCATGTGTGTTTGTGTAAGTATGTGCATGTGTGTTTAAGTATGTGCATGTGTGTCTGTATAAGTATGTGCATGTGTGTTTGTGTAAGTATGTGCATGTGTGTTTGTATAAGTATGTGCATGTGTGTTTGTGTAAGTATGTGCATGTGTGTTTGTGTAAGTATGTGCATGTGTGTAGTATGTGCATGTGTGTTTGTGTAAGTATGTGCATGTGTGTAGTATGTGCATGTGTGTTTGTGTAAGTATGTGCATGTGTGTTTAAGTATGTACATGTGTGTTTGTGTAAGTATGTGCATTTGTTTTTGTGTGTGTGAACTCACCACACGACGCGTGATTCAGGCCATCCTGAGATGGTACAGTGCAGCCGCACACACTGTTTCTCCCAAACAGTGTGCGATCGTGGCTTGATCACAAACTCGGGCGTGTGCATCAGGCTGTCCTCGTTCAGATGCTTATGGTACTCTTCGTTCTCATGGATCTGAGGGCATGGAACCATTCATATAGTATTTATAAAGTTTCACTGTTTTTTTTTATCATAAATGCATTACGAGCATGCTTTAAAAAAATGTAATGCATTTATGAACAAATGCTTTACTATGTCAAGATGCAAACATCCTAAAGGAATGTTCTTCATTCAAGTTAAGCTGAGAAGATTTCGACCAATCCCTTGATTTGTAAAAGCAACAACAAAAAACTGTATACAGTAATTTGTTTACAATAGAAATCTAAAATGCAAGACACTGCGACGGAATAAACATAAAAAAATAAACTCTTCTGAAAATATAACCACAAGAATCAATCACTATACGTGTTACATGAGATTAAATTGAATCATTACTACCCTTGTTTGTGCAAATTAAATATTTCTGCTTCTATCATAATTATCCCTTGTGAAAAAGAAGTGCGCTTTATCATACTTTTAAAAAGAGCATTCATTAAGGAAATTATGAACTTTAAAAGAAAATACTTAAGTGTGAAGTGATTGTAATTTTTTAGACACTTAAAAGCATGTTAATTGCAATTAAAATAAAAATTACAGTTTAAATTTATATTAAATGCAGATGTAATCAAATACTTTCCATGTGCTGTAGTATGTTGGTCAACACATCAAAATAAGTGCACATCTTTAAACATGACAAAATATTTTTAAAGCATAATTATTTAAAATGTATTTTGAAGTAAATTATTTAATTTTACATTATTACAGTGTACACTTTTTAAAAGAGTACTTAAGTGTGGTAAGAAACAGTTATGAAAGTGTCTCTTATGAAATATATTTAGCAAAATATAGCGCAAATTTATTAAAGTTAAGTGAACTTCTTTTTTACAAGGGATGTTAAGGTGATTTGCCAAAAGAAGATTTACAAAGAGAAAATCCACCCAGAGGAATTACAGTAATGCAAGGTAAGCATGAATGTGACTTCATCCATTATAACAGATTCACAAAATATATGCACAAAATGTGTTGAGCTTTCACAACGTGTTCATTAAGACTCAATCTGTTCAACAGAACATTCATCAGGGTCAAGTGCCTCCTTACAAGTCATTGGTTTTATTTGCCCAGTCATATTAGTGTAAATATAATCTCCTTGAGAATTCCCTCAGCGATCAGCACATCACTTCTCGACAACAGTAGTTTCATAGTCAGTTTAACACACACCACACAACCACATAAAACATTACCACCCTTGAAATCTGGCACCACGGTGGTACGATTTGTTGGCACCAGGATCAGAACTAAATAAAGTTTGTGTCGTGATACATTCTTGCTCTTTTTAAAAATAGGGAACATACAGTATGCTTGAGTTTAATAGTGTTCTTCAAACCCTGCAATCAAAGCAAACCCAAATGCATCACCTGTTGCAAAAATAAAATTATCACCTTTGAACAATAAATTTGTTCAAACAATAAAATTCCCACCTATTCATTGAGTGTGTAATTTTACCTTCGTGTCTAGTAACATGGGCAAAATCAGTTTGCAAATATATGATTTTGTATAAAAGGTTAAATCATAAAATGTTGCAGCACTGCTAAAAATAATCTTCATTTTCTGAATGAGTGTATATTTATGTCGACAGTATATGGGATGTTTCTGACTGTTTTGTCCATCAGATGTACAATCTGAGTTACCATTGAAGTCCACTGAGTTATATGCTTAAGTTTAGTCCATAGGGTTAGGAGATATAAGCATTCAAATATTGATGCTTTTCTACACCAAAAAGGGTACTTAATTGTACTGAATGTGCACTTGTAGTATACTTTAAATCTAAAACTCTATATATTTAAAAAAATATATATATTTACAGATAGTATAATATTAATGTAATAATATTCTACTTAATTGGCTTAAAGAGGGACACTTTTATGACTGTTTCTAAGCACACTTAAGTAAACTTTTACAAAGTGCACTTTGTAATAATGTAAAATTGAAAGCTTTACTTTAAATCATTGTTTTAATATTTTGTCTTGCTTTAAAGTTAGTACTTATTTTGATGTGCTGACTAACATACTAAAGCACATGTAAAGTGCTTGATTATAATTTTAACTGTAGCGTGTACATTTAAAGTTAATATTTGTATGCACTACATTGCAACTTACAAATGTGTAATTACAGATATATTTAAATACATGGTATACAAGTTTCACTAGAAAATACATTGAAGTATAATTTATTTACCGTAAATGATAGATTATATAAAGATGTACTTAAGTCCTATGTAAGTGGGTCAAAAAAGTTATTTGCAAATTTTAATTTAATTGCTTTAATATTTTTTCAGTTCTTTTTATTTAAAAGTATGATAAAGTGTACTTCTTTTTCACAACAGTTAAAGAACAATGCTAAAACATTTCTTCAATGGGATCTGACTAAAAATGTGGAGGCTTTTTTTTTTTCATTGTAGCTGTAGGGGTATGAATGGGATATTATTGAAGTGCTTGCTAATACCAAATATGCTAACAATAGAAAACATGACGTATGGAACAGCTGCATGTGTTTGAACCAACACTAATAAATCCCAGATTGTTTCTTTACCTGGCCCTGAAGATGGGCACCACATAACCGATGATCTGGTTCTCCTTGTCCATGGCCAGATAGGTTGGTTTGGCTCTCTTGGGCAGAGGGCTCAGCCCAACCTCACCTAGAGCCATGTATGTGGCAGCTCTGATGCTGCAATGGTGCAGAAATTGCAACATACACACACTTGTGTGAGTATCCAGCACTTCGTTCACACACTATTATGAGTTTTAGAAGGGACGTGAAGTCATGAAGAGGTTGAAAAACGTCTAGGATTGCAGATAGTTAAGGGAGTAAGTGGGAAGGAGGTTAATCACCTCAGTGGTCCTGTATTACAACAAATCACCAATAAAAGCTTCCTCAGTGCTCAAAAGTATGGAGAAGAACCTTGCATCATGTTCAGTGTCCTGGATCTACATCCTCCTAAATACACACTCTTACATCTCTTTATGAACTTTCACATTTACTGTCTTCAAAAGGATGCTTTTTAGTGGCCCAATCTAAAAAAATAAATAAATACAATAAAAAAATAAATAAAATAATATAATAATCTGCTTTTCTACTCCTTACTAAACAAATCAAAACACAAAACAGCATATTTCAGGATATAGTTACAGGATATTCAATCCTTGTGAAAACGAAAAAACAAAAATACAATTGCACTCAATTCTTTTAGATTTGCATTTTAGTTTAGTTTAGTTTTATTTAGAGTTTGGCAAGGCAGGATATTGAAGAACAAAACCTTGAAATGTATCAAACAGAACACATACTCAAAACAACCTTAACATGAAGGTTAACAAAAAACATAATAATAAACCAACCAACCAGGTAGAGTAAAACAGATACAGACAAAAACAAACACAAAAACCATGGAATACATCAGGCTTCATACAAAAAACAAAACAAACTGTAAATTATTTATAAAAAACAAAACAAAAAACATGGAATACATCAGGCTTCATACAAAAAACAAAACAAACTGTAAATTATTTATAAAAAACAACAAAAAAAAAAACATGGAATACATCAGGCTTCATACAAAAAACTAAACAACCTGTAAATTATTTATAAAACAGTTTAAGAGCACGTGGAATAAAAGAAAGTTCATGTCTTTTTGATTTACTCCTGGGCACAACAAACTCCCTATGCTGCCGTAGGTTTTGGAGCCACAGACAGGAAACAATGCAGTGGTGATGAACTGTCCTTGAGTAGTTTTGTAAAATTACGTATAGTAGCCTCGTCACGCCTCTCACTCAGTAATGGGACAGTAGAAGTTGGAACACCTATTATCCGGCAGCAATGTTTTTGGACCCTCTCTAGCTCATCAGAGAGACCTTTGGGACTAAAACATCACTAGGGAGACAAGCGTTTTTAGCGACACAGAGATAGTGTATTCTAGGACACACCTTCGAAATCATGTACTTAACGTGGGCATCCCATGACAGATCAGAAGAAATTTGGACTCCAAGCAGTTTAAAGATGGAAACTCTGCCAATTGCATATCCTGATATTACGGGAGAGGGAGGGCAGGGAATGTTTTCATCTTTTCTGGCGCTAATGATCATGTCCACTGTCTTACCTTTGTTCATTGCCAATGAAAATTCCTGTCCCCAATCCGCCACTGAGTCCAAGGTCTTCTGAGTTAATCCTGGTAGGGATCCCATTAAAAATTCAGTAATTGTTAAATCATCAGCATATTTGACCGGAATTACTGAGGGAGGCAGAAAGGAATCCAAGCTGTTTAAGGCGATGACAAAAAGCAGAGGGGATAGAAGACCCCCCTGAGGGACACCAGCTGCAATTGGATAGGAGTTAGACACACAGGAGCCCCACTTTACCTTTTCCTCTCTGTTACTCAGATAGCTCCTTACACTGAGCCAGAGCAGTCGTCTGACATTCATGTCAGCTACAGCATAGAGCAGTGTGAAAAGTGTCAAAAGCTCGAGTAAAATCAACAAAAACAGCATGGATGTCAAATTTAGGATTGGTGTTAAGCGCGTCATGCCAGGATTGCAAAATTTGAATCAGAGCAGTGTCAGTTTGTCTGTTCGCCATGAAGCCGTGTTGTGATGGTTGAATTTTAGCAACTGTATCCTCCTAGCAACTGTTCTCCTTAGAGTTACAAATGATCTGCTCTTATTATCTGATCGTGGGTGTATCTCTCTATTAGTTTTATTGGATCTTAGTGCTGCGTTTGACACAATTGACCACAACATTCTTTTGCATAGACTTGAAAGCTTTGTTGGCATCAGTGGAAGTGCATTAGCATGGTTTAAATCGTACTTATATGACCGCCATCAGTTCGTAGCAGTGATTGAATATGTATCATATCGATCACAAGTGCGGTATGGAGTACCTCAAGGCTTAGTACTAGGGCCGCTACTCTTCACGCTTTATATGTTACCCTTGGAAGATATCATCAGGAAACATGGTGTTAGCTTTCACTGTTATGCTGATGATACTCAGCTCTATATTTCTTCACGGCCCGGTGAAACACACCAATTTGAAAAACTAATGGAATGCATAGTCGATATAAAAAACTGGATGACGAGTAATTTCTTACTGCTAAATTCTGAAAAAACAGAGGTGTTAATTATAGGATTTAAAAACTCCGCTTGTAAAAACCTAGAACACTGTCTAAGACTTGATGGCTGCTCTGTCAATTCTTCGTCATCAGTTAGGAACCTAGGTGTGCTATTTGATCGCAATCTTTCCTTAGAAAGCCACGTTTCTAGCATTTGTAAAACTGCATTTTTCCATCTCAAAAATATATCTAAATTACGGCCTATGCTTTCAATGTCAAATGCAGAAATATTAATCCATGCATTTATGACCTCAAGGTTAGATTATTGTAATGCTTTATTGGGTGGTTGTTCTGCACGCTTAGTAAACAAACTACAGCTAGTCCAAAATGCAGCAGCAAGAGTTCTTACTAGAACCAGGAAGTATGACCATATTAGCCCGGTCCTGTCAACACTGCACTGGCTCCCTATCAAACATCATATAGATTTTAAAATATTGCTTATTACTTATAAAGCCCTGAATGGTTTAGCACCTCAGTATTTGAATGAGCTCCTTTTACATTATAATCCTCTACGTCCGCTACGTTCTCAAAACTCAAAATTTGATAATACCTAGAATATCAAAATCAACTGCGGGTGGCAGATCCTTTTCCTATTTGGCGCCTAAACTCTGGAATAACCTACATAACATTGTTCAGGAGGCAGGCACACTCTTGCAGTTTAAATCTAGATTAAAGACCCATCTCTTTAACCTGGCCTACACATAACATACTTATATGCTTTTAATATCCAAATCCGTTAAAGGATTTTTAGGCTGCACTAATTAGGTAAACCGGAACCGGAAACACTTCCCATAACACCCTATGTACTTGCTACATTATTAGAAGAATGGCATCTACGCTAATATTAGTCTGTTCCTCTCTTATTCCGAGGTCACCGTGGCCACCAGATCCAGTCTGTATCCAGATCAGAGGGTCACTGCAGTCACCCGGATCCAGTACGTATCCAGACCAGATGGTGGATCAGCACCTAGAAAGGACCTCTATTGCCCTGAAAGATAGCGAAGACCAGGACAACTAGAGCCCCAGATACAGATCCCCTGTAAAGACCTTGTCTCAGAGGACCACCAGGACAAGACCACAGGAAACAGATGATTCTTCTGCACAATCTGACTTTGCTGCAGCCTGGAATTGAACTACTGGTTTCGTCTGGTCAGAGGAGAACTGGACCCCAACTGAGCCTGGTTTCTCCCAAGGTTTTTTTCTCCATTCTGTCACCGATGGAGTTTTGGTTCCTTGCCGCTGTCGCCTCTGGCTTGCTTAGTTGGGGTCACTTCATCTACAGCGATATCGTTGACTTGATTGCAAATAAATGCACAGACACTATTTAACTGAACAGAGATGACATCACTGAATTCAATGATGAACTGCCTTTAACTATCATTTTGCATTAATGACACACTGTTTTCCTAATGAATGTTGTTCAGTTGCTTTGACGCAATGTATTTTGTTTAAAGCGCTATATAAATAAAGGTGACTTGACTTGACTCCAGAATTGCGTCTCTGAGGATTCCTTCATACACTTTTCCAACACAGCTGAGTAATGAAATCTGCCGATAGTCTACTGGAAAACTGTGCTTTGTTTTTTTGGGAACAGCCTTGACCACAGCCTCCTTCCATTGTTTTGGGAAAATATTATTTTGCATGCACGTGTTAAAAATATCACATAACACCGGTGCCAGTTCCTCGTGAAAGGTCTTTAATATCCAAGGAGGAATGTCGTCAGGACCAGCAGCCTTTGCTGCCTTCACTTTGCAGAGTCTGACCTTAACTTGTCCAATACTCAAAAGAGGTATACTACAACTGGATAACTTGCAGGCAACCTCTTCCTCAGACGGAGAAATATGACTTGCATAATCCCACACAGAAGCAAAGTGCTTTGCCAAGTTGTCACACTCATATTGCATGATGTTATGATCCTGAGACACCACATCACTCTTATCTCCTTCCATCCCCGTTAAAGCCTTCACAGACTTAAACCATTGCTTAGGCTTGGTGTTTTGCAGTTTCTCGACCTCATGTTTATAATATTGTTTCTTTGCGTTCTTAATTTTTTTGGCAATAATTGTTTTTAGTTTACTGTAGGATGTTTTATTGCCAGAACAAAAGGCACGCTGTCTTTCTTTTAGCAGATCTTTGATTTGTATGGTCATCCAAGGTTTATCATTATTTGTGATATAAACTTTCTTAAATGGAATTGTTTTATTTAAGATAGACTTGATCGTGGAAGTGAAGGCACTAACCTTAGCCTCAGGGTCCGTAGCCTCATGAATGTGAGAAAAATCAGAGGTATTCATGAGAAGGCCCAGTTGCCTATTTGTTTTAGAAGTACGTTTTCTACAAAAAATGTGCTTGACAGGCTTGATGGGCCAGTTTCCAGCATTTAGTAGGATAGTCTCATGGTCAGAGGAGCCAACAGGAACAGGCAAATGCTCTGGTGACTCAAACATGGAGGAAATGTTAGTAAAGATTGAGTCTAATTGACTGGTCTTTCTTGTTGCTCCAGCCACTATTTGTTTCAGACCATGTCTGCTGCAGATGGTTTCAGACTTGTACTCATTTGTATCACCGAGTATGACAATTGCGGCCTGTTGGTAGTTGCATTCAATATTCCTAAGGCAACGATCCAGGTACTGAGTGATTAGTGTGTCAGGTTGTGCTGTTGTTGAAGATTGCGGAGGAATATAGAGCACAGCAGCAATAATACAACTTAACCCTCGAGGAAGACGACTGGGACGTAACCAGACCCACAATGCTTCATGTTTGTCTTCTTCTACATGAGTCAGTCGAATCTGAGTGATGTTTTCATCGACATACAAAGCGACTCCTCCTCCCCCACAGCCCTCACGATCCCGCCGAGGTATTGTATATCCAGGCAGAGTAACAGTTGAGTCTGGGATATCAGCATTTAGCCAGGTCTCGGATACAGCAATAACTGCTGAGTTATTATTCACAGCTATACTGTACAGCTCATCGCACTTGTAGCGTAAGGAGCGCACATTGGAAAGTAGAAAACCAGGCATGATTGGTCTTGATTTATGTTGGTTTGTCTTAATGTAAATTAATTATAGTCTATGTCCAATTTTAGAAGTATATGTTTAAAAAAACTCTATTTGCAGAGAATATAATAAAAGGCCACTTAAGTGACTTAAAGAGAGACACTTTCATGACTTCAATGTTTCTTAAGTAAACGTTTAAAAAGGGCCATTGTAATTTTGGTCAAATATTTTTTTTGTTTACTTTAAGTACATTTAATCATTACATTTAATAAACATCATGTTTTTATAATATTTTGCTGTGCTTTAAAGAAATACATATTTTGACATACATAATCTATATATACATATATATATATAATTTATTATTAATATTACATTTAAAGTTAATATATATTGAATGTACTAAATTACAATCATTACAAATGTGTGATTACAAATATATTTAAATACATGGCATACACGTTTCAATAGAAATGGCATTAAAATATATTTTAATTTACCATAAATGCTTGTCAGTATTTTCGGCTATGAACTATAAGACAATAGAAGTAATTATGAAATTACATATAAAGATATTAAGTCATACTTAAGTGGGTCAAAAAAAAAATCACTCTAAAGTTTATCTAATTGCATTTAATACAAATTTGAACTTCAATATATTCTAATGTAATTTAATTAACATGCAGCTAAGTCGCCAAAAGCATTACATTCAGTTCAGACTTCACAGGTACTGTTTTTAAAAGTATGATAGAGTGTACCTCTTTCTTTAATAGATATTAGAGTTAATATAGAGAATGATATTCAATGTGAAAATACACTTATGGCAGAATTTGATTTTTTTGGAAGTCTCAATATGAAAAGCATAATATTAAATAGGTTGAATTTGTTGTGTTATAATATCCATCATTTGTAAGTTGCAATGGGTAAAGTTATCCGCTAAATGAAACTGAAAGCGTCATTTCTGACCTGTGTGTATTCTTTCCTGAGTAATAGCTAACACAAATCAGTCTGCATAAGAGAAAAATCCATTTAAACATGGTGGTATCCTCAGCTGTCCGTCAAGTCTTGTTTTCCAGAAGACTGTAAATCTGAGCCCTGTTTCCTTGCTCCTTTGTGTGTATAACCCTCCCATTTGCTCTTTGTATTATACTGCTCGGATTTACATAGTCTCTGTGTGTGTGTGTGTGTGTTTGCATAGTGCGTTTACATCCCGATTACTCTCCTTCTGGTCTGTCATTACACTCATGCCTTTAGATGACATATACCCTCCATATATCTTCACATACAGGTATTACTATCTTCTCCAGACCTCTCACAAGTGTGTATAAATAGACATTCAAGAGTTCAGGAAAGAGTGGGTGGGGGGCACTTAGGACCGTTAAAGTGATCCAAAACTAAGACTGGTGTTGGACAAAAACTGTATTCCTCTAGCATAGAAAAGCTTTCAGTTTGCCACATTTAGCAAAGACAATTGGGAACACATGTATCATTGGATAACATGATTAACATGGGACAGAAACTAAAGCCTGTGAGCCAACCTGCCATCCTGTGACACTTCATAGGTCTGTGCTTAGCATTTGGAGCATTTGTCCAAATTTTATTACAAAATGATAACAACAAATATGTCTGTACACTCTTAAAAATAAAGGTTCTTTATTGGATTTGATGGTTCCATGAAGAATCTTGAACATCCACGGAATCTTTCCATTCCACAAAAGGTTCTTTATGGTGGAAAAAGATTCTTTGGATTTTTCAAAAAAATTCTTTACAACAAGAAAAATGGTTCTTAACTAAAAGGTTCTTTGGGGAAGCAAAAATGGTTCTTCTACGGCATCAATGAGAAAACGTTTCCATTTTAAAGAGTGTATTCTGGTTATGCAATTCACACTCTCAATGAATTTATATGTGCTCTTTTTCTAAATTGACAAAAAATTGCCATTGATTTTTGGGTAACACTTTAGAATACTGTTTCTTACTTACTACATAACTAATAAGGAATTATTGAAGAACTAACAGGTGATTATTCATTAACACTTAACTCACTACTCTTAACTACTAAGAAAGATGTGTTAATTAATCAGTATGTAATATAATTTTATGATTATGTTAAGTAACAGTTAGCTAATCAATAACTAATATATTCTGTGATACCTCCTGAAGAACTACTATTAATTATCTACTAGTTAGGGTTCAAGAAAAATAACTATGAAGTAACTACTAATGAAAAGTTTTACACAATTACATTGAATTGTGACCCTTTCATATAAATGTTATTAGCAATAGTAGTATGAAAATGCAATATTAATAAATGCAATATATTTTATAGAGGTTTTGCCTATGTAGTAAATAGTTTTGTGAGTGTGTTTTGTAAGAAATCAGCTTCCAATAGGAACCCCACCACGACTCCAGTGCCTTGGGATAACTTACCTTAGTTTTTATATTTTATATACAGTACTGTATGTGTGCCTCATCAGCATATACCACATTATCATTAATTAGATATTTGTATGTAAGGCAAAGCCTGAGGAAAAGTGAAAATACAGGTATCCAATTTGTAATTAATAAAGAATTATCAAATAATTATGCAGGACTTATTTTGAACCTGAAACATTAGGCCTATTCTAAAGTGGAAATGTTGGGAACCCATTAATAATTAATAAAGAATTATCAGATAATTCCTGAAGAATTACTTAGAATCTGAAACAGTATTCTAAAGTGAAAACATAGGGAACCCATTAGTAATTAATAATTAATTATCAAATAATTCTGCAGGACTTACTTTGAACCTGAAACATTAGGCCTATTCTAAAGTGGAAATGTTGGGAACCCATTAGTAATTAATAAAAAATTATTAGATAATTCCTGAATAATTACTTAGAATCTGAAACAGTATTCTAAAGTGAAAACACAGGGAACCCATTAGTAATTAATAATTAATTATCAAATAATTCTGAAGGACTTATTTTGAACCTGAAACATTAGGCCTATTCTAAAGTGAAAATGTTGAGAACCCATTAGTAATTAATAAAGAATTATTCAGCTGCAACGTGATCTCATGAGAATACGTGTGTATTTTTATGTTAAATGAGGTTCTACCACACGTACATTTACTTACGTTTTCATGCACATAAAAACGTACAACCTTGACTTATTTATAGCAGTAAAACGTACAAATACTTACGTGTTAGCAGCTAAAAAAAACGTAAATAATCTAACGTGTGAATGTATATGAATTCCCATGTATTAATATTAAAATCGTTACAATTTATTGTAAAAATTACAATTTATGTAATTGTTTAAGCATTTTGTAATATTTTGCTGTGCGATTTTCTCCTATCCAAAGACTGGCATTGCAACCATAGATACACAAAAGCACAGCATAAAATTACAAATCACATCCATTTTATTTGTTTGGTGTACTCCATATCTTTAGAATCCAGATGTTTGCAAGGAACATATCCAAATTCAGCCCTTTGTCAATCGATCTTTATCTTCATTCTCAGCAACAGCGACCGTCACAGTCAAAGCCCGCGCTCACTATGATATGATTCGAATTTGAAAATAGCGCCAGTGCGACACCCTCGAGAAACGTTACGACATGGTTTACGGCACTGATATCGAAATCTCATTGGTTCTCACCTTATTCGTCACAGATTGCGACATGCCGTGTTTCAGTTGATAGACATTTGAAATAAATACTGCGCCAGTGCGCCTTCACGGAGAGAAGATTCATAATTTCACGGATTAATAAATTAAATTCTGCCCTGTACCTTATAAAAACTGTTACCTCCAGAGAGGACAGCGACTGGAACTCATTATCATTTGAACTACTTTTGGTACCACTTTTGATATTTTCGCAAAGAATAAATTATTAATGTTACGTTTGTTTGTCTGTTATTTGTTTATTTATAACAGTAACGTTATGTAGTTTTAAGAAATGGTTATGGGTAGGTTTAGGGGTAGGTGTAGGATTAACGTTAGTGGCTCAAAATAACGTTTTAATGTTATATTTTTACTAAAATTGTGTTTTATTATGTTTTATTCTTTTAAATATTCTGCATAAAATGGGTAGGTTTAGGTTCGGGTGGGGTTTAGGGATCTTACATTTATCAAAAAAATTATAAAAAGGGAAAATAATAAAAAAAAAAAATAATAATAATAATAATCCGATATGCATTGAAAAGCAGCTTCATGAGCTTCTATGGATAACTGACTGGTCAGAGAAAACGTTCTATCTGTACGTATTTGAGGTTGTTTTTACGTAAATTTAGTTACGTATCGAACCTGTAATTGTCACGGCAGGGATCCAATGAGGCACGGAGATAGAACCAATTGCGAGTAAGTCTTTTATTAAGGGCAATCCAAAAGGGTAAACAGTCCAGGCAGAGGTCGTAACCAAACAAAACCAAACCAAACATAAACAAACAAGGACACAAGGCAAGAGCACGACCAGATGACGGACATGAATTAAACAACATTAAACAAGGACTCCGTAACACAGACTCAGACAGACCGGGTATAAATACACAGAAGGATAATGAGGGAACAGGAGACAGGTGGGGAACAATCAATTACTAACAAGGAGGAAGGTGACCAAATAAGGGAACAGGAAGTGATAAGGTGACAGACACCGTGAGAAAGGGGGACATCTAGTGGAAACCCAGGGACACAACCCAGACACTGTGACAGTACCCCCCCTCTACGGAGCGGCTCCCAGACGCTCCACGACAGACACAAAACAGAGACCAGGAGGGAGGCGGACAGGTGGAGGCTCAGGGGGAGGGACGGAGGGCCAGAAAAAAAAATCATGGGGAACAGATACCAGAGGTGTAGACACAAAACAGAGAGACCAGGAGGGAGGAGGACCGGAGGAGGTTCAAGGGGAGGGACGGAGGGACAGGCTCACAGAGAGGAACAGGGACAGGAGTGAACACAAAAACAAAAAACAACATGAAGCCCCTCCAGGGCGGGGCAGAAGACCACCACAACCGTGTGGTCAGGGCGGAAGCCTCCCAGGGCGGAGCAGAAGACCACCACAACCGTGTGGTCAGGACGGAAGCCCCCCAGGGCGGAGCAGAAGACCACCACGTCCTTGTGGACGAAGCCAGAGTCCTCCAGGGCGGAGCGGAAGACCCCCACAACCGTGTGGTCAGGGCGGAAGGCCCCCAGGGCGAAGCAGAAGACCACCACAGCCATGTGGTCAGGACCAGAGCCTCCCAAGGCGGAGCAGACCTCCGTGCGGCTGGATCAATGGGACAACGAAACTCTGGTAATCCCCTGGTGTCCTTACTGGACTCCAGAAGATTGGTGCTGGCCTGACACTGCTCATGAAGATCATTGGTGACTTGCATTTGCTCATGAAGATCAATGGTGACTTGCCTTTGTTCATGAAGATCAGAGGTGACTTGCCTTTGTTCATGAAGATCAGAGGTGACTTGACTCAGTCCTTGAAGACCACCGGTCACTTGACTCAGTCCTTGAAGACCACCGGTGACTTGACTCAGTCCTTGAAGACCACCGGTGACTTGACTCAGTCCTTGAAGACCACCGGTGACTTGACTCAGTCCTTGAAGACCACCGGTGACTTGACTCAGTCCTTGAAAACCACCGGTGACTTGACTCAGTCCTTGAAGATCACCGGTGACTTGACTTGACTCTGAAAGGTCAACGGTGACCAGCCTAGTCTCTGGAGGATCCGCGGTGACTAGCCCTGACTCAGGAGGATCAGCGGTGACTAGCGCTGACTCTGGAGGATCCGCGGTGACTAGCCCTGACTCTGGAGGATCAGCGGTGACTAGCCCTGACTCTGGAGGATCAGCGGTGACTAGCCCTGACTCTGGAGGATCAGCGGTGACTAGCCCTGACTCTGGAGGATCAGCGGTGACTAGCCCTGACTCTGGAGGATCAGCGGTGACTAGCCCTGACTCTGGAGGATCAGCGGTGACTAGCCCTGACTCTGGAGGATCAGCGGTGACTAGCCCTGACTCTGGAGGATCAGCGGTGACTAGCCCTGACTCTGGAGGATCAGCGGTGACTAGCCCTGACTCTGGAGGATCAGCGGTGACTAGCCCTGACTCTGGAGGATCAGCGGTGACTAGCCCTAACTCTGGAGGATCAGCGGTGACTAGCCCTGACTCTGGAGGATCAGCAGTGACTAGCCCTGACTCTGGAGAGTTCACTGGCACCTGACTCGACTCTGGAAAGTTCACTGGCACCTGACTCGATTCCGGAGGGTCAATTGGCACCTGACTCGACTCCAGAGGGTCAACTGGCACCTGACTCGACTCCGGAGGGTCAACTGGCACCTGACTCGACTCCGGAGGGTCAACTGGCACCTGACTCGACTCCGGAGGGTCAACTGGTACCTGACTCGACTCCGGAGGGTCAATTGGCACCTGACTCGACTCCGGAGGGTCAACTGGAACCTGACTCGACTCCGGAGGGTCAACTGAGACTCTCATCCTGTGCAACGGCGCTGGGCAAGCAGCCATCTTGGGCCATGACTCTGGACAGGCGGCCCTCTTGTACTGTGGTGCTGGGCTGGCGGCCATCTTGTACTGTGGCGCTGAACCGGTGGCCAATTTGGGCATTGGCGCTGGGCTGGCGGCCATCCTGTACTGTGGCGCTGGACCGGTGGCCAATCTGGGCATTGGCGCTGGGTTAGCGGCCATCTTGTGCTGTGGCGCTGGACTGACGGCCATCTTGTGCTGTGGCGCTAGGCTGACGGCCATCTGGTGCTGTGGCGCTAGGCTGACGGCCATCTTGGGTTGTGGAGCTGAACCGGTGGCCAATTTGGGCATTGGCGCTGGGCTGGCGGCCATCTTGGGCTGTGGTGCTGGAACGGTGGCCAATTTGGGCATTGGCGCTGGGTTAGCGGCCACCTTGTGCTGTGGTGCTGGACCGGTGGCCAATTTGGGCTGTGGCGCTGAACCGGTGGCCAATTTGGGCATTGGCGCTGGGCTGGCGGCCATCTTGGGCTGTGGCGCTGGAAAAGTGGCCAATTTGGGCATTGGCGCTGGGTTAGCGGCCATCTTGTGCTGTGGCGCTTGGCTGTTAGCCATCCTGAGCAGTGGTGCTGGACTGGTGGCCATCTTGGGTTGTGGCGCTTGGCTGGTTGCCATCCTGGGCAGTGGTGCTGGGCTGACGACCACCCCGCCGGAAAAGACCGAAGTGGCTGGGGCATCCCACCGAAGCCGATGCTGCAGGTAGCGCACGAATTCCCAGAATTCCAGTGTCTCTAACTGCGCCATCTCCTCATGAGACACTGGATCATCCAGCCCGCCATTGAAATAGTCCTTGAGGGCCTCATCGTTGTAGCCCATGCCCTCGGCCAGGGACCAGAACACCTGAGCCAGGGCACCCACTTCATTGCCCTCTTGGCGGAGGGCGATCAACCGAAGGTACTTGGTTCGCCGCTCCGCCATCTTGGCTGGGGAACGGAAAAATGACATACCGCTGGTTCCTAGTGTGACGGAGTCATTCTGTCACGGCAGGGATCCAATGAGGCACGGAGATAGAACCAATTGCAAGTAAGTCTTTTATTTAAGGATGGCTGAAGCGAAACAGTCGTTCCGAAGCTTTGCGAGATCCCGAAGCGCAGATGTGTCGAAACACTGATCCGAAGCGTGATTCAAAACACCCATGTCACGTGACTATGACCAAACAATGCCTCGAAGTGTTTCACTAATTGTTTCATCAGGTGTGGTCCGCCGAATCAGCGTTTGATTGGAACGGTCGGGAACAGACCACACAATCGCACATCTGTATAAAAGTGAAATAAACACATTTTGACCTCGTGGGTTTTTGTGAGAGGAGTTTGACTTTGAGATAGCGGATTTTTGGTGATATAGTGACATAGTGCGATTTGATTAGTTATAGGCAATTTAGACTTACATTTAAATTTACACAACACATTGACTGAGAGGCTAGAGACAGACAGAGTATACATATAGTGACACATTAATAGATACATAGATATAAATATATATAGACAGCTAGATTAATAGATAGATACATATATAGATAGATTACAGATACATATATAAATACATATATTATAGATAGATACATATATAGATAGATTATAGATACATATATACATACATATATTATAGATAGATACATATATAGATACATAGATTATAGATACATATCTAGATACATAGATCGATTCATATATAGATAGATAGATTTGGATAGATAGATAAAATGGAAGCTCCCCAGAAGAGATGCCGTACATCTGTGGTGTGGGAGCATTTCCATTTAGAAACCCCAAATAAAGTGAGATGTGTGTATTGTGATCGGCAGCTAGCCTACTGCAACAATACATCATCCATGATGCGCCATTTGAGGAGCACTCATCCTGCCATTTTGCAGGGTGCAGAGGATGGCATTCCCCCTGTACCTAGGCCTGCTACTGACACTGCTGGGCCATCTAAGCAAGGTATGCATTGTTTGGGATATAATTATAATTGAAATATAATTACAACCTTTTGGGACACTGTTTATAAAGTTTATAAGTTATATAAAGCACTTATTATAAACACTGGAAGGTTTCCAAATAATGAACCAGTAGGCTATACTTTTAATAGATGTGCACTAATTGATGCTGTACTTTTCCAATGTATTTGTCTGAAAGTATGTTTTGTCTTCTCTTTTAAAAGTCAGACAGAGGGAATTGGATGAGGCTCTTATAAACATGGTGGTGAAGGATCTGCAGCCCTTCACCATCGTGGACGATGAGGGATTCAGGGCATTTGTGAACAAGCTTGATCCAAGCTATGTCCTCCCATCCCGGAAGGTGCTTAAAATAATGGTCAGCGAAAAGTACAACAAAGCCAAGGAGAAGACAATGGAGGACCTACAAAAGGCCGAATTTGTTAGCCTTACAGCTGACATGTGGTCCTCCATTAATATGGATGGATATCTTGGTGTGACTTGCCATTACATAACACCAGAGGCAAAAATGGCAACTGTTGTACTGGGTGTAAGGAGGTTTTACCAAACCCACACAGCCCAGCATCTCATGGAGGCTAAAGCCTTGCTAATGGCTGAGTGGGGAATAACCTCCAAAGTTCAGTGCATGGTGACTGACAATGCATCTAACATGATCCTAAGTGCCCAGCTACTCCACCTTCGCCATGTCCCATGTTTTGCTCATACTTTAAATTTGATTGTGAAAAAGGCACTAGATCAAACCCCAGTCATCAATGAAATACGCCAGAAGGCCAGAAAGATAGTGGGGTTGTTCAGATCCAGCTGCAAAGCAAAGGACAAGCTTGTGGAGATGCAGAGCTTGATGGGAAGACCAACTCTGAAACTGATACAGGAGGTTGACACGAGATGGAACAGCACATTTGACATGCTACAGCGCTTGTATGACCAACGTGAACCAGTGGCTGCTGCACTTTCCAACTTAAACAATGATACTGCTCCCCTGACAAGTATTGATTATGACATTATTGAACAATCATTGTCAATACTGCAATCATTCAAACTCGCAACAACAGAGATGTCAGAGGAAAAGAGAGTGTCTGCTTCAAAGCTTATACCACTGTACAGGATGTTGTATCACAAGCTTGCACAGAAAAAAGGAAATGCAACGCAGGAATCAACTGTTCAATTAGGTAGGCCACAATGACCATACTACCCATGTGATTGGCCATAACTGTCATATTATTGTCATTATTATAAATATGTGTTTCTCCTGTTTTGGCTCATAGGCTCACATCTGCAAGAAGGTCTGCACTCCAGATGTGGAGGTTATGAGAGTTTTAGAGCCTTGGCACTGGCTACACTGCTGGACCCAAGGTTCAAAAATGTGGCATTTGGAAATGCTGCCAAAGCCCAGGAAGCTGAAAAGCATATCACACTGGAGTGTGCTTCACTGATGCGTTCAAACACAAATCCTGGTGAGCAGTTTCAGTCTGTGTTATGTTATGCAATCTGAATCATGTAATATAATATATCCTTCATATATGCCGTCAGTTTAGGATTTGTTACTAATTGCTGTTTTCATTTTTATTCAGACCCAGAAATGTCAACATGACACCCATCATCATCACCATCACCATCAACATCAACACCAGTAGAAACACAGGACAGTTTATGGGAACTTTTTGATACTCGCATCCATCAAACCAAGATGATACACAATGCTACAGCTGATGCCACAGTGGAAGTGAAAAAATACATCAACCCAGAACTCATGATCCACTAACTTACTGGAAAGAGAGAGCAGTAATCTTTCCTCATATGTATGTCCTTGCAAAAAAATATCTTTGTATGCCAGCAACAAGTGTCCCTTGTGAGAGGATTTTTTCAAAGGCTGGAGAAATTATCTGTAAAAAAAGAAGTAGGCTAAGTCCTTCCACAGCAGATAAATTAATATTTTTGAATAAAAATCTCTAAAAAAGTGAGACATTGTGGCTTGATTTCTTTTATTAATATTCATTTTTCATGACCAAAATAACATTATGCACAGTGAGGAGCCTATAGGTTACAAGCTTCACATATTAGAACATTATAATAATAAAAAAACAACACATTTTTTTAATGGCTCGTCAAGGTTGTTTCAGATCAACACCTGCAAGTGACCACTAGGTGTCACCGTTGAGACGGGTGTCGGATTGATTCGAAGCCTCGAAACAATATGGCACATTTGGTTCAACTGTTTCATTGGTTCACGAGGCCTCGATTTTGCCATCACTACTTTTATTAAGGGCAATCCAAAAGGGTAAACAGTCCAGGCAGAGGTCGATACCAAACAAAACCAAACCAAACATAAACAAACAAGGACACAAGGCAAGAGCACGACCAGATGACGGACATGAATTAAACAACATTAAACAAGGACTCCGTAACACAGACTCAGACAGACCGGGTATAAATACACAGAAGGATAATGAGGGAACAGGAGACAGGTGGGGAACAATCAATTACTAACAAGGAGGAAGGTGACCAAATAAGGGAACAGGAAGTGATAAGGTGACAGACACCGTGAGAAAGGGGGACATCTAGTGGAAACCCAGGGACACAACCCAGACACTGTGACAGTAATTATAATACGTAAACGACACTGTAAATACGTAAAGACACATACGTTTTGGACAGTTTTAATTTACGTCTAAATATGTACGTTTTGATTGTGAGATCAGGCTGAATTATTAGATAATTCCTCAAGAATTACTTAGAATCTGAAACAGTATTCTAAAGTGAAAACATAGGGAACCCATTAGTAATTAATAAAGAATTATCAAATAATTCCTGAAGAATTACTTAGAATCTGAAACAGTATTCTAAAGTGAAAACATAGGGAACCCATTAGTAATTAATAAAGAATTATCAGATAATTTTGCAGGACTTACAGAATTTTAAAGTGAACCTATTAGTAAATAATAATAAACTACATCATTTTGACTAAGAACAACCTATAAAAGTAATCATAAACTTTGTAAAATACTCTCATCTGTTTATTTCAGATGAGAAAATTTCTTAATACAGCATATTTTATTCCATTTTAACATGTATACTGCCCACATTTTAACTAATTTAACAAACATTTCATGATCAAAAGTTAAACATTTAGAAGCAAACAAAATCCATATTTCATTTCCATTATAGGCTAATAAGTGGGCTGTAACAAAGTTGCTACTGTAGAAGTACTTTGTACTTGTCCTTTTACTCAAGTAATTTTGAAAATGAATAGACCTACTTATAATATTACTGGAGTAATATTTTATTGGGGTATCTACTTTTACTCAAGTACTTGATTTGTGCGACAACAGCCTGATTATTATAGTGTTTTTTTGCGTATAACTGTTCAGTAGTAGTAACTTCATAGTTATTTTTCTTGAACCTTAACTAGTAGATAATAAATAGTAGTTCTTCAGGAGGTATCACAGAATATATTAGTTACTGATTAGCTAACTGTTACTTAACACAATCATAAAATTATTTTACATACTGATTAGTTAACACATCTTTCTTAGTAGTTAACAGTAGTGAGTTAAGTGTTAATGAATAATCACCTGTTAGTTCTTCAATAATTCCTTATTAGTAATGTAGTAAGTAAGAAACAGTATTCTAAAGTGTTACCAATTTTTGCTTTGTTTTCCTCTTGTTTTCATACTTGCCAAAGGTAATGACCGTAGTCTGACCAATAACATGCAATCATTCGACATAACTGACCAACCGTGGCATGTGAGAAGGCAAACAGGATCTACAGAGAACAGACAAAGCAATGCAAATATGCATATGTATATAATGTACAATGACTGTAGAGAGCACATCAATAGGAAAACAAAGAAAAAACTTGGACATTTTAAGCAAAAAAAAAAAAGATAAAAAGAGGATATATAGTCACCCTAGTCAATGGCCATTGGGATGAAGGAATGCTTGATGGATTTGGAAAACAAGTGATCAATAACAGAACACAACCTATCTTACGTTATTCATTCAGTGCGCACTTTTATCCAAAGTGACTTAACATTTTGAAATATAACAAGTTATTCATCTCAAGAAGCAGTTTGAGGAGTTTTGCTAATGTACAAACTTTCACATTTTGCCAGTTGTCAGATTTGGAGGATTATAGTCTAGAATAGGGAGTAAAAGAAAAGAACAGTAAACAGTTAAACTAACTAAATTAACTTGTTAAACGCTATCATTTATTTGTTTTCTTCATTTATTTATCTTTTCTTTTTATTTGGCATAGTTATGAAATAAAAACTAATTTAATTTCTGAAACTATATTAAAACCCAGGATGGCCATATTTTTACATTGCATTTCTTTCACAAAAACATTATTACATGTATCATTCTGTTCCCGCTTTGCAAGTGGATGAGCTAAATTTTAGGCTAACTGAACAATATCAGACTGCAAAACTGTAGGAAGAGAAGATAGTGGACATCTATGCAACTCTGAAAAGGTGTTTCATTTGCGCCTATCATTTTTTGCAAGACAGTTTTCATTGTCCTGTATGAATCTAATGAAATACACTTTAAGCATTTGGTCTCTCTAAATCCCACACACATGCATACAGTGACTCAGGAAAGTAAATGCATGATGCATGTGACACACATAACAACATCTACTTCTGTAGCCTCTATAAATACACCATGACGTCAAGAACACCAAATGAAGTGGCAAGTTATGTTATGAATGCTATTTATATTAGAACATGAAACCAAGTGTTGAAGAAACTAATTAAATCATGACTGAGCCTTGGGAGATTGTAATTTGTGCAAGCTGTTGTAAGATTCTTGAAGCTGCAGTTACATTAGTCCCTTTACGAGACACACAAGATAAGCTTACGCTCTCACATTCAGAGTGACCCAGTAAGCAACAGACGAGACAAAAATGAGCCGACAGTCACGTGACCAGAGGGAGCAAATCAAACAAAACACAGGCACAAATCCAAACCACAGAAAGGCCCAAAACAATTAAAAGCAAGTTCTGAATCAAGAAGACCTCTAGGAACCAAACTTAAGTGATAAATACTGTAAATGTCTGACTGTCAGTCATTAAAACTAAAGCAAAAGTCCTCTAGATTTGCATTTTTTTTACAGCACAACCAACTCCATTGACAATATTCTGTAAAAAAGCAAAACAAAACACCAATGTACCAAAGGTAATGGCAATATAAAAACCTCATATATCATGAATTGAGTATGATCTGTCAACTGAAGAAATTGTCAACCACATGCACACTGCATGCAGAAAACATCTATAAACTGCATGTTTTAAGGATGCTTTTGGTTGAAATACAGATTAGATAAAACAAGAGGGACAACAGTAGTGGGTCATTTTTGTTTTCGGGTGAAGGATAAGTGTATTATAAGGCCTAAGGAAGAGCTGGCTGCTGGAATGGGTTCAGGTTATGGGACTGGAAAGGATCTACTGTTGATGTGACAGATCTCTCCATGCTCTCTTACCCCTTGCTGCTTTTGCTGCTATGTGAAGAGTAAGTGCTAGAGCTCTGCTGGTATTGACTGATAGCAGACTGCGTCTCTCGGCTATGGTAGCCGCGATCATAATGTCGGTGGTGTTTCTTGTAGAACGGGAACGATCCCGACATTGTGTCCTCTTGAGCTCAGATACTGTCTTCAGTTCTCAAGCTCTTTTAGTCAGAAGATTCAAAACTTTCTATCAACACATTAAATATGCGTATTACACCCAGTGATTCGTCAGTAATCATTTCACAGGCAAGATTGATCAGTGCCTTAAAGGGTTAGTTCACCCAAAAATCTAAATTATGTTATTAATAACTCATCCTCATGTTGTTCCAAACCCGTGAGACCTCCGTTCATCTTCGGAACACAGTTTAAGATATTTTAGATTTAGTCCGAGAGCTCTCAGTCCCTCCATTGAAAACCTATGTAGCAGCCCTTGGATCCAAAAAGGAGAGTCTCGACTGATGCATAAGGTGTTCTTTATTTCGTTCGTCAAACCGGCATGACATTCAGCCTTTTTAATTCATCATCACCTTAGCACCGTGAAAACTGTATTGAAAACATACATACAACAATCATTTCACGCACTTGTTTTCACGGTTACAAGCGTCATTAAGTACACAAACGATTGACAAATGTTAATTACACAGCAAAATAAAGCATACACGTGTGCAACAATTTTATAAATTAAACATATCGTACCTCGCTGCGCTCACCAAGGAATGCAAAACAATGTAGGATAGTCCTTTCTTCCGTCATGAAACAGGTGTCAAGTTATTTAAGTTCATGTATAAACACAATCTCAGATAAAATCCATGTAAGCTCAAACACTGCTACGCATCATTCGCACCCGACAGCCACCTTAAAAGTTCATCTTTCTTGTGCAAACTACGGTGCCACCAAAGGTACACATTTCCACATTACAGGTGCACAGAATTTCGGTCAATCACATACAAATAACATTAAAGCGCATACAAATATCATTTAAATAAGGATTATTTAAATTACAAACATTTACAAATATTTACCAATAACCCAGAACTTTAAAATTCTAAAGTGGTCCTTTACAACCTATGTAAGGTATACTGTCATCTTCAGTTCTCTCTTCACAGCAGTTCAGTCAGTGTACTGTTTGAGTAAATGAATTACTCCGGGATATTGGTTTGTTTGAACTCAGAGGGAGTGTCAGCCACATTAAAAAAGTTAACAGCTTAAGTCATTTGTGGATTAATGCATATTGGAGACGTGAACAGTTTCAAATGATCCAGTTCGATTTGGTGAACTGGTTCAAGAAGATCCGGTTACATCGAATGATTCGTTCACAAACCGGATATGACAAACTGCTTTGTTTTGAACTGTCTTACAACAGACACGGAAGAGAAGACAATGCTGAATAAAGTCGTAGTTTTTGCTATTTTTGGACCAAAATGTATTTTCGATGCTTCAAAAAATTCTAACTGCCCCTCTGATGTCACATGGACTACTTTGATGATGTTTCTCTTACCTTTCTGGACATGGACAGTAGACCGTACACACAGCTTCAATGGAGGGACTGAGAGCTCTCGGACTAAATCTAAAATATCTTAAACTGTGTTCCGAAGATAAATGGAGGACTTACTGGTTTGGAACGACATGAGGGTTATTGACATAATTTTCATTTTTGGGTGAACTAACCCTTTAACATCACAGTCAATTTTCTAATTAGTCTGTGGATATATCTAGTGCATTTTTATTTTGAAATCCCATTAACATTGTCTTTTACGTCAATACAATCTGACTTTGAAATCTAAGTGAAATAAAAATAATAATAATAATTATATATATATATATATATATATATATATATATATATCAGAAGCTCTAGCTCATACAATAAAACCATGCTAGTATTATGACAACAGTGAACTTTTGAATGAAAAAGTGACTGCTGGGTTACATTATTCTCAGGACAATATTTTTTTAAATGCCAGGATGTCACGAATTTATCTTAGAATTTAAAACAGTTTATTAGGCTAATTATATTAATTTTTTGATTGGCCAAATCTACGGTCGATGTTATGTTTGCATGCTGTCATGTACAGTTTTGCTGTTTCATAATTGTTTTGATGTTTAAATATCGCGGAAATAGTCTGTACCACATTTTAAATAGGCCTATGTTGTGCAGACCGCTTTTTAAATATGATTTCAAATCAGTATGAAGAAAGAAAGCATCCGGTTCCTCTTGCCACCCCGTGCAACATGTGACAAAATACCCCACAAAATGTCAGCGTGTGTTAAGTAAATCTATTTTCAATCCCTCAGTATTCCCTCCACGGGTTTAGAATTAATTGTATAATCCACAAGATTCGCGAAACATCCTCTATGTCACCTGACAAGCTTCGTACGTTCATGCAGCGGATCATCTCACCTTGTCAAAAGTCTCAGAGCCGGAGAGCAGCGCGTCAGGAGCCGAACCAAGAGCCAGATCCGGGCACAGACGCACACTGACGAGCCGCTGTGAACGAGCTGCTTTCCACACAACTAAAATAATGTCCAAGCGACTCTCACGACCTTTTATGGCGACAGGAGCCGTTAAATATAGCCGTACTGCACAGGAGCATCGGCGCATTAACGAGTTATGGCTGTCATTTACAGTAGTATGAAGTATTACGTTTTTGGTTATTTTTTACAGTCTATGGTTATAACACGTTTGCATTAGCCTACATCCTAAAGCGTACACTGTTAAAAATGAAGACAAAATGTTGTCACACATAGTGGTTTGTAAATGTTGGTGTAAAATATTCGTATTTAGGTTTATAGTGATAAACGTGTCCAGTAAAGCTTTCTACAGCTTAAACAGAAATCTCCTCACCTTGTGTGGAAAAAGTTAGTACAGCCCAATATGTATCCCTGCATAAAATGCCTACGATTTAACTCAAGTCAAACAATTACTATAACATCAATGCCAAACCTTATATAAATGTCAATAAAGTCTCTAGCGCCACCAATGCGTCAAATATGTTTATGCTATTAGTTTCAGAACTGCTTGGTAAAAAGCTGTGCAAATTGCCACAGAAATAAAAGAGGGCTGCAGCTTCAATCTGACCATTTTTGAGGGTTCTTCCAAACCTTCTAGCGCCACCAGTGGGTCAAAGTGTCACTGATTTTTATGCTATAACTTTTGACCTGTTCAATAAATAGTTGTGAAAATTGGCAAAGTGATAAAGGAGGTTTGGAGCTTCAATCTGAACAATTTTGGGAGTTTCTTTCAAACCTTGGTTGGTTTCTTTCAAACCAACTGTTTGGTAAAAAGTTGTGAAAATTGGGACAGAACTTCAGCTTCTCTCTACTCTCTATCACCACTGATGTTTTGCTAATCACTTTCTAACCATAAAGGTTTTGAAAACTGGCACAGAGATAGAGGAGGCTTGGAGCTTCAGTCTGACCAATTTTGTGGTCCATCCAAACCTTTTAGTGCCACCAATGAGTCAAAATTGCAATGATTTTATGTTAAGACACTTGAACTTTTGAACCAAATCTCTTGAACAAAACCAAAAGCAAAGCAAAGCCAATTCAAGTGACAAAAGCTTATCAGATACAGATAATAAGGTCTTGAGAGCACCTCTAACCCCACTGACAGATCCCAGACAGGAATGTGATTCAGGCGAAAATGTCAAAGTAACACATGAGAGACAAGAGTCTTATCATCTACTCACTGAGGATTCTTCTCGCATGTCAAGAAGGTCGAGTTTGGGTTCATTTGATGTCAGAGACCAGCAGCCAAAGGTGGAGGGGTTTCACTTTATGTATTCATATTATACAACCAAACTAGAATTTTTCCAGTTTGTCCATGAGAAATTGTTAGATTACCTTTATAAGCCTCTTAACTTATTTTCCAAGGCCTTCATTTCAGCTGTGACCTGCATTAACAATAATCATGTTATCCCCCCTCACATACAACACATACCAGCAACATGTGTGTGTCTGTCTGTCTGTGTGTGTGTGTGTGTGTGTGTGTGTGTGTGTGTGTGTGTGTGTGAGAGAGAGAGAGAGAGAGAGAGAGAGAGAGAGAGAGCTATTTCTATGGGTTTTTTTTCTGGCAGTCTGGCACCATTTATGTATGTCTGTTAGACCTGTGTAAGACAATACAACATACCTGCAGCTCAAACGTTTGGAATAATTCAGATTGTGGTGAAGTGCTGTGCAAACCATAATACTGAATTACATCAGTCTTAATAAAATGAATATTGTAAACATTGCCATTTTGTCCTCTCTGTGCCAAGTATAATAAGTTTGCTGTTTAATGTTTTGTTTTAGCGAGCATTGCCTGCACATAATTTTTTACAAACGATGGGGATCTTTCATTTTTATCTATCCAAATAACAGATAGATGTTTTGTTTTTATCCTTTTAAAACTCTTTTTATGATGTTAACTAGGGCTGGGAATCGTTAGAAATTTTCCCAATTTTCTCAATACTGTTTATTACTTATTGTCAACTTAATTTAAAGGTTAGCAATGTCAAAATTCAACATATTACAGTATACAAATTTTCAGGTTCTAATTCCGGTTCCATTTAAATGAAATATTATTATGTTTTTTACTATTTTTTTTAATGCCTCCTTACATGTAATATAGAATTGTGTGCAACGACCAGAAAATACAGTTTGGACCTCAATACGAATAATGACTTCAATTCTATCTTTTAAAACTCGAAAATATTTTACACGCGCTTACATCACAAGTACTCTCTCTTGTGGCCATGCATTATAAAGCATGCATTCACTTCTGAATTTGAATGTGTAAGTGTCAGGCCCTTGAGGAAGCACAGGTCCTCTCATATTTCGGGACTGAATATTAGATGCAGCTTCCTAAAAGGATATTTATATCATTGAAGTTGCATGGATTTGGTGGCTTTAACACTGCGGCAGAAATCACACATGCAGGTCTAAATTTAATTGACTCAGTCTCAGCTTCTGCTGTTATACTTCTCCGAAGTCTATAAAGGGAGACATAAAGGGATTTTTATCAAAATAAAGTTTTGTCAAAATAGTTGCAATTAATTAACAAACAAACAATCAAATACATATATACAAACATACACCATGCACCTGATACTTTGGACATGTGTGATGCATGCTTATAGTTTTACAGTTAAAATGATATTTTCTATGTACTTAAACTGAAAAATAAAAATATAAAATAAATGCCTGCATCCCAATTTTATACAACACAGTATTAGGTTAATCGGACTTTAAATTATCTATTTGAAGTGATTCAGAGATTCAAGTTTAAACCCCATAAAAGCTTACGAGTAGACAATCGGACAGAAATTTGTCAAGTTATGTTACATTTATGATAAACAAAGACGTTCTTATAATAAAAGACACTTTGGCTAATTCATTTGAATTACATTTTAACAGCCTAATACATTATTAAAAGTAATAGGTCACCTTTGCTTTGTAAAAATAAACCGTATAAACAAATAAAAGTTACAGTAACAACGTAATAAATGTTACGTCGCCTCACACTGAACGGGGGGAAAAAAACAGATTTGAGCCCATATATGGTCACGTTTAAGTTTGGGGGCGTGTCGGGAGAAACTAAGGCGGAAGATAAAGGTCTGCAGTATTTTTACAATATTTCATTAACGAATCTTGTCACATGAAAAACTTATATGTATTGTATAGAGCATTTTAAATGATTTTTTTTTTGCGGTTATTGTATGTCACGGCACATTTTGTGAATCTTTATTTTTCATCCGGGACATTATTTCCGTCTGGTCGAGGTTTGCGGAAGCCGGAAGTTTGGGCGGTGGTTGAACGCGGCGATCTCAGTTCCTCGGTGAGACGCTTATTTTCTTTAATTCTTTGATCCCTATAGACTTTTTGTAAGATTTAGTTATGAAATTAATTTTACTTTAATAATTTGTAAGAAATGTGCACGGACAGGGAGAGTTAGCGAGACACAATATTGATTACAAATCTCTAAATATTGCCCAGACTTGTAGTATATAACGTTACTCAAGTGTTATTCATCTGTATCTTTGTAAATATTTAAGCTTTTGCCAAAAAGTGTCGTTGTACTTGCTTCCTGTCTCATTTTATGGTTTGTTTAACGTTAACCTTGCTATCATTACTGTAACTTACACAGCTTCCTCGTGAACAGAAATGCGCTATAAATAATTAAAATGAGTCACTCATGCAGACAGAGAAGCACCAGTTTCTCTTTGTCCTTTACAAAATCAAATTAAGCACCGCTTGTGCCTGTTTGCACTTGGTTTATGGCTGATGTGATGCACGACACTGTTTTCAGGATTTTAGCTGATAGACATACTGCTTTGTGTTACTGTATTGTTATTAAAAGTCATTGATTGTTTTAACTCCTAAATATTTTACATTATCAATGAGACATGTTTGCTTTGACATGATCTAAATAAGGCCCTTTCTTTCCACCTCCACAAAATAAGGCCTTAAAAAATCTTAAATTGGCGCAGAAAGTCATAAATTCATAAAGAATGCAAAAGTAAAAAAAAAAAAAACAGCATTTTTGTCATGTTTCCCAATACAAATATCTGAACATCCTTACACTAGATGCAGAATGGAGACGGTTAAAGTCTTGTTTTGAAATTATGGAACACAATGAAGACCTACAACACAGGAACACATGTCTGTTAGTGGGGTGTAAGAACTGGTTTTCCCTTTGAATTAAGTAAATTTTTCAGTTTCACAGAAAACAAGACTTCTTATCAAAAGTCAGTTTGCTTCTCACGTGAATGTGTCTTGATTTAAGAATCTTTAGATGTTTGAACGTCTAGAAATAAGAAAATAAGACAGAAATACCAAGCAAGAACAGCCCCTTTTTTGCATTTTTCCATATTCCAAAGGTTTGTCCATATTCCAAAGTAAAGTAGATATTTTGTAAGTGCTAATACAACTCATTTTCTGCTCCCTAGACATTTACGTTTAGAGAATATAGTGACATATTGTGTTCCCTTCAACTTATTCCTTAATTTTTCTTTGCATGCTCTTTAAAAAAAATAGTTCCTTTTGTAGATGTCTAGTTTTGAAGAACCACTAAGACATCGGAGATGATTATTTTAATTTTGCTTTATGCATGATTTTTTTTTTTTTTATGCACAATGCAATCTTTTTATAATTAGTTTTTGAGCTGAACAGGAAACTATTTTTGGGATTGTTTGTGATGTCTTTTTATTTTTTCCCCAGCTTGTAGGTAAAACCAAAAACAGCCAAAATGTCGAGCAAATGTCGCACCAAGGGAAAGATCACCAAGAAGCGTCCTCAGCGGGCCACCTCCAATGTCTTCGCTATGTTCGATCAGTCGCAGATTCAGGAGTTTAAGGAAGCATTCAACATGATCGACCAGAACCGCGACGGCTTCATTGATAAGGAGGATCTTCATGACATGCTCGCTTCTCTCGGTAACGATCTGTTGTCATTAAAATTCTTGCTTTCATTTTGCATTTCATTGTTTTCAATGTAATTATACTTTCTCCCGAGTACATAAAGCAGACGGGAGAGGAACTGGTCACATCTGGAAGATCGCAATTCCTCCTCTTATGTTTAAAATATGTTCTAGCTCTTGTTGTAAGATTGATTCAGATTACAAAACATCGAATGCATGTTTGTATGGGAGGCGTTAATATGTTCTTATGTATGTGAATCTGAGCAGTTTTTACCATATTTGGTTGTGTTTTCATGATGCTAATATTTAAGTTTTTGTTTATTATTAACTAATTTATTGTGTTTAAATCATAAAATTATTCTTTATTTTTATTTTTTTTACAACTGTCATATTAAACAAACCTATATTTAAAAAAAAGAGTCATGTTTATATAAATATAACATTTAAAAAATGGCATATAATCTGTTCTAGCTTCTTTTAGTAATTACAGTTAATAATAAAATAAAATTAAAAATTTTTTTTACAGAATCATATTAATGGACTCGACAGTATTACCTAAGCCGTATATTATGATGAATAATTTTGTATCACAATACTGATATACAGTGGATTCAAAAAGTATTCAGACCCCCTTATTTATCTATTTATTTTCACATTTTGTTAAATTGCAGCCTTATGCTGAAATGATTTAATGTTTTGTTACACATCAATCTACACTCCACATCACATAATAAATGAGCAAAAAACTGATTTGTGATAACTTGGCAAATGATTTTATTTTGAGCTTTTTATTTTGATTTTATTGGGCTACAAAACAATAAATAAATAAATATATAATAATTGCTGTTAATAGTGTTGTATGAAATGTCTTGTATGAAAATAAACTGACAGTCAACACTGATAAACGACTACTAAATATTGCAGAAACTTAGTTTTCTGTAAAGTTGCATTGCAATGATTTTTATCATAAAAAGCACTATACAAATAAACTTGAATTGAATTAAACTTTATACAGACACACACTACAGAAGTAAATGAGATTATGAGGACCATGTCATGTTACAGCATTATAGATGTGTTTTTCTGCTGTGTTTCAGGGAAGAACCCAACAGATGACTATTTGGAGGCGATGATGACAGAAGCTCCTGGGCCCATAAACTTCACCATGTTCCTCACCATGTTCGGAGAGAAGCTGAACGGCACAGACCCCGAGGAAGTCATTCGTAATGCGTTCGCCTGCTTTGACGAGGAAGGAACAGGTGAACCGATGTCACACACAAGTCTGCACCAATTAAACATAAGATTTATATGTTTGAAGTGCATATAACATTTCTGTTGGTTCAGATATGGCTGGCTGCGAATTGAGCAATATTCATTTAGTGTATAAAATGTGTAAGATTGAAACTAATTGGATTTTTCGATGATGAATATGTTAACCTGGTTATTGTGTATTTAAAACTCACCCGTTTCTTACCCGACTGACAAATATATTATTCATCAGTTTATTAGATGGTTAAAACTTCCTAATGCAGTTTAAATATATAAATCTTTGTAAGTGTGAAGAATTATGCAGTTGTAGACAGATATAACGGAGTATAACTAAAATATTGAGGAATAAAATCATCACTTTTACAGACTTTGTTCTTAACAAAGCAGCCTCTGGACTAAGATGAAGCTGTGGTTTTTGTATTTCTCACAGGCTTCGTTCAGGAGGACTATCTGAGAGAGCTGCTGACCACTATGGGAGATCGATTCACAGACGAAGAGGTCGATGAGCTCTTCAGAGAAGCGCCGATCGATAAAAAGAGCAACTTCAACTACGTGGAGTTCACCCGTATTCTTAAACACGGAGCCAAAGACAAAGACGATTAAAAAAACATCCCTTTAGGCGAGAGAAATCAGTGCTGTCCGTTCACCTGGATCCCCATGAGAATGCATCTTTAGCTTTAATATACTGTATGTGCGGATGAAAATTACATGTTCACTCTGTTTAACTTCACTGGAATAAGACATCATGTTTTGAATGGGTTATGATACAGAATCACAAAGTCACTCATGGTATGAGCTGTTAAAATGCAAGATTGAACCATGCACCTTTTTTTTTCTTCTCTTAGGTTTTGTGCCAGTGTTTTATTTTATGCCAACTGGAACAAATTCTTCTTGATTTCATCACACACCACTGTCATGTTCAGGGCTCATGGATCATGTTTTCATATATTTGGAGCATGTCTGAGGATTATACAATGGTATATTTAAAGTACATAGATAGTCGTAAGTTGATTCAGACCTCTAAGACGAATCTCATTTCTTTGTTGATTCAGACGGTAAAAAATGTGAACGTGTTGATATATTTAGATGCATTTGACCTCATTTGATTTCGTTGCCTAATTTTACATTATATAATATTAAATACTCTCTTATTAAAACATTTATGTGCAACTTACATGTTTTTTTTTTGTTTTGTTTTATGTCTATGTCAATGTTTTTGGACTTAATGTAATTGTGAATACAGTCATAAATGTTGTTTTTTGTTTATTACAGTGCTGCTGATACTTTATAACTCTGGTATGACTGAGCAATTTATTTTCAAAGAAACAGTGACTTAAGAAGAGATTTAAGACTTCAGCTAGCAACTATTTATTACTAGATTAAGCATAAACTAGTAGTTAATAGTATCTAGATAAAGTTTTTAAGTGTGTGTGTGTGTGTGTGTGTGTGTGAGTGTGTGTGTGTGTGTGTGTGTGTGTATATACACACAGCGGTTCAAATGTTGGTAACAGTTCATCAATGTTGGAAAACTTTTTGTAACCTTTTGATTATTTCATGAATAAAAAGAACAGCATTTTTTCAAAATAGAAAAGTTTTGTAACAATTCTTTACCATCACTTTTTATCAAGCTTACACATCCTTGCTGAATAAAAGTATTGATTTCTTTAAAAAAATTAAAGGGAAAAACCTTCTGACCCAAAACATTTGAATGGTAGTGTGAATTGTTACAAAATATTTTTTATTTTGAATAAATGCTGTCCTTTTTTTTATTTATTATTTTTTAATTATCAAAGAATCTTGAAAAAAAGTATCACAGGTAAAAAGAAAATGAAGCAGAAAAAACTAGTCTGAAGGATCAAATAATGAGTAATGATGCTGAAAATTAAGCTTTGGTTACCAGAATAAATTGCATTTTACAATATTCAGACAAATGAGCAGTGAGCACCCCCTGCTGGCCTTATTAACACCTCTTCCAACCAAGTAGGTATCGCTGAAGCCCGGAGACCTCCAAGTGGGAGGAGCTTTTGCCGCTAGTGGGCGGGACTTTAAAATGGGCGGGGTTTAAGCTGAAATCTCACATTGCGTCATTGCCGGGGTGCGCGCGAATGAGGATGGCATGAAGTAGCGATGCTAATGAAAAACAGATTTATTGTTTTTCATTGTAGTTTAAATTTTATTAACAAGGGGTTTCTTATATAATTTTGTGACAACTGCAAACATTAAAGTATATTAAATGATATTAATTTTATAATTATATCAGTATCAAGAAAATGAATGAGTAATTTAGATCAATAAAATGTTTACTGTATATTGTTTGTCTTTAATGTATTTCTTTAATGCAAGTTTGAAATCTGAGGGTGAATATTGTTTAGATTGTTACAACCACCTGGCTCTAGGTTAAGCAACATTACAAAAGGCCACACATGGAAGTAAATTTTACAAATAAACATTTAATAAAATAATAAACAATTACAAACAAATACAAGAATTAATAATAATAATAATAAAAAAAACATTCCAAGACCTAAGAGGAAAATATTAATGGTATCAAAGTCCAATTTAAGACACTCCTTTCTCCATCTCCTTTTTATCACCAACTCAATCACAGGTAACACTCCACACCATTCAAGATTCAAGTTTTATTTGTTATATGACATACAAAAAGCAGTGAAATGTAGGTCTGGCATACTCTTTTTAGACTGTGCAAAAAATAAGAGAAAATTAAATACAAATGATGAAACAACAGAAAAGAATAAAAAGGAAACATTTTTGGAGATAACTAAATACAAATAATGACATATACACAATATATTAAACTACTACACAGATGATTTGTAGAGATGCTACACAGAAACTGCTACACAGATGATGTGCAGAGATGTAAACAATGTGCAGTGAGGATGAGTTGCATAGTGTACAGAGAGTTATTGGGTAGCCCTAAACAACCAGTCTATAAAGTTCAGTGTGTTTAATGTCCATGTTTAGTAGTCTGATAACATGAGGGAAGAAACTCCTCCTGAGCCTCTCCGTCTTTGCCATCAGACTGCAGAAGCGTCTGCCTGACTGTAGCAGATTAAACAGTAGATTTCCAGGGTGGATGGGCTCTTTAAGGATCTTAACAGCCCTAGATTTACATCTTCTGGTGTGGATGTCTTGCAGAGAGGGGAGAGATGTTCTGGAGATGCGCTCAGCTACTCTTTGCAGGGCATTTGAAGGTTTTTGAAGCTGCTCACTCTCTCCACTGGGGTCCCGTTAATGATGAGTGGGGTGTAGATCCGTTGCTGCCTCCTCCTGAAGTCCACAACCAGCTCCTTGGTTTTCCTGACATTCAGAAAGAGACAGTTTGTTTGGCACCATTATGTCAGACTCTCTACCTCATCAAAGTAGGCAACCTCATTTTTGTTGCAGATGAGGCCCATCACCACTATCGACAATAATTGTCTCGCAATAATTAAATCATTTACAAGTCACTCAGACAAAAATTCAACATTTCAGTAGTCGATACTGATGAACGTGACTGACACTGTGTTCTCATTGTATATTTTAACCACTAATTAAAGTTTTTGGCTTGCATGCATGAGACACTGCAAAATCATGGATAGAAGGCTTCTAAATAGATCCACGCAGCTCGTCTTGTCTGCCCTTCCCAGCATAAACTGGTAGATACACAAGAAGCACATTAAGTATATTTGTACTTCTGCCATTAAAGTAATAGATGACCCAAAAATTAAAATGTCTCTTCATTTACTTCCCTCATGCCATCCTAGATGTACATGACTTTATTTCTCATGTTATACAGATACCAGTTTCAAGAACAATATCTCAGCTCTGTAGGTCCATGCCATGCAAGTGATTTGTGACTAGAACATTTAAGCCCCGAGAGAAGGCATGAGGCCAAATAAATGATACTTTTTATTTTTTAATGATATGTTCCTTTTAAATGTCACAACTAGACTATAAGCTAGAGTTTATACCACCAAAATATTAAAATATATAATGTTTAAATATGAAGCAGCAACTGTTTTTATAAATGTTTCTTGAGCATCAAATTAAAATATTAGAATGATTTCTGAAGGATCATGTGACACTGAAGACTACAGTATATGCTGAAAATCCAGCTCTGCCATTACAAAAGTAATTAATTATAATATACAAATAGAAAAGAGTTATTGTAAAATATTATTACAATTTACGATATGACTGTTTCTACTACATTTCTGAACAAATAAATGAAGGCTTGGTGAGCATCAGACTTCAAAACCATTACAAAATCTGTCCAACCCCAAACTGTCCTGTAGAACAGATATTTAAGGAACCTGAGGTTTTAACCTGCTTGATTTGTATCAGCATTGGAACACTTTGCTGCTGCTTTCACTCCAAAGCTATGGATTATATTTTTACTGGAATGAAGTGTCATTAGTCACTAAACATTCAGTCCAATGACATCCTAAAATAATTCACTGTTGACAAGTTAACATTAACTAAAGTACAATGCACATTTATGTGAGACGTCCACAGAATGTAATGCCATTTACATTCCAACATTTGTCATTTAGGACAGTCTCTGACCATACTCCTGGAGCAATTTTAGGGACAAGCGCTGTTGCAAATGTCCACCTTTAAAGTATGAACATAATTTATCCACACAAAGACCCACCCACAAACACACATTAGTCAAAAATCTTTAGACACAATAAATTACACATCTTGATGCATAGAAAGAAAAAAAAGCTTATAGGAAAGTGATCCTTTGGGTTTGCAGAGAGAGGCGGTAACCAGGTCATTGACATTTAACTTCTGGCCACCCAGACTTGAACTTTCTGTAACACAAAGTTTACACATAATGTTTTTGTTTGTTTGTGTTTCCTACAAAATTAATTCTACACCTTATACTGTTGATATGTAATGCATGGTAGTGGACACTGCAGTAATCCTTATATATCCACTGTTATGATTATTAAATTGAAAAATGAATTTGGTAATTAAACCAAATGTTTCAATTGCATTACATTATTTGGATTAACGTTACACGTAAAAATAGATAACATTTTTAAAAATTTAACAGCAGGTTTTGAAACAATGACCAGCTTTGTTACAGTCAAGCATAATCAGTTAAGAGTTTTAACTAAGACTCATTCTTATGGAACACGGTACCAATTATATTAAAAGTTTGAATTTATCGTTAAAATATAAGTGCATAACGTTAGTCACAATAGCTACCTGCTTATGGTCTTCAGTGTCCATAATCTGCAGCGTAGATCCTAGATATGTATTGCAGAAATATTTAGCACAAAAGGGTAAGACACAGTAAAGATGTAATTTATCTGTGGTGCTAATGCTGCCTTCATCGTAAATATTAATCGTAAATTTGAGTTTTGAAGGTAAAAATTACACATGGATGTCCTCCCATTTTCAAACTTGAATGCAATGAGCCTTAGCTTGTAATCACGATTTAACTACGTCAAGACTAAAACATCAACCGCCAAGATACTGTACTTTTTCACAATTTATAATACGTTTGTAATGATAAAAACCTTCATATTCATCCGGAAGAAGGAGGCGGGAACCGGCGGACAATCAACATGAAACTTTAATAATAAAAATAAACACAAAACAGCGCACCAGCCCCTCACGGACGACTGATGCGCACAAAATAAAAACCAAAACACAACTAAAAGCCCAGGCCTGGTCCTCTCTCGTCCTTCACTGTCGTCGCTCCAGTTTTATATCCTTCCATCTCCTACGTGGGACTCGAGACCGGCGGTGGGCCGCAGGTGCCACTGATTTGCCCAATCACTGCGGACCTCACTCGCAGGCCGGGGGGGTACCCACGAGACTGCGCTCTACTCCCCCCACCTCCCTCCGGGGGGGACCGCTCACGGGAACCTGCGGGAACCTGAGGGGAGACAGACGAGGCGAGAGAAAAGGAGATGGAAGGAGGAGCGACAGAGACGAGAGAGGGGAGAGAGAGAGAAAAAAAAAAATTCCGGTTCCCAGACGCACTGCTGCTCAGCCCTCCACCGGCTGGGCGATCTCCTCCGCGGTGCCTGGCGGTGGCACTGGACGGCCCTCGGCGGACGGCACGACACCCCTCCGCCGCCCGGTGGACGGCAACGGCTCCTCCGGTTTTGGGCAGCCGGCAGGAGTCCCCCGTTCCCTGCTCCTCCGGATACCTTCACGGAGGCAGCAGGCTCCGGCCCCCTGGCGAACGGCGCCGACTCCTCCGCTCCCTCACGGAGGCAGCCGCCCCTCCCTATCGTGGGCAGTCGGCAGCGAGCTCGCCCGTCCCTGGCAACTCGCTCCAGTCCACCGCCTCGAGCGTCCATGGCAGCATCCTCCTCGCCAGCTCGATGGCACCGCGGATTCCCCACAGCGGCGAGGGATCTTCAGCAGCGCGTCCCTCCTTCTCCCGGGCTTCGGCACCACTGTAATGATAAAAACCTTCATATTCATCCGGAAGAAGGAGGCGGGAACCAGCAGACAATCAATATGAAACTTTAATAATAAAAATAAATACAAAACAGCGCACCAGCCCCTCACGGACGACTGATGCACACAAAATAAAAACCAAAACACAACTAAAAGCCCAGGCCTGGTCCTCTCTCGTCCTTCACTGTCGTCGCTCCAGTTTTATATCCTTCCATCTCCTACGTGGGACTCGAGACCGGCGGTGGGCCGCAGGTGCCACTGATTTGCCCAATCACTGCTGGCCTCACTCGTGTTCCCACGTCCCTCGGCCCCGCCCCACTCGCCACAACGTTATAGTCTAAAAACTGTTTAACAAACTTACCCCTTCAAACTTATCTTTCTTGACGCTGGAAAGCCTAGGGAAGTTGACGTCGTCTTTTTTTTGGGGTGGGGGGGTTGTCGGGGTTCGCAGCGTGCATTAACCCCATGACATTAAATAAACCAATCAAAAGACTCTGGAGGTTTGTACAGCCCATTTGGAGCTGAAGACTCGCCCATTTGGAGCTGGTTCCGACCTATGTTTATACCCATCTCCTTCCAACAGCAACCTAGTTTTTCCAAGAGGTCTCCCATCCAGGTACTGACCAGCAGAGGCGGACAGAGTACACAGCTTTATTACTTGAGTAAAAGTACATATACCCCTTGCAAAATTTTACTCAAGTACAAGTAAAAGTACTACAGTCAGTTGTGTACTTAAGTAAAAGAACTGAAGTACTTGTTTTTAAAAGTACTTGAGTATCAAGAGTACAAGAGTACATTTTCTAAATATTGCATTACTACTGCCACAGTGCTTACATTTATGTACAGAAACGTCCTACATGGAGTTATAAAATTTTTTTAATTTTAGTACCCTCGAGAATGTAAAAGCAATTGAAAGTAAAATCAAGTCATTTTCATCTTTTTACTGTTTCTTTATTTAACATTTGTGCAATAGCACAATGGCAACGCTCTGATAAACCTCTGTTAGAGTTATAATGGATTTTTTGCACCCACATTTGAACCTGACTGTGTTAAACACACAGCATACTCAAGAACATCAAAGCAAATGCTCAGCTTACATTAATGTGTGATATCAGAAAAGAAAATTCAGCTAACAATTGTGTGTACATGTGAGTTTCTATGTTTTTTCATCAATCAAATCAATAAACTTAAACCAAGTACGTACACACTCACACACACACACACAGAGTTGTCTCACATATATTTTGTATGTGAGAATGGTGTTAATTCAGCTGAAAGTATTTTCTTCTGCCTTTGCCTTTATGTCAACGTTAGAGGAAGGGGCTTAATACTGTCACTCAAATGTAGGGTGACAAGATTAGATTGGTTTAAATTCGGGACGGGGGGATAAGGGGGGTGTCTGGGGTCTTGGGTGACGGGATGGGGGGCTTATGATATTAGACTTCGTAGCCTATAATAAAAGATAATGAATTTCAAACCTTAACTAAACACATTTTTATTCAAAGATCAACCGTCTGTCATTACTCTTTAGTCTGCCACAAAAAACAACAACATTAAAATCATGAACTCAAATGTCATTGTAGAAAAAAAAACAAAAAAAAAACAATGACTGTTGTAACAGTGCGTAAATCAGACCTTTCTGTAACGCTAATGCTAATAAGCTTAAATGAAAATAACGAAATAATTGTGTAGCGGAGTATTTTTTTGTACACAGTGCCGCGAACTGTCAATCACTCCTGTACGCGTGCATCACTGTCCTCCTCGCAGCTGCAGCAACTTGCGCTCTCTTCATCAAGCTTTAAAACAAAAAGGGGACCAAACGGTCGTATTGTCTTTGTGCATATAGATTAATTAGATAAACGAATATCTAAATTCGTGCATAGCGGACTATGGTATTTTTTTTAGAACTTAGAAAAAAGATGCTGCAGCCAATGAGCAGCCGGCGGGGGCTGGTTGCAGGACGACTCAACCTCCGCAGACAGTTTTCAATGTTTATCAGACAATAACTACTAACTGCTTTAGTATAATTTTCGGGACTATTAGTGCCAGATTTGGGATTTTCATAACTCCATGTAGGACGTTTCTGTACATAAATGTAAGCACTGTGGCAGTAGTAATGCAATATTTAGAAAATGTACTCTTGTACTCTTGATACTCAAGTACTTTTAAAAACAAGTACTTCAGTACTTTTACACAACTGAATGTAGTACTTTTACTGTACTTGTACTTGAGTAAAATTTAGCAAGGGGTATCTGTACTTTTACTCAAGTAATAAAGCTGTGTACTCTGTCCGCCTCTGGAACTGTGATGCCACGGATATAACACGAAGAAAGATTCGTTAGGGCCCGAGCACCGATGGTGCGAGGACCCTCTTGTATCTGCTCCATCTATTCTTCTTCTTCTTCTTCTTCTTCTTCTTCTTCTTCTTCTTCTTCTTCTTCTTCTTCTTCTTCTTCTTCTTCTTCTCCCAAATGAATCGCATTTTTGAGGGCTTAAACATGCTCAAAAAGTCATGAAACTTTGCACACGCGTCAAACCTGGTGAAAATTTTCGTCTGATATAGGATTCAGAAGAGGGTGTGGCAAAATGGCTCGACAGCGCCACCTATACTAGGAAAATTTCACGTACATGCACGAAAATTGGCACACACATGTAACACACCAATACCTACAAAAAAGACTCTTGGAGCAAAATTCTAAACCCAACAGGAAGTCGGTTATTTAGAATTTTATCTGCAAAATTGGTGTTGTTTTTGCCATTTTCAGGGGTTGTACTTTAACAAACTCCTCCTAGAGATTTATTCAGATCAACACCAAACTTGGTCAGTGTAATCTAAAGGCCTTTGCGATGTTAAATTGCGAAGATCTTGAGGTTTCGTTAAAGGGCGTGTCCATGGTGGCCTGACAAATTTCGATGTTTCGCCATGAAAAAGGAAGTTGCTGTAACTCAGACATACAATGTCCAATCTGCCCCAAACCTCACATGTTAGATAAGTCTTCTGCCCTTAACAGATCTACATGCCCTTATTCATTTATAGTCATAGCGCCACCTGCTGGCAACAGGAAGTAACATGTTTTACGCTGCGACAAACTACTCCTAGAAATTGTTTGACATTAATGTATTTTTTGTGGTCAGTCTAATCTAAAGGCCTGTGCAATATTAAATTGTGGAGATCTTGAGTTTTTGTTAAAGGGCATGTCCATGGCGCCATGACAAAATTTTATATCTCACCACAGCAAGAGAAGTTGTTGTAACTCTAGCATAAAATGTTCGATCTTCCCCAAATCATCACATGTTCGATAAGAATCCTGGCCCGAACACATCTGAAGGACAATATTCCATTATAATGATAGAGCCACCTGCTGGCAACAGGAAGATTGGCACATATATGGAATATGCTTTTGATATATTCCACCGATATTTATGACTTTAAATGCATATTTCTCACCGTTCACCTTTTTACTAAAGCCACTTGCTGCTGGTGAGCCCGGGTGCGAGGGCCCGTTCATCGCTGCTTGCAGCTTTAATTTTCTGTTTACTTTTGATAAAAGTTGGTAGACGGTAAGAGCTCAGATACGAGTTTTGGTCATTATAGGTGTTCTGTTTATAAAACACACAAATGGCTGAGTCAGGACACATTGATGATGCTCTGAAATACCGCTAATATTGTGAACATTTCACACATGCTCTTCATTTACTGCTCACTTTCTGTTCCATGCAGCACTTCTTGAACAGAAACGGTGTGAAAGACTGATTAGCTTATACTTACCTCTCGAGAACGGTCTCTCGGCATGGCATTAACAGCTTGGGGAATCCCTTCCTAACCTGCCTGAAATCTTATTGCACAACCCCAGTGAAGTTGCAACTCTCAATGGCCCGGTGATATGTCACCCTCGGTGATTTCTCCTGGCAACATCCCACCACCGCCTTGGTTGTTCTGCATGCTTAGTAAACAAACTCCAGCTAGTCCAAAATGCAGCAGCAAGAGTTCTTACTAGAACCAGGAAGTATGACCATATTAGCCTGGTCCTGTCAACACTGCACTGGCTCCCTATCAAACATCATATAGATTTTAAAATATTACTTATTACTTATAAAGCCCTGAATGGTTTAGCACGTCAGTATTTGAATGAGCTCCTGTTACATTATAATCCTCCACGTCCACTGCGTTCTCAAAACTCAGGCAATTTGATAATATCAAAATCAACTGCGGGCGGCTGATCCTTTTCCTATTTGGTGCCTAAACTCTGGAATAAGCTACCTAACATTGTTCGGGAGGCAGACGCACTCTTGCAGTTTAAATCTAGATTAAAGACCCATCTCTTTAACCTGGCTTACACATAACATACTAATATGCTTCTAATATCCAAATCCGTTAAAGAATTTTTTGGCTGCATTAATTAGGTAAACCGGAACTGGGAACACTTCCCATAACACCCGATGTACTGGCTACATCATTAGAAAAATGGCATCTACGCTAATATTAGTCTGTTTCTCTCTTATTCCGAGGTCACCGTAGCCACCAGATCCAGTCTGTATCCAGATCAGAGGGTCACTGCAGTCACCCGGATCCAGTACGTATCCAGACCAGATGGTGGATCAGCACCTGGAGAGGATCTCTACAGCCCTGAAAGATAGCAGAGACCAGGACAACTAGAGCCCCAGATTTAGATCCCCTGTAAAGACCTTGTCTCAGATGACCACAAGGACAAGACCACAGGAAACAGATGATTCTTCTGCACAATCTGACTTTGCTGCAGCCTGGAATTGAACTGCTGGTTTCGTCGGGTCAGAGGAGGACTGGTCCCCCAACTGAGCCTGGTTTCTCCCAAGGTTTTTTTTTTCTCCATTCTGTCACCGATGGAGTTTTGGTTCTTTGACGCTGTCGCCTCTGGCTTGCTTAGTTGGGATCACTTCATCTACAGCGATATCGTTGACTTGATTGCAAATGAATGCACAGACACTATTTTAACTTTACAGAGATGACATCACTGAACTCAATGATGAACTGCCTTTAACTGTCATTTTGCATTATTGACACACTGTTTTCCTAATGAATGTTGTTCAGTTGCTTTTACGCAATGTATTTTGTTTAAAGCGCTATATAAATAAAGTTTACTTGACTTGCCTTGACCGCCAGCGAGCCACTGGTGGGATAACAGCCACACGTGGGTGACCGAGCATAAAGGTGCAATTCACCCCCCAACTCCAGTGTTCTTGGCAGAAGAGAGTCTTCAAACTGCCTCTGGCGGTTCAGAAATTATATCGTTCAGTGCGACGGGGGTTGACAACAATCTTGACAAAGCCCTGTCCCTAACGGCATCCGAGAATGACTGGGCCCACACTCCAGAGGAGTGCTCTTAAGTGGAGGGACACACTGCATTACAAGATGAGTTCGTCCGGATTCTCACAAGGGCACTGAACGATCTCGGTCTAGAGCAGGAATCCTCCACTGAACCAGCTAAAAGAAAGCTGGATTTGTGCTGGCGGGATGGAGATCTTCACTGAAGTCAACAGGGCAGAAGCCCCGAGGATATATGTGCATTCTGCCTGTCGAGGAAACCATCGCCACGCACCTCTGCCCCTCCTCTGCCTCCTTGAAAATGGGTGCTAGGCTGCCATCAAGGCCCAGCCATCTGACCGCACACGTCGTGGACATAACGTATGCCACCTCGGCAGAAGCAATCTTGGCTCTGCACACAATGGCAGAGGTCCAAGTTTTTCAGTCACAGCTTCTGAAATCCCTGGACAAGGGTGAGGCGGATCACGAGGCTATTAAGGATCTAGCGCGGCAACAGATTTTGCATTTAAAGCCACAAAGAAGACGACCCAGGTGACCAGATGGAGCATGGGCTGACACTGTGTACACCTGTGGCAGACACTCACCGAGCTGAAGGATGCGGACAGGAGGGCACTGATCAGCGCTCCTGTATCTCCATCTGGCCTATTTGGATCCTTTCTCAGAGGCACAGAAACACTCATCAGTGACAGACCCAGAACTGTCTGTTCTTGCCCAAACACCGTGGCAGAGGACACCGAAGGAAAGGCTTTGCGGCTTCAAGAAAGATGGCTGTCCCAGGGAAGCCCTTCCATTGGAGCAAAAGCCTCCTTCCTGATGGGAGGATGCAGATGAGGAGAGCGCTGAGCGACGAGCCCGTTGCGAAGCGTCTGAGATGTTCTCACAAAGTACCCTTGGTGGTTGCAGACTATGAGAATGTCTGTGTTGTGAATGTTCAAAATGCGTTAAGGTCTGTGACACCTTAACAAAAAGAGCTTTTTTCAGTGGTAACGGCTTTTCAATGTAACGGCTATATGGCTACATGCTTCAATTTTGACGCAGACCACCCCGGTTCAATGGCATGGTCATGTCGACAGTTCCAGCACACAACAAGCCAGTTCTGAGGCAAGAAATTCTCAATGTCCTTGCGAAATGCACTATAGATGTGCTTGCAAGATTTGCATTCGAAGGCATAGTGTATCAGTTCACGGTGATTCCTTTCGGGTTATCACTGGTGCCGCATACATTTATGGAATGTTGGGATGTGGCACTTTCCCCTCTGAGAGCGAGCAGAATACGCATAGTGAATTATTTGGATGATTGGCTGGTCTTGACAATCCTTCAGAGGATGTGCTCAACAGCCATAAACGCAATACGCAAACGCATACAAGAAGTTTGTTTTAATGGCAGCTGTTTAGTGATTCTGTAGTGATGGTCAAACACGACTGATTCAGTCTTTTTTCCTATCAGGACTGTCTTTCAACGATTCTTTCAACTTTTTTATTACAAAAATCATTTTTAAACATTATTATTATTATTATTAAATCATGCAGAGCGTGACTATATAATATGGGAAATATTAATAATGTATGTATTTGCACATTTCCCAAAATAAAACAAAATGAACATTTAATTAGATCATCCTTTTCAAACGTTTATAATTTAATGAAGACTATTGCCTTTATTACCATCAAATAATGATTTATTTTTCATAATAGCCATAATTTTCATAATTGTCAGTATGTGCTTCACTACACAGAGACTAATGAACAACCATCAAAAACATGCATACAGTCAATGATCCTCACAGAAACTACAGACCGTAATAAGACCCAAGGGGATGTAAACGTTTATAGTATCAGGGTTTTGTGTTCCTTTTTTTTGTGCAATGTATGTAAAATGTAAAAATTTGTAAAAAATAATATTTTGTAAAAATAATATTTTTATGATACCTCTTTTTTTTACAATAAATATTTTGCAACTTCATGAGAACTGTGAGACTGCATAGAATTGCGTAATCAACTCAAGAACTGTTTAATTGCTTTATAATTTTTAGGTTCACTATTTGTGTGGATGACAACACTCTTTACTCATTTGCTCACGCAAAAGTCTATAGATTCTCAATTTCTGCATTAAAATGCATGGGGAAAGCAAACACAGTATTTATATCAGTGCAACAATTACTCATTATGTAATTTTGATTGCATTTTAACAATGAAATTTAAACTGAAGTCTGACAATTTGCATCAGGTTTCAAATAAAGGGCAGAATTCAACCTAATTGTTCCTCTCCTTGAACTGTCACCTTATCGTGGTGGAGAGGTTTGAGTACCCGAATGATCCTGGGAGCTATGTTGTCTGGGGCTATATGCTCCTGGTTAGGGTCTCCCAAGGCAAACAGGTCCTTGGTGACGGCCAGACTAAGAACAGTTCACAAACCCCTTTATGTTAACAAACAAAGCAAGGACAGAGACGTTGCCTGGCATGGCGCAGCCGGGGCCCCACCCTAGAGCCAGGCCTGGGGTTGGGGCTCGTATGCGAGTGCCTGGTGGCGGGCCTCCCCCCATGCAGGAGGGAGCGTAAGGGGCCGGTGCAAAGTGGATCGGGCGACAGTCGAAGGCGAGACCCCCGATGACCCTATCTCTCGGCACGGAATCTGGCTTTAGGGACGTGGAATGTCACCTCGTTGGCGGGGAAGGAGCCTGAGCTTGTGCGGGAGGTCGAGAGGTACCGACTAGAGATAGTCGGGCTCACCTCCACGCACAGCTTGGGCTCTGGAACCACACTTCTTGAGAGAGGCTGGACTCTCTACCACTCTGGAGTTTCCCATGGTGAGAGGCGGAGGGCTGGAGTGGGTTTGCTTATAGCCCCCCAGCTCAGCCGCCATGTGTTGGAGTTCACCCCGGTGAATGAGAGGGTCGCTTCCCTGCGCCTTCGAGTCGGGGATAGGTCTCTCACTGTTGTTTGTGCCTACGGGCCGAACGGCAGTGCGGACTACCCAGCCCTCTTGGAGTCTCTGGGAGGGGTGCTGGAAAGCGACTGGATACTCTGTCGTTCTACTGGGGGACTTCAACGCCCACGCTGAACCCGAGCGGTGTTCTGTTATTGGATTTCTGTGCTAACCACGGTTTGTCCATAATGAACACCGTGTTCAAGCATAAGGGTGTCCATCAGTGCACGTGGCACCAGGACACCCTAGGCCGGAGGTCGATGATCGACTTTGTAGTCGTGTCATCAGACCTTCGGCCATATGTCTTGGACACCCGGGTGAAGAGAGGGGCGGAGCTGTCAACTGATCACCACCTGGTGGTCAGTTGGATCCGATGGCGGGGGAGGAAGCTGGACCGACTCCGCAGACCCAAACGTACTGTGAGGGTCTGTTGGGAACGTTTGGCCGAGCTCCCTGTCAGAGAGATCTTCAACTCCCACCTCTGGCAGAGCTTCGACCGGATCCCGATGGAGTCTGGAGATATTGAGTCCGAGTGGATCATGTTTTCCACCTCCATTGTCTCTGCAGCTGCTCGGAGCTGTGGCCGTAAGGTCTCCGGTGCCTGTCGAGGCAGCAATCACCGAACCCGGTGTTGGACACCGGAAGTAAGGGATGCCATCAAGCTGAAGAAGGAGTCCTATCAGGCCTGGATGGCTTGTGGGACTCCGGAGGCAGCTGACAGGTACCGGCAGGCCAAGCGGACTGCAGCCTGGGTAGTCATGGAGGCAAAAAATCGGGCCTGGGAGGAGTTCGGTGAGGCCATGGAGAAAGACTATCGGTTGGCCTCGAAGAGATTCTGGCAAACCGTTCGACGCCTCAGGAGGGGGAAGCAGTGCCCTACCAACACTGTTTACAGTGGAGATGGGCACCTGTTGACCTCAACTGGGGATATTGTCAGGCGGTGGAAGGAATACTTCGAGGATCTCCTCAATCCCACCGACTTGTCTTCCATTGAGAAAGCAGTGGCTGGGGACTCGGAGGAGGACTCGTCCATCACCCGGGCTGAAGTCACCGAGGTAGTTAAAAAGCTCCTCAGTGGCAAGGCACCAGGGGTGGATGAGATCCACCCTGAGTACCTCAAGTCTCTGGATGTTGTGGGGCTGTCTTGGCTGACACGCCTCTGCAACATCGCATGGCGGTTGGGGACAGTACCTCTTGACTGGCAGACCGGGGTGGTGGTCCCTCTTTTCAAGAAGGGGGACCGGAGAGTGTGTTCCAACTATAGGGGGATCACACTTCTCAGCCTCCCCGGGAAAGTCTATGCCAGGGTACTGGAGAGGAGAATTCGGCCGATAGTGGAACCTCGGATTCAGGAGGAACAGTGTGGTTTTCGTCCCGGTCGTGGACTCCGGCAGGGCTGCCCTTTGTCACCGGTTCTGTTCATAATTTTTATGGACAGAATATCTAGGCGCAGCCAAGGGCCGGAGAGTGTCCGGTTTGGGGACCATACGATTTTGTTGCTGCTTTTTGCGGATGATGTTGTCGTGTTGGCCTCCTCAGACCAGGACCTTCAGCGTGCACTGGGACGGTTTGCAGCCGAGTGTGAAGCGGCTGGGAGGAGAATCAGCACCTCCAAGTCCGAGGCCATGGTTCTCAGTCGGAAAAGGGTGGATTGCCCACTTCAGGTTGGTGGAGAGTTCCTGCCTCAAGTGGAGAAGTGCAGGTATCTTGGGGTCTTGTTCACGAGTGAGGGAAGGATGGAACAGGAGATTGACAGACGGATCGGTGCAGCTTCTGCAGTAATGCGGTCGCTGTACCGGTCTGTCGTGGTGAAGAAGGAGCTCGGGCATCTATTTCGGATGCCTCCTGGACGCCTTCCCAGGGAGGTGTTCCAGGCATGTCCCACTGGGAGGAGGCCCCCGGGGAAGACCTAGGACACGCTGGAGGGACTATGTCTCCAGGCTGGCCTGGGAACGCCTCGGGGTTCCCCCGGAAGAGCTGGAGGAAGTGGCTAGGGAGAGGGAATTCTGGGCGTCTCTGCTTAGACTGTTGCCCCCGCGACCCGGCCCCGGATAAGCGGAAGATGATGGATGGATGTTCACCATTCTGTGTTTGGGTATGTTCAATTAAGATTTTAATTTTTTGGGATGGGGAAGCTTGTTTCTGCAAGCCAGTGTATGTTCGCAAATTATATTTGAAAGTTTTATTTCAAAAGATCATGGAAATTCAGTTTTCATGACTGATATGACCAAGTCTTGTGTGAATAAACAATTTTTGGTCCCACCCACAGCAATTCTGTAATCCATACCCGGAAATTCATATGCAATACTATAAGATTAGTAGTCTTACTGCTAAAAGGACCATTTAAACAGATTGTCGGCTCAGATAACACATTTTTTAATGGGAAAATTAATCAAAGTTTGTTTTTACGAGAATATAAATGGCACATTTCTGCTTTTAAACAAATTTAGTGCAGTTCCTGTGTAAATGCATCACTGATCATAGGTAACACTAACAAAAGCCTAAAATACTCTTCAGTATCTGTCATATCTCTAGCAGTTCAAAGACTATACTAGTGGAAACGAACCTCAAACAGTTTTCTTTTAATTGAACAAATTTCCTGTTTCCGAGTTTGTCAGGATGGTAGTTTAAAACGGCACAGCACTGCTGGAGAAGTAAACCAAAACTATCATGTCGTTTTTGTAACGTCTTTATCCTATGTGCAAGGCAATACACACTTTTGTAACATTAACACACTTACTAAACATTAAATAACAGTTTGAAATGACATCCACACAACATAAAAGAAATATCCTATTCTGTTTTAAAACTAAATGCAGACAGCAGTGAAGATGCAATCGAGAATTCAATCGAGAATTTTTTTTTTAAATGTCATATGATGTCTTTATGTGTGAACACAATATTCAATAACAAAATAATAATAATGGAAGAATGTTTCTGCCATGGAATTAAAAAATAAATAAGGGTAATTGCACTTTTTTATCTCACAATTTTTTTTACAATTTTCTTGTAATATCAAAAAAAGTTCTTTTGGACAACAGAAGTAAAAATAAATAAATAAAAGGAAATGGCAACTTTTTTTCACAGTTATTACTTTATTTAAATCTTATATTCCTGACTTTTTCAAAATGTAAAATGAAATAAAAGGAATTGTGAGATAAATAGTAGCTTTTGTTTAAAAAAAAAAAATCCTATGGCAAAAACAAGCCTTCATAAATAATAATAATAATTAATAAAATAAATATAATTTGAGTAATTAACTTGACCTAAAGTACAACAGATGAAATAAACAGCAGATTTCTATATGGGGACATAATTTGCTTTTTTTATCACTTTCAATGACATTTTTGTTCCAAACACAATTCAGTCAGAACAAGTTATTAGTTTCCGATTAACATGCATCTATAATTTGTTTAATAAGACCAGGAAAGCAAATCAAAAAAAATAAAAGAAAAAAAGAGGATTACAAATAAATAAAGAGAATTTCAACATTCATGCCATATTAAATTATATATAGTTATCTTTATTTAATTTGTCCACACTTAGAAAAGTCATATACACGTGTCATATACATTACACATAAGATTGAGGTTGGTGTGTTTGTGGCACATGTGTCACTGCTCTATGTAATGCTCTCTCGCCCGTCCCTCCTCTCCTCGTTTCCTGTCCCGCTCGTGATGAGGGTCTCGTTGTGACCTCTGCTTTCGTCTTTGCCGGTTGTTCCTCTCATTGTGGTCGTATTCCTTCTCTTTGTCGCCCGGTGGTGATGATGATGATGATGGTTTGGCTGTGTTTGTCCCGCGAGAGGCTCAGGATACATGGACTCTGACGTCTCTTGTTTGGAAAGCGTCCTCGTGGTGTGACTGTGATGGTGGCGGTGATGATGATGATGATGGCTGTGGTGTTTGTGACCGCTTCTCCATTCTCTCGGTTGTCGGTCATTGTTAGCTTTAGCATCTCGCTCCTCAGTGTTGTCGTCTTCCAAACGTCCTTGCGTCTGAGTTTGGTAGTGATGATGATGGTAGTCTTCATAAAAGCCTGTCTTGTCGTCCGTTGATCTCTCTGCTGTCTGCTCACTCACTCTTCCCTGTTTTAGCAACACGCACATGGAATAATGCAGTTATATGGATTGCAAACCCAAATGAAATGTAATTAACTAACATTAGTTAACTACAGCTAATATAGTTAACTAATGTTTACAAATGCAACCTTACTGTAAAGTGTTACCAAAAAGATTATTGTTTTGCAGTGTGTAAAAAAGCTAACTATACATCTCAATGCAGAGCTTTTTAAACACACACACACACTGAGACTTTGAAATCTCTGCAAATCACTACAAACCACATCAGATCTATATGGAAGCCCATTTTCTGCCACTGAATAAATATAAAAAGGTAACTGACTTTTTTTCTCACAAAATTCAGATTTTTTTCCTGCAATTCTGACTTTTTTCTTGGAATTTTGGGATATAAATACGCAATTCTGACTTTTTAATCGCAATTCTGACTCTTTTTCTCACAATTCTGACTTTTTTCTCGGAATTGTGGGATATAAACGTGCAATTCTGACTTTTTTCTAAGAATTCTGACTTTTTCTCACAATTCTGACTTTTTTTCTGGGAATTATGTCTTTTTTATCTGAATTGTGGAATATAAAATGGTAATGGTGACTTTTTTCTAAGAATTGTATGGTATAAACTTGCAATATTGAACTTTTCTTTCTCGCAGACTTTTTCCTCACAATCCTGACAATTTTTATTTTGCAATTCTGACTTTTTCTCTGAAATGTGAGATATAAACTTGCAATTACGAATTATAAAGTCCACTTCTGGGGGGGTAACGTCAAAAAAAAGTTCTGGCTTTATAACTCGGAATCGTGTGTTATAAAGTCAGAACTCCAAGATATAAACTCAGAATTTAAGAAAAAATGTAATTGTGAGAAAAAGTTGCAATTACCTTTTTTATTCAGTTACAAAAAAATAAAATAAATAAATAATCATTTACTCATCCTCATGCAATTTCAAAACTGTATTTTCTTTCTTCTGTGGAAAAATGAATGTTGATGCTGCTCTTTTACAAAAGCACATAATAAACATGAACTGTCAAGATAAAAAAAACACACACACAAAAACCTCAGGATTACCATAATAGTAGCTCATATAAACGATTTCAATTTCTTTGGAAAACAGCTTGAGAAAATTCTTCTTTTGTGATTCATAAAGTGTGTGTGACATTTAGAGTGACATGAGGGTGAGTTAATGATGACAGTGTTTTCGTTTTGGGTGAGTTATTGCTTTAAGCTAAATCCTAATAAAATTTGGTTTACTCTTTTGATCTTGGTCAAATGAAAGCATGACTGAGCTTCAGTGTTACACACACACACACACACACACACACACACACACACACACACACACACACACACACTCACCGTGACTGAGGCTACTCATCTGTAATAGGAGTTACCTCCTCAGTCTGAGAAGCAGCAGTGTTTGTCAACAGAATGATAAGGACATTCACAAAAAAATATGTATATTATAACATGTAGTGTAATAATTTAGTTTAGTAAGTTTAAGTTTCCTGGGAATTTAGAGATCTGACTTATTGGAACCCTTAAAAGCACAGTTTTCATACATATGAAAAGAGTACTTTTTACTTAAATAATATATTTTGATATACCTAAAGAAATAAGTGCAAACTTATAATATAAGTAATATAATGTTTACAGACACTTACTTGCTTGTTTATTGCAATTAAAATACGCTATGCCTTTGCTATGGACTTAAGTACATCTTTATACGTAATTTCATAATTCAATTATCTTTCAAATATGGTTAAAGTACTGGTGAATTTACTGACAAGCATTTATGATAAACAAAAATATACTTTTAATGTAATTTTTATTTAAACTTGTATGCCATTTATTTAAATGTCTAATGCACGTTTGCAATAAAGCTACAATTTAGTATATTTAAAATATATTAACTCTAAATGTATTATTTAATAACACTACAGTTCAAATTATAATCAAGTGCTTTACATGTGCTTTAGTATATTTGTTGACATCAAAATGAGTGCTTCTTTAAAGCACGACTAAAGATTATTAAAATATAACAATTTTAATTTAACTTAATAATAAACCTTTGAATTTGACAAATTTAAAATGGTACTTTTTTCTCAAATGCACGTTTTAACATGAAATTGTCTTTATGTACACTTAAATGGCCTTTCATCAATAATATATTTTCTTCAAGTATATATTTTTTTTCAAATACTTTTAAGATTTGAAGAACACTACAGATGTACATTCAATACAATTAAGGCTCATTTCATATTAATCGGGGAACTTTAATTTTAGTTCATTCATTAGGAAACCGTGTAGTAATGCAAGTAGATTCCTATGCTTTCTGAATGTTTGCCCACACAGAATGTGTCTTAGCATACAACACTAATAACAGCTGCATGACACAGGACTCTGAAATGTCAAATGTGTCTTTTAGGCTGTAGCATTTGCTTTTTTCTCTGGACTGAAAACTGATGGTTTCTTTCCGACACTCCTCTCTTCTTTCCGGCACTCTCTCTCTCTTTTTGTTTGCTAATATAAGTGCAGGTTGAAGTATGCACCTTTGTTTGTTGGTTAGTCAGTGAGTCCTTGCAGGCGACTGCAGCTGCAGCCATTGTGTTGAGTTTCTCCAGCAGAGGGTTTGTCTGCGGGACGCTGGGAGGATGCGTGGATTTCCAGTAGGCCTCCAGAAAATCAGCCATGTGCTCACAGGCGTCTTCCAGCTGATTCTCATCAAGAATGATGTCGAAAAGCTCCTGGATAGAGAACCAACGAGCATGTGAGGTGAACTGTTAGAGAGCAAAGAAAGGGTGATAGTGAGGTTCATCTCAAGTAATTATATTGGTGAGTAGTTAACTCACTGAAGAGCACTGGGCAAGTTTGTCTGCTGCCACCATCTGCACACTGAGATGTTTTGCCTGAGACTTTCCTCTAGACTTTATTAACCGCTGCAAAACCTGAAAGATGGACGCAGCAGAAACAACATCCCAGCAACATATCAGTGTTGAAGAAAGACAAGCTAATAGACATCAGAGGAACCACTGTGAAAAAATTGCTTAATCCTATTGAATATTTTGTATATATATATATATATATATATATATATATATATATATATATATATGTATATAAATTTACTTGCAGATAACATTGTTAATAAAATAAAAAGGCCACTTAAGTGTATTTTAAGAGAGACTTTTTCTTTACTTAAATACTCTTTTAAAACATGCACTTTGTAATGTCAAATCAAAAGTTTAATATTTAAGTTTTACATTTTAAAGACAAAATAATAATAACAAACTACATATAAATATGTTCATAAGTCCTTCTTAAGTGGGTCAAAAAAGCACTCAAGTTCATATAATTGTCATTAACATGCAGGGGGTATAAAATATAATTGTGATTGGGCCTTATAGTATATTATTTTCATAAAAGTTCTCCTTTTTAAAAGTATGCTAGTGTACTTCCAATTACAAGGAATCTGAAGCCTAAGTAGACTGATTTACCAAAAGTGTACTTTGTTAAAAGCTTTCATTTAAAGTGCATTTAAATCAGTTTTAATAAAAACATTGTTTTGACTTTTATTGTTTTTTAAACATTGTTTTTACACTTATTTTGATGTGTTGACTAACATACTAAAGCACATGTAAAGTACTTGATTATGATTCATATAATATGATGCATTTGCCACTCCATTATTACAAATGTGTAATTACAAATACATTTAAATACATAACATACTGAAGTTTCAACTGAAATGACATTAAAGTAAATTTTACTGTACCATAAATGCTTGTCAGCACATTCATCAGTACTTTAACCATATTTCATAGACAATAGAATAAAAAAAAATTGTACTCAAGTGTGCTTTTTTGACCCTTTTAAGTAGGACTTAAGTATATGACTAAGTATATTATTTTAAAGTATATGTGTGTGCACCTGTGGAGAGGTGATCTTGATGTAGACAATAATTGGAGCAAGAGATGTTTTTCCCAGTTGAGTCGGGTGGTTTATCGTGTCAGCGTCAAGAACCACCAGCTGCAGCGTGTGAGCCAGTTCAAAGATCCTCTCGATCTCACTCTGAACCTCGGCTATAAACACACACACACACACACACACACACACACACACACACACACACACTCAGAGAGAACCAAACCACTGGAAACAATTAAGCTACGATTAGAATTCAGAAAGAATAATGGGGTGAAGTAACATGCAATGTAATGAATTCAACAAAAAAGAAACAATTTAAAAGCCACATAGTTATGGAAGGAAATCATAAGGAATCGGTTCTCTTTATGATTCCATTTAAAAATTCCAATTATAAAACAGAGAGTTCCGGTCCTTAATTCTGATTGGCTGAGCCGAGTTCAGAGCTGCTGTAAATTACTCAACAAACATACACCTTTGTTTACGTCTGTGTGTTGCTCGGCAACCACTTTGTTGATACCACAACTGTTTCTAAAGAACTACATTGTTTGGTGGAAGAATACTGTTTTTATTAATATCATTACACTTTATTTGCTCTATTTTATTTTGTGAAACCTTACTACATATATGGAATAAACGTTTTATAAAAGCAATAAGCCCCGTGAAGCCGTGGTTTACAGTGAATTTATAACAGCAAGGGGGTTTAAGGCACGGCTGTTATAAAATCACTGTAAACCACCACTTCTTGGGGCCTATTACTTTATTTTAATAATTCAATGATTACAATTTCATTACATTTCCATGATTTTATTAATAATCATTGTAGTACATTTGTTGAAATGCTACAGTTCAGTAATCATTCCTAACAAAAACAATAAGGTGAGGATATTTAATGTTTTTTTTCTTATCTTATTATTTGAAAAAAATATATATATTTGATATTTGTGATATTTATGACATTTATAAGATCAGAATGACAAAAAAATTTAACTGCTTAAACTGTTTAAAATCACTTCCAGATTTGAGAACATACTATAACAAATATCTTCTCTTGTGTGAAAGTGTGCACATGTCGTGCTCTGGATACTGTAGAAAGGAGAATTCAACAGTATAAGATTGTATAAGAGAATAAAATTAATGAAAGCAAAAATGCAAAAATAAAAAATAAAATGTTGAATGCAAAAAAGATAATTTTGTAAATCTCATCATTTGAGATGCGATTTACATCCTTTTTTAGTAATTCACACCAAATCATCAAACTCGTTCTCTGACCTAAGTTGGAGCGTGTGTTCGAGCGCTCGATGATGGCATGTTTACTGGGGTTGTTGAGCACAGAGCGCTTGGCCAAAGAAATATCAGCAGCCACCCTCGTGATCGAGATCCTGAATTATACAAAACAAGGAGCGTTCACAGCATTAACTGCAAATGCTAATTAAATGCAAGTGCTTTAAATCTAACTGCAATGCACCAACATGTGTTTAGTTGAGTATATTGTATTAAATGGTTAATGAAAAAATTATATATTAAAATATATATATAGCATGCATTTGTATTTCTGTTTTTATTATCGATGTTAAAAACAGTTGTGCTACTTCATTTTTTTTTTTTGTGGAAACCATGATACACTACCATTGCACATGGTAGACTGGAGTAATGATGCTGAAAAGTAACTATAAGATACTATAAGAAAATTACCTTGCCCACATCCATTGTACATGACAGAACATACACGCAAAAATAACAAACTGAAATGCATTTTAATTTCAAACCACATATAACTTTGTCCAGGACTAAGTTTGTAAAAAATCTGATGTCATTCAGATTGACCAAAAAGATATATAATTGAAACTGTCATACTGTAAATCCTGCACAGTTGTGTTCGGGAAACTGCAGCCAAGGGAAGCTGCAGGCATGAGACCCGACTGTGTGCTTGTGGACCAGCATGGCCAATTAAGGCAATGAGATGTGACTATTTAAAGTAACCTCAAACACTCACGTGACACACACACACACAAATATATAAACGATCCCAACAGAGGCTCGAGGAGGAAGACAACCACTTAAAGACTCACCTCCCCTCAAAACGGTGCTTCAGAAAATCAAACAGCGCTTTCTGCATCATATCTGTTACCTGTTTACACACAAAAAAGCATCATGTCAGGTTTTTGTCCCTTTTTTAAATTAAACTTTTGCTTAACATTCATAGAGTCAACATAAGTCTAAATGCTTTACAGTTAAGTGTAAATGTAAAGTAATAAGAATTCATGTAAGGCCTAGTCCACACGGACATGGGTATTTTTATAACCGGAGTTTTTCCTCCTGCGTTTAAAAAAAAAAATCCCGTCCACATGAAAACGCAAAAACGTGCTATCAAGCGCTGTCAAGAGCATGCTACACCAGCAGGCGGCGATATAACCCAAATTGTAAAGTCACCTTGGCAAATCAGAAGCAGTAAGCAGCGCACAATCTGACGTCAAACACAGCGGATAACGGCGCACACTCTGACGTCGCAAGGCAAAAACCCCGGTTATACTGTCCACACGACAACACTGCAACCGGCGTTTCTGAAAATGCTCACCCTGGCCGTAGTTTTCAAAAATGTTCGGTTTCGGTGCCCTGAAACTGCGTTGTCGTGTGGACGAAAGGCCGAACCGCGTAAAAAAAGTCACGGTTATAAAAATACCCGTGTCCGTGTGGACAGGGCCTAAGACTAGGAAAATGTTTAGTCAGAATATAAGCACTGTGCATGTCTGAAAATCTATCATTTATAAAATGAAAGTTCAGTCTTTACCAACTCAACTATTTGTCACTGGAAGCCCGTATCATTTTTGTCAGGTGACATTAGCAAAGTCCCGGTTTAAAAAAAAAAGTCACACAGAATGGAAATATTATATTATTAACATTATTAATCTGTCGTTTACCACATTTATCACATTTACCGACTGTATCTACAAAGATCTGTTTTCTAAGATGAATGTGTCTTCATTTAAATGCATTTCTGCGTGAAAAGTTCATGGACATGTTATTAATTAACTACACTGTACAAAGTGATTTTTCAAAGTTGTGGATAAAACAGATTATTGGAGTACATTTTACAATTAGAGTTTTGGTACTTGAAAATTTCCCATTGAATTCAGTGTTTCTTTGTTATCTTTTGTTAAATGTACTAGTGATTCCTGCACCATTTTTTTTTCTTCAGTGATTGGCATGGTGTTCATTTGTAGTGCTTTTCCTTAAACAACTTATGTTTGCAATGTTTTGTCAGTAGTTTAATTGGATGGCAAAGAGCAGCTTGGGGGCTTGAGTGACATGAGGGTATAGAGTAGATAATTACACTTTAAATTTTTTGGGTGAATTAACCCTTTATATCTCCTCTATGAAGTCACAATGGGTTCTGCAGCAGCTGACCTCGTAGCCCTTGAGCGACGGTCCCACCAGCACCACAGGTCTCATAGACGGCACCACGTCATATGGAGGAACATGCTCTGTCTGTACAGCATCACAAAACACACACCATTAACCTCTTCAGTGTACGCACAGAACACAAACACAGAACACACACTTCACAATCACAGTTAGAAGAGAGAAAAGAGGGGACACAACAGTAGATCTGGTTGAAAATACTATTATCAAGTGTCAAATTTAATAAGAATGTCCAGTTCTTACATTGCTCCATTGTTAATTATTTCAGAATTAAATTTAATAAAAAATGTCCTTTGCATTTAGACTGCAGCTTAAGCACAATGTTGAATGCATTTCAATAGTTAACTAATGTATTAGTTTTGCCTGAGCTCAAATCAAGTTTGACACCCAAAAGAAAAAAGAAAAAAAAATGTTTATTATATATTGGGAGGTTTATTAAAATGATTTGTTATTATCAGACTTTTACAACAAGCAAATTAGAAAATTATTATTTATACTATTTTGTATGTAATTTTACCAACAGTAATCTTATTGGTTAAACATGCACACACAAACAGGCAAATCTGGAGCTGTGTAACAGAGAAATGTCAGAAGGGAAACCCACACGGTGAAGTGTTTACTAAGAAGTGGCCATCCGATCTTTCCTACTATGTTGTACATTTTCTAGTCCCATAATGGCAAGGATTTTTTTTTACTTTTTGGAAAAAGTATCTTCTGCTCCCCAAGGCTGCATATTATAAACAATGATATTGTGAATTATTACAATAAAAAATGCTCTAATTTTCAGCATCATTCTTCCAGTCTTCAGTGTCACATGATCCTTCAGAAATCATTCTAATATACTGATTTACTGCTCAATTATTATTTGTGCTTAATCATTAATAATGTTTCTTATTGTTATCAATTCTAAAAGTAGTTTTTGCTGCTTAATATTTATGATTATTAGTATTATTTTTTAGATGAATAGAAAGTTCAAAAGAAAGTATAATGTTTTTGTTATGTTATAAATGTCTTTACATTCACTTTTAATCAATTTAATGCATCCTTGCTGAATAAAACCATTTCTATCACAGTTTCCACAAAAAATATTGAGCAGCACAACTGTTTTCAACATTGATAATAATCAGAAATGTTACTTGAGCAGCAAATCAGTATATTAGAATGATTTCTGAAGATCATGTGACACTGAAAACTGGAGTAATGATGCTGAAAATAATAAATTAGATTTGAACAGATATTTACATAGAAAACAGATATTTGAAACTATAATAATATTTCACAATATTAGTATTTTTACAGTCTTTGGTCAAATAAATGCAGCTTTGCTAAGCATAAATGACTCCTTTCAATAAAACTTTTCTAGTATATATATATATACCATTAATTAATAACATTATCTTATCAGATTTAAACCATCATGTAAGTTTCTCACTGAGGACTTTCAGTCCTCATAGACACCCTGTTAATTTGCTTGCCATTGTCTAAATTACAATGTTATAATTAATAAACTGTAAGTACTGCATGATAGGAATGAGCCGCTGCAGGCCTCAGCATCCACTGACCACACGGCTCTCTGAGAGGCCTGACTTACCGACTTGTGCCTCTGCTTAGCTAAAGAAAAGGAGGAAGGGGAACAGACAAAAAGAAAAGACCATAGGAGTGTGAAAGATTGGGATACAGAGGAAGAAAGACAAGACAGGGAGAGAGAAGGGAAAAAGTGAGTGGAATAAGCTGACATGGATGTTCGGACGGTGACAAGCGAAACAGGCTCTGTGTGATGCTGCTGTGACGGGACAGATTCAGAGCGAGGGAGCGTCCATCGGCATGCTTTACCTTCTTAAAGAAAGGCATTCGTTTCTCACGGGCTAAAGGGGGTATTACTGTGTTTGGGCTGGCTTTGGGTGAACGCTGATGGGGAGGAGGGTCACTCTCCTCTGGATCTAACCCTGCAGCGTCTATGTCCACAGCTACACACACATATATACACACGCACACACGTACATATGATCCTCAGCAAAACACATGGGGAATTCATACACAACGTGAAGATAGAAAATACACATCAATCATTTATCAGACAATAAATTACAGTTTTGCACTGAAGCACACAGCATTAGAGTAAAAACATGTTATTTTGAAATAAAAAAGTACACTTTAGCATACTTAAAAGAGTACTTAAGTGCTAATATACTTATGCATGCACTGAATTTCATGTTTTTGGACACTTAATTACATGTTAATTGCAATTAAATTGCATAACAGTTTAAATAAATATTTGATTCAGCTAGATTAATTTTAGAGCTTTTTTGACTCACTTAAGTAAGGCTTAACTGTGCATCTTTTTTTCATAATTTCTTTGATTGCCTATGAAAAATGGTTAAAGTACTGCCGAATGTACTGACAAGCAACAAAAATATACATTTTTATTTGTCATTTCCGTTGAAACTTGTATGTCATGTATTTAAATATATTTGCTGTATTGACTTTAAGTGTAATGTTGAATAAGACACTAGAGTTAATATTATCATAAAGTCCTTTTCGTGTGCTTTAGTTAGTCAACACATCAAAATAAGTGTACTTCTTTAAACTATGACAAAGGATTTTAATGTAAAACTTTTAATTTTACATTATTGCAAAGTGCACTGTTTGAAACTGTCCTTAAGTGTGTTAAGAAACATAGTCATGAAAGTATCTCTCTTTAAATATAAAATTCCCAAAGTGAATTCTGTTAATACAATATAATGTGACATATACAGTATGACTAAGTATTTCACAATAAAAGTTGTTTGATGTGCAGAATAATGTAAATAAAAATATATCATTGAGTTTTAAAATGACATCCAATGATGCTAACGTACCTGAAGATGGAGGGGTTGATTTACGTGAGTTTGAAACCACGTCTACTAAACTAGATAAAGAGTTTGCTCCCAATTTACTGTGAAAAAAAAGAACAACATATAATTCTTAACAAAAAAGAATGGTGTAAAGGTTGTAGTTGACTTCTTTTATGTATTTTTTCCAGCAAGCCATAGCAAAAGTTAAGATTAAAAGCACTGTAAGCCTGAGTACACTGTAGAAACCACTGGCAGTCATCTCTACAATCTACTTAGGCTTCAAATTCCTTTTGAAAACAGTACAGTAGCATACTTTTAAAGAATACGTATTATGGAAATAATATACTATAAAAGAATATACATTAGTGTGAACTGAATGTAATGTTTTCAGACACTTAATGAACCTTAAGTGTGCTTTTTGACCAACTTATGTGGGACTTAAGTACATCTTTATGTAATTGTATTGTTATTTTGACATTTATGCTATGAAATTTTAAATAAATTTTGGATTTGATGTTACAAAGTGCACTTTTTAAAAGTGTACTTAAGTGTGTTAAGATATAGTCATGAAAGTGTCTCATTTAAGTGGTCTTTTATTTATTTAATATTATATTATCTGCAAGTAAAGTTTTTTTTAAATACACTTTTAAGATTCACTACAAGTGCACATTCAATACAGTTAAGTGCACTTCTTTTTCACAAGGGATGCTTTTTGGAAATGCAGACTAAGTCTTTTGTTGAAAGGGGTCTTATTAAAGCTATTTTGTTTAGTGAAGAACCTTGTTGTGCATTTGTGGATACCTTGAGTAAAATTTTCCTTGTTTTGCACGTTGGTCCTGGTGGATGCGAATGCTTTCAAGCTTCACTGGACTTGGGATGAAGACGATTTCACACCCTTCTTTCACCAAGCGACCAATCCACCAGTCATTATTAAATTTCTGTCATTAAACAGACAAAAGTCACCCACGGTGGATTTTTATTATTATTATTTTTTTTTTTTTCATCATTGGAATACCTTACAAAGTAAAAATAACCTTACAAACTAAATATTCAACAATCATAAATATATAGTACAATAAAAAATATCTTAGCATTTTCAAGTGAAAAACTTATCTTGGGTATTTTTAAATTTGCAGATATACTTGTTATACATGTGTGCAAGACTGTTTTAGATAAAGAATCTATGATGCAGGCTGTATTTTGAGTATTGTGTTTTGTGTTTATTGTGATATGGACATACAGTGTTCCTTTAGTTCCTGTCTTTAAATAAACTCCAGCTGATTTTAACTGTATATATATATATATATATATATATATATATATATATATAATTTATTCTGTATATATGGATACATTTGTAAATACACACTTCTTTAACATGAAGGAAATCTTTAGACTCAAATGAGATTCCCATTCCAGGCACAGGGACGTCGTCTTCAAGAGAAGCACTGTAGCCAACATTAGTACGTACTGCAAACGCCACTGGTTTAGACTGTGTAGAAGAACAAAGAGTGATTACAGTATTAAATATTAATGTATAGTAGAACAAAAAGATTTTAACAACAAGCCTGTGGAACACAAATGAAGATATTTTGAAAAATGCACCAATGTCCACAGTAGGGTGCAACAGATATGCATACAGATTTGGATTGACATGAGGATAATTTAATTATTATGACAGAATTGTAAAATTCAATATTCAGTATTTTCCTCAGACAAAACTATTGATAGATTTACAAGCTGTAACTTTTATGTTGCTTTTTTTGTGTCATTTGAGGCAAGACACTGCAGAAACAACAATGTTTTGTCATACCTAGATTACAGATTAGTGAAAGAAAACATCCGAAATACACTTTTAAGTATTACACATTATCTATTTGTGTCCGTAGATTTTAATTACTATAAATATTTTTCTATTGCACTTCAGAAGCACTTACTGTACATACACCAGACAGTTTCATTTCTATTAATATTCTGAGGATTTTTACTGAGGGTTTTGTTCATATATCATTTGCCTGATTTTATACAAAATTTTATTCCTAAAAACATGGTGTTTTTTCTTGGGGTTGACAGTATTTTTTGATTTATGGAGTGATAAAAAAATATCAAATATGTTATATTTATTAAAGGAGCTTTAAATAATATATATTTTTATTTTATATTTTAGTGCAATTTCATACCCTTATTTTGCTTTCACAGCCACTGTCTGTCTCTTATGTAACACTACTTTCCATTGCCCATGCAGTATTGATCAGACATAGTGATTGTAACTTTTTATGTAAATGCCTGTTCAGACTAATCAGCATCTACAGTTTCGTTCACATTCACCAAAAACACACGCACACACATCTGTCAGCTTGTTTGCTTTATTTAATAGTGTTTATTCTAAATCTTTGACTAACACAGATCAGGTTGTTTTTGGTTGAGTCAACTAGGAAAATGTACCCCTAGGAAAGAAAAACTGAATAATGAAAGAAAATGTGAAAGAAAATAGGGACTCCTGCTTCTCTTTATTCCTTTGAGGCACTTTCAAGAGTGGTTTAAAGTGTACTGCAAAAAGTGGTAAGCACAGAACCAACCTTTGTACATTCATTTATACCAATTAAACTAGATTTTATATTTTAAATCAAGTAGAATAACTATTTAAGTTAACAAACGCAGATTAACAGCTTTTATATGTGAGTGTGAGAGAACTGATATTTCTGGAAACATGGTCGGTGAATAATATTTGACTTCTGTCTGCTCACTGCAGACCATCTGGCTTGTTAAATCAATATTTATGTGTGCATTCAGTAAATAAATTATAAAATCTGATTGATGTCAAACACATAGAGGTGAAGGAGAGTGTGACAAAAACAAGATTGAATAAAACAAAAAAAATAGATGGGATACATCACCTCCAAACAGCATTGATTTGCCTCAAAGAAAGTGTCTAAAAAAGCATCCTGCTATAAATTAAGCCTTAAAATAAGATTACATTCAATATCTAGACAAACCCTTAAGGTGCTGTGTGTGCATCTTAAGTTTGAATAATTTAGTGCATGATTCATAAAGAAAGAATAACAGTTATTAAGTTTATAAAGTAAGATTTTATAGTAATATCGGCCGATATATCGGTCTTGGTGATATATCGGTTTGTCACTACTGCATACTAAAGAGATTGTCACAGTGTCTGGGTTGTGTTCCCTGGGTTTCCACTAGGTGTCCTCCTTTTCCACGGTGTCTGTCACCTTATCACTTCCTGTTCCCTTATTTGGTCACCTTCCTCCTTGTTTGAGTTAATTGATTGTTCCCCACCTGTCTCCAGTTCCCTCATCATCCTTCTGTGTATTTATACCCGGTCTGTCTGAGTCTGTGTCACGGAGTCCTTGTCTTATGTGTGATAAATTTCATAGTCTGCTCTTGCCGTGTGTTCTTGTTTTGTTTTCATGTTTATTGGATATTCTGGTTTTGACCCTGCCTGGACTGTTTACCCTTTTGGATTGCCCCTCAATAAACCTCTTACCTGCACTTGGATATCTCCTGTGTTTCCTGTATCACCGAACGTGACAGAAGGACTCCGTCAACACGAGATCCAGCGGTATGTCAGTTGATGTTACCCACTCCCCAGCCCGGATGATGGAGCGGAGAGCGAAATATTTGAAGCTGACCGCTCTCCGTCAAGAGGGCAATGAGGTGGGGGCCATGGCACAGGTGTTCTGGTCCTTGGCTGAGGGCATGGAATATAATGACGCGGCCTTAAAGGATTACTTTAACAGCGGGCTGGATGACCCGGTTCCTCAGGAGGAAATGGCCCAGTTAGATGCATTCGAGTTCTGGGAATTTGTGTGCTACTTGCAGCATCGGCTTCCGTGGGATGCCCCAGCCACTCCTGTCTCTTCCTGCGGGATGGCCGCCAGCCCAGCGTCACGAGACAAGATGGCTGCTTGCCCAGCGCCGCTGCATGGGATTGCAGTCACAGCTGACCCTCCGGAGTTGAGTCAGGCTCCAGTGAACTCTCCAGAGTTGAGTCAGGTGCCAGTTGAATCTCCAGAGTTGAGTCAGGTGCCAGTTGAATCTCCAGAGTTGAGTCAGGTTCCAGTGAACTCTCCAGAGTTGAGTCAGGTTCCGGTGAACTCTCCAGAGTCGAGTCAGGTTCCGGTGAACTCTCCAGAGTCGAGTCAGGTTCCGGTGAACTCTCCAGAGTCGAGTCAGGTTCCAGTGAACTCTCCAGAGTCGAGTCAGGTTCCAGTGAACTCTCCAGAGTCGAGTCAGGTTCCAGTTGACCCTCCAGAGTCGAGTCAGGTTCCAGTGAACTCTCCAGAGTCGAGTCAGGTTCCAGTGAACTCTCCAGAGTCGAGTCAGGTTCCAGTGAACTCTCCAGAGTCGAGTCAGGTTCCAGTGAACTCTCCAGAGTCGAGTCAGATTCCAGTGAACTCTCCAGAGTCGAGTCAGATTCCAGTGAACTCTCCAGAGTCGAGTCAGGTTCCAGTGAACTCTCCAGAGTCGAGTCAGGTTCCAGTGAACTCTCCAGAGTCGAGTCAGGTTCCAGTGAACTCTCCAGAGTCGAGTCAGGTGTTCGTGGACCCTTCAGAGTCGAGTCAGGTGTTCGTGGAACCTCCAGAGTCAGGGCTAGTCACCGCTGACCCTCCAGAGTCAGGGCTAGTCACCGCTGACCCTCCAGAGTCAGGGCTAGTCACCGCTGACCTTCCAGAGTCAGGGCTAGTCACCGAGGACCCTCCAGAGTCAGGGCTAGTCAACGAGGACCCTCAAGAGTCAGGGCTAGTCACCGATGACCTTCCAGAGTCAGGGCTAGTCACCGGTGATCTTCAAGGACTGTGTCAAGTCACCGGTGATCTTCAAGGACTGTGTCAAGTCACCGGTGATTTTCAAGGACTGAGTCAAGTCCCCGGTGATCTTCAAGGACTGAGTCAAGTCACCGGTGATCTTCATGAACAATTGCAAAGCAGAGTCAGGCCAGCACCGATCTTCTGGAGTCCAGTAAAAACACCAGGGGATTACTAGAGCTTCGTCGTTCCGCTGGTACGGCCGCACGGAGGTCTGATCTGCCCTGGAGGGCATCCGCCTTGACCACACGGCTGTGGTGGTCTTCTGCTCCGCCCTGGGGGACTCCAGCCTCAACCACAGGGGTGTGGTGGTCTTCTGCTCCGCCCTGGGGGAATCCGGCAGTGACCACAAGGACATGGTGGTCTTCTGCTCCGCCCTGGGAGGCTTCTGCCCGGACCACACGGTTGTGGTGGTCTTCTGCTCCGCCCTGGGGGACTCCGGCATCGACCACAGGGACGTGGTGGTCATCTGCTCCGCCCTTGGGGACTCTTACGTCGACCACAAGGATGTGGTAGTCTTCCACTCCGCCCTGGGGGACTATGGCATCGACCATGAGGATGTGGTGGTCTTCTGCTCCGCCCTGGGGAGCTTCCGCTCTGACCACACGGTTGTGGTGGACTTCTGCTCCGCCCTGGGGAGCTTCCGCTCTGACCACACGGTTGTGGTGGACTTCTGCTCCGCCCTGGGGGACTCCAGTCTCCACCACACGGACGTGGTGGTCTTCTGCTTCGCCCTGGGGGGGCTTCATGTCGTTGTTTGTTTTTTGTTTTATGTGTTCACTTCTGTCCCTGTTCCCCACTGTTAGTCTGGCCCTCCGTCCCTCCCCCTGAACCTCCTCCAGTCCTCCTCCCTCCTGGTCTTCCTGTTTTGTGTTTACATTCTGGTGCCTGTTCCCCATGTTTTTCTTTTCTGGCCCTCCGTTCCTCCCCCTGAGCCTCCACCTGTCCGCCTCCCTCCTGGTCTCTGTTTTGTGTCTGTCTTGGAGCGTCTGGGGGTACTGTCACAGTGTCTGGGTTGTGTTCCCTGGGTTTCCACTAGGTGTCCTCCTTTTCCACGGTGTCTGTCACCTTATCACTTCCTGTTCCCTTATTTGGTCACCTTCCTCCTTGTTTGAGTTAATTGATTGTTCCCCACCTGTCTCCAGTTCCCTCATCATCCTTCTGTGTATTTATACCCGGTCTGTCTGAGTCTGTGTCACGGAGTCCTTGTCTTATGTGTGATACATTTCATAGTCTGCTCTTGCCGTGTGTTCTTGTTTTGTTTTCATGTTTATTGGATAGTCTGGTTTTGACCCTGCCTGGACTGTTTACCCTTTTGGATTGCCCCTCAATAAACCTCTTACCTGCACTTGGATCTCTCCTGTGTTTCCTGTATCACCGAACGTGACAGAGATGTACATGAGTAGTATGGTAGTATGCTATTTTGAAAAGACCCACACTATTAGACAGAAAAACAGACATTTGAACAAACCCTTGTCAAAATGGCAATTATTCAGTTATAGGGAGTAAAACATGCAGCAATACCTTGGCCTTTTCGAGCTGAGCCTGTGCTTGTCTCTCAGCTTCTCTGCGTAAGGCCTCTTTATCTTCCTCCAGAGACACATCTGAGTCAGACGGCCGACTAGTGTATGAGTCCGCTGAACCCTGTGGAAAAATCAGAGAGATTTTTTTACTCTTTCTTATGTCTGTGTGTGCATTCCTTTCATGGATTATGACACATGTTTACTACTTGATTGTCTACCGTAACATTTATTCATTTGCTCAAGATAAATATCCAGCTACTCTGCTTAAAGCTGGTGTGCATCATTTATGCATGACAAAATAGTTTCTGCTGTTTCAATGAGCAGAGACAGAGTAAGCCATTTACAGCTTGATTTAAAAAAAAAATGGTAACACTTTATGGACCTGTTCTCACTATTAACTAGATGCTTATTAGCATGCATGCTACAGCATATTGGTTGTTTATTAGTACTTATGAAGCACATATTAATGCAGTATTCTGCATGACCTTATTTTAGATCCCTTATATCTACCCCATACCTAAATTTAACAACTACCTTACTAACTATTAACAAGCAGTAAATTAGGAGTTTATTGAGTTCTAGTTATTAGTTAGTTAATAGTGAGAATTGGTCCCCAAATTAAAACATTTCTCAAAATATCTTCTTTTAAGCTATTTAAAGAAGAAAGAAAGTTACTTGAAAAAGACTTGGAAAGACATGATGAGGGTGGGGAAATGATGATAGTTTTCATTTTTAGGTGAACTGGCCATTTAAATGAACTTGGGATTACATTTTAGAGAACTAGTGTGTTTCTCAGCAAATGGTAAATATTTCTTATCAATCTCTCGAAATTGTTTCCTCTTCTGGAAATCACAGAAACACTATTTTGGATTTTTCTTGTGCTATTGGAGCGAATGGGAGCTGTCCCTACAGACCATCATATCTTTCTACACTGAGGACTCAGTTGTACCACAGTGTACAGAATGCTCCCTACTTAGCAACGGCCCTAAGACACAGCTAATAATAAAGTATTTAGAAATTTAAATGGATAATAGTAAAACAGAAAAGCATGGATTGTCCAAAATAAATCACCTTACGGCACAAACACATACAAGACATTCAATTTAAATAGATTGATAAAAATAATAATAATAATAATACAATTATTTGTTTTCATTATTTTATATGCTGTAACCATATTTTTGCATATATAAAAAGTACTCTTTAACATACTTATAAAAAAGGTACTTATACTTGCGTGCAAACTGAATGTAATGTTTTCGGGACACTTGAATTTCTAGTGAAATGTGTGTGTCATATTATATGTATAATATATGTCATATATTTAAATATATTCGTGATTTGCAATGATGAAGTTGCAATTTAGTACATTTAAAATATATTCACTTTAAATATAATATTGAATAACACACTACAGTTCAAATCATAATCAAGCCCTTTACATGTACTTGAGTATGTCAGTCAGCATTGCATCCAAATAAGTGCACTTCTATAAAGCATGACAAAATGAATAAAACATAATGATTTAAAATGCACTCTAAAGCAAAACTTTTAATTTGAAATTATTGCCACGTTTTAAAAGTGTACTTAGAAACAATCTCTCTTTTGAAGTGGCCTTTTATTTCAATATTGTGTATATTTACCCTAATGTCACCTAATGTCAAGCAAGGTCACAAGTGAAATGTGGGTTTAATATCCATCATTCAAGAATATATTAGTATTAAATCACAAGTAAAATACTCAGCAACATACTAGCATATCCTTTTGCTCTCAATTTCCACTCTCTCGCACACGTAAATAGTGTATATTAAGATGTATAGTTTCTTACACCGATGTTGTTCTTGACTTGGTTTCCTGTTGCTCCTTTCAGCAGTCGTATCCAGGAGGCCTTCATCAGCCAATCCAGTTAGAGCATCTGCTCTCCTCACCATACCAACCACAAACTTCAGTAAACTCTAACAACAACTACAATATACACCACCCACCATCCACCAACTGATATGCAAACATTATACCTAAAACCTGAGAGCTGAAGGTATCAAAATTTAAAATAAGTTAAAAGAAAACACAGTTTTACCTGTAGCTGTCACTAAAACTGCAATATGTAAAGTGCTACCTAATATCTCGGCTGTTGCCCGGGCTAATGTTATCAATGCTGTTGCTGTGGGAACGTAGAGTTCTCCTGTGTTGTTGATGATGGCACGTAATTCTATGTGCTTGCTCTCCATCCCTGTGCATAGTGGATGATGAGAGCTGCAGTGGCCTGTGTAGATAGTAGCGGTTTTCTTCTAGAATAATGAATGAGACTCAGTCCATCCCGCTGCAGCAACACCAGCCAACCAGGCTGCCATGCTCCTCTATGAAGAGCCCTTCCCCGCTCTCTAGAGCCCGGCGCACCGATGCGAAAGATGCTGGCACCTCTGCTGCAGTGATCTGCCCCTCTAAAGGCTGGTTTTTCTTTTACACATTGTCCTTGCTATCTTCGGCATCACCGTAGTGTTCCTCAGGCATCCAGGCTTCTGTACGCTCTACAGTCTTCCTGTCTCTCTCCAGTATGTCCTCTGTTTTGCATTCACTTCACCTGCCCTCCCCTCCCATCCTCCTCGCTCTTTGCCTCTGCGTTGCTCTTCACAGTCGCTCCATCTGTGTGTCGACTCCTGTGATTAATCCCGCTGCACGTTTACTTGTGTGTGTGTGCATATCTGTTTCTGCAAGATGTGCACGTGCCCTTGTGAAAAATAAGTCTGCTTAACCTTGAAGGTATATATATATTTTTTATAAAAAGCTGCATTTGCAGATAATAGTATTAACGTAATAAAATAAAAAGTATCTCAAGAAAGCAATAAGGTAGGAGAAAAATATTTTTGGTGTGAGCTGTGTGTGTATTAAATTTTGTGGTGATATCATGAGGTAATCAAAAGGTACAGCATTTGGAATGAGGGTACCCTTTTTCTTAGCCCTTGGCAGTTCTGTAATAGTTGTTTCTGAGTTGCATAAACATAAGTTTAGTCAAAGCCCCAAACAATAATGCTTGTTTTATTCTACTCTGTGAGATCTTTCAATTGACATATGATACATGACTATCTGAGCTGTATGAGGTTTTTGACTAAATTATAGAACATGGCACAATAAAATAACATATTTCATAAATTATGAAAACATTTTGTTCTATCTATCAGGAAATAACTCAGCACTACTTAGAAGTTGAAGTGGTCACATGTATTGTAAAATTCAGACACTAATCTTTCAAATGACACATATTTTGTGTTGATCAAGGCAGTGGTTTTGAAAAATATGATTATTATTTTTTTAAGAGTTGATCCAAATGGTTGGATGCATTTGAAACCTGAATTTCTAAGCTTTAAAATGGTACCTATATTTACCACACACACACGCACGCACGCAAACACGCAGGCAAGCACACACACACACACACACACACACACATTCTGTATATATATATATATATATATATATATATATATATATTTATATCTGCTATAAATAATGCTATTCTATTTTCCACAATCTGAGCATGTTTCGTGAAATAAGAAGTGTAAAAACCATGTGTAAGTTATAACATATGCACCTTTGGGGTGTTATGTTTTAGAATTTGATAAAGAATATCTTTAGATATAAATGACAGATTATGGTTTGTTTTCTCAAAATAACTTTCCATGATCTATGCATGTTTCATTAAGTTATGAATGAAAATGCCATGTGAAAGGTACAGTTGATTTATTTTAATTTTATTTTTTACTTTTTTTGCAAATTCCACAGTACACACCATTTTAGAGGGACTACTCAGACTATAAAATTATACCTATTTTTTTTGTTTTTCCATTCAGTGGTTGCTTAATTTGCTCATGAATATTTTCATGGGGGTGAACCATATTTGACCATAATTAACCATATTTTAATTAACCAAATTATGACATTGCATAAAAAGATGTACTTAAGTCTTACTTAATTGGATCAAAACCACTTTCAAGATCAGCTAATTGCATTTAATATGCCTTTAAACTATAATACATTTTCATTAAATTGCAATTAACATTCAGTTAAGTGCCCAAACATTTAATTCAGGTCACACTTAATTATATACTATTTAAGTATAGTATTTCCATAATAGGTGCTATTAACCTGTACTTTTTTTTCACAAGGGTTGATTGTCTGCCCAGGAACCTTTAAACACTTGTGAAGTGTAAACAACACTCAAATTCTCTCTCTCTCTCTCTCTCTCTCTCTCTCTCTCTCTCTTACACACACACACACTTTCAAAGTAAAAGGTCTAGTCAGTTGCACTAAAAACATGTTTAAAAAAGATTAATCAGATAAATTATTTATGGTGTTTGCTGTATGTATTGTGGCAGGTCAGAAATGTAATTATCTGGTAAATGGTGCTAAAAGATTGAAGCCCTATCATGTTTGAAAATAATGTAGCACCTTCACTAAACCCAGCTGAACATTACCAATACTGATAACAAAAGCAAATGTGAGATAAAAATGCATTTTCAGGAGTGAACCATGCCATTTCTGCTTGCATCTACAAGTCTTTGAGCTCTTTTATGTGTCTTGTGTTTCACAGAACTTGCACCAGAGCGTTTCGCATCTCAAGTGCATTGTTGTACCGGGGGCGCTACCAAGCAAGTTTACTGTATTTGAAAAGGCAAAAATATGTCCATGGATATGTGATGCAAAGCTCAAAATGTGTTAGTTTACAAATTATACACTGTGGCAAAATGCATTTTGAGTTTATAACATAATATTGAGCAAGGAACCATGCAAAAATAAGTATTTTAATGGGTAGCCTGCCCATGTGATCATAAGGTGTGAGAAGGAATGAAAACCGCCGTTTTAATGCCACAAGTGTTCATTTGAGCTTGAAACTGCAATGAACTGTAGGTACTTTTTTGGACAATGTATGCAGAGGCATAATATTCCAGTGATCCAATGTTGGTATTATTTTATCTCTTTCTCAGACACACACACACACACACACACACACAAAATCACATAGAGTCAACATGTCACAGCTGTGCTCCTCAGGCTATTTAGCACAGATTTTCTTTCTGAGAGGTCAAAGAGAACATGAAAACACAGTCACACAAACACACAAATTCACTCTGATGCATTCGATCATGGTCCACCCTGACAAACATCAGTATGGATAATTACACATATTGACTAAATCACACAGATCTAAATGCACACACACACACACACACACTGGAACAATGTCTCTATGTACCCTCACTCTTTTAGGCATTTATTTATGTGATTTGCTTGTTGAAAGGATGTAATTAGCAGTGTAAGTTATCTGTCTATCTCTTTTTCTCATATATTGTTTGTTTATTTTCATTTGTTGTGTAGAGAATTATTTGAGCTGGAGAAGACTATCTCTGGAAAAATAATTACCCAGAATCTTCTGGGTCCATCCATCTAGAAAAACAAATGCACAAATTCACAAAAAGAAATAAAAGAAAAGTAAAGAAAGAAAGAAAAAAAGATGGATGTATCATCACCTTTTCATTAAAGTACTTTGCTAATCAAGCAAATAATAATTGACATTTTATTTATAGAAAAATCTGTAAATATTACAACTTCTAAAATCTTAAACAGTTAATAATTTTATTTCCAAATATATATATATATATATATATATATATATATATATATATATATATATATATATATATATATATATATATATCAATTGTAAACTTGAAAACTAAAAATTTTAGTACAGTTTTTGTGTGTGTGTGTGTGTGTGTATATATATATATATATATATATATATATATATATATATATATATATAGCCTCATGATGAACCCAAGAGGAAACACGTATAAATGTTATGTATGTTTCATATGAAACTACTCTTAACAAAGAGAAAGTACAAAAGTGATCCAGACATTACAGAAACCTTCCATTATTATGCCTTGAGGTTTACGATGCCAAAAACTTGCAGACAGTTGATTACAAACCTAAAGTTCAGTATGTCTAAAAGCACAAAGTTAAGACAAGCACTGACACTTTTACAGTCTCTGAAACACTCACACATCAATGCAAAACTGTGGGGGAAAATTTTTCAGGAAATGTGTTTTTTCCCACCCACAAAATCCTAGCCTAGAGACTTCCAGTAAGGAGCCAAGCATTGTTTAAAAGAGCAGAAAATGGATGTCGAACATCACAAACCAATGACAAAAAAAGTAAGATATTTGGGACTCACCAAATCTGACTCCTCGCTGGTTGAGAGGTACATGTCTATGAACATCTGTGAGTGTGTGTGTGTGTGTGTGTGTGTGTGTGACAGAGAGCTCTACTCCACCCAGCTGCTCTACAAACAGTCCCAGTAAGAGAAGGGGGACAGGAAGAGCGGTTTCCTCTCGCTCCTGTGGGCTGAGTTTGAAGGGGCTCAAATATGTGCTTGTAAAATGAATGGTGTGTCCGTCTACGACGTTCTCTCTCCTCCCAAAACTACGTCAAGTTACTCTGCTATACCCAGAAATCTCTCTCTCTTTCCCACGCTAAGAAAAAACAAAAGGACAGTCCATCCCACAAACAACCTATGCTCTCAGACATGCACATTACCACGTGCCGTCACACATGCCTACATACCAATCAAAAATCACTTGGAAGTTTAGTGACAGCCGTATAATTCATTAATGTTAAGTTCACATGTCTGAGATGTCTGACGTACTGAGAATCCAGCTTCTTTTTGGATACTTTTTTGGTTTTGACTATAACATAAGACAGATGTGAGCAGAAAGAAGTCTCCTTGCAATCAAGTGCGAAACGCTACACGTTTGTCCTCTTGCTTTCCTTCCCTAAAGCAGCGTTGCCAAACTCCTTCCCTTAAAAACTCAAAAAGTCACCAAATATGGAAACGCAAGACTTTTGTACAGTAGTCTAGACAGAGAGATAAATAGATAGAAAGGTTTAGTTGTTAGATGATATTTAGTTTAGTGCCATCTTGATGTTGTTGTAATAATAGTCTGTCATTTTGAATATGTAGCAGCTTTTTCTGTACTGTACATGTCCTGAGTGTACAAATGTTAGGGCAAGGTAGATCGTCCCTTACAAGAAGTATTCTTCAGGTTCATTAAATTTAGTAAACTTTCAAGTAGACTTTATGTATATATATCACATCACTGAATTACTAGTATACCTGTTAGGGCCCCGATAGACTTCAATGAAATCGAAGAACGAACTGATATGACGTAATTTCAAACAAAGTCAGGCCGAAACAAAGTTGGTTTTGAGTTTGTTTCGGCAGTTCGAAAACTGCTGACCAAAGCAAACTTTCAGGGGAGTTTGTTTTGGCTCCTAAACACCTTTGAGCTTCCATTGGTCTGTACTGATTACGTAATAGGTGGGTGTGTTCTGAAACTCAACCTTCTTTGACGTGCAATTTTTTCCCCCGGTTCATTTCTAGTTCTAGTTTTCTCAATACTTTACCTATACCACTGTGAAGGAAAGAGCGCACAATCGATCATCGAGGCGTCGATATCAACCTATTCAGCACCTCCACCATGGACAGCAACTGCTAAGGTCGAACTTAAGAAGGTTTACCTTAAGCAACATCCAAAGGTATAGTTCGGAGAACACACGTAGCAAAGGTATACCTGTAGTTAAGGTGTACCTTTTGAGTATTCGTAGCGCGCTAAGAGACAACGTTATCGGAGAACGCACCCCAGACCATTGATGCCCATCTCACACCTAGATTGCCTACACTTCATCATTTCATCGGTGTTGTGTTTAGGGGATATGTGCGAACAGTATACCATCGCTCAGCCTTTTCAAACTTCTTTTTGCCCCCAAATGAAGAACGAAAACGAACTTCGTTAAAGTATACTGGGGCCTTTAGGATACTATTTCAATACTTCTCGGGCCCACTTTTAGGGGCAGTTTCCCGGATAGAGATTTAGTCTAGTCCTAGACTAAAATGGCCCTCTAAACCAGATTAACATAATTCTGCTTTCTCGCTCATGGTTTTAAATAGTCTTAGACTTAGTCTAGTCCAGTATTTAAAAGGCTGATAACCTTCAGGACTAAACTGAGGCTTAAATTAAATCTACCAGGAGGCAGGTTTAACTTCAGATTAAGATTGTGTTTCCAGTCTTTATATATAAAGATTATCGGCACCCTTGGTAGATATGAACAAAGAAGCCTGTGAAAATAAATCTGCACTGTTGTTCTATTTTTGATCAATTATTAAAATAAATAAACAAAACCCTAACCTTTCATTGACGTAAAATGGAAGGGAAATCTCATTATGATAGAAATGTTTTTGGCCACAATTAATGGCACCCTTTTATTCAGTACTTTTTGCAACTTCCTTTTGCCAATTTAACAGCTCTGAGTCTCTCCTATAATGCCTGATGAGTTTAGAGAAGACCTGACAAGAGTTTAGAGACCAATTCTTCATACAGAATCTCTCCAGATCCTTCAGGTTCCCAGCTCCATGTTGATACTCTCTTCTCTTCAGTTTTCAAGACAGTTCAGGTCAGGAAACAGACGGCCATGACTAAACATTCGTTTTGTGCCCAGTGGCCCATTTTTCTGTTGATTTTGATGGTCCTTTTGGATCATTGTTCTGTTGGAAGATCCAGCCACGGCCCATTATAAGTCTTTCTGATGCCAAGACAATTATCTAGCTGTGTTCCTTGAAGAGTCTTCAGCTTCTCAAACTATCTTCCTCACATTGCATCAGAGGTGGGTAGAGTACCCAAAAACTGTACTCAAGTAAAAGTAAAAGAACTTCTAGAAATATTTACTCAAGTAAAAGTAAAAGTACTAGTCTTGAATAGTTACTTGAGTAAGAGTAAAAGAGTATCGGATAAAAAATCTACTCAAGTAGTTAGTTATTAGTTACTTTGGGTCATATATACTGAGCCTATTTTTATTTAGATATATAAATAAAATGTATGTAATGTATGTGTGCATGTATACATGTATATATTTCATCAGCCTTTACTCCAATTTATGTAATTTATTATAAAACCCAGTCTGTTTACTTAAGAAACAGATATAGGTGTCATGCCATAACATATTTTTAATACGACTGACTTTATATTAAATGTGAATTTAACATTGAAAGTTAATGTGATATAAATATTGCTACTAATCTTTCATTGTTCAGAAAGAGAGCAAATAACATTTACATTATTAAAGATAATTTTCACTGACAGTCTAGATTTCAATCACTCTCAGAAACTCCCATTAAAATCACTGAAACTGTTAACACTGTGAAATCAATATCTTAATTAAAGATTCGTACACACATCTGCACTTTGTTGTTTCTGACGAGAGAATTCGCCAGAAAGAGGTATTCAGTCAGTGAGCGAGTGAAGGAAGCACCGGCATTTTAGCGATGACTCATCTGAACGCCTCTGATTGGCCAATGCTTTAATAAGCTCAACAGAACCGTGTGTGATTGGTTATAATGCGCAGTGCTGTAAAAACACATCTATCTCTGGCTCAGCGTCAGCAAGCAATCACAGATCTGAATTTAGCAGCTGATGATATGACTCGCTGAACGTACTCACGCCGGTGTGATTGTATTAAAATTAATAAAATCTTAATCGGCTATTTTTTGTCTTTTGGAAGCTGCATTCAACTTGACTCCCTTCTGTTATAAGCCAAACACGTACAACAAACTAATGTCACAGTGGTATCGTGTACTATAATCGAATGTAGCCCAAGTTATTACCTGTTAAACAGTAGACAGCACACGCGGTGTTCATCTAATAAGGATCTCCATCGCAAGCAAATAATAGCCTTTGCAGATTTCAATTCAGTGCAGTTCCAGCCACGTTTTCAACGCTCTTTCTGTTCTTAAACGTTACAACTCCGAGTGAACCGCTTCAGACGCTCAGCGCGTGCGGCAGGGAACTGAACGACTCATTCAAACTGATTCATGAACCAATTCACTCGTTTGCCAATTGGTTTGATCAAGCCTTTGAACAGAATTGACTCAAAAGAATGAATCATTCGCGAATGGGCATCGCTCATTGCCCAGAGAAAAGTAAACGGCGCGTTTGGAATAAACTGAAGCATTTATAACATTTATTGCATTAAGATAAAGTAAAGAGAGGAGCGTCGCCCACAGTAACGAAGTAAAAGTACAGATTTTCCCCAAAAAATTTACTCAAGTAAGAGTATAAAGTACCCATCTTTAAATATACTCCGAAAAGTATTAGTTACCCCAAAAAATTACTCAAGTAAATGTAACGAAGTAAATGTAACGAAGTAAATGTAACTCGTTACTACCCACCTCTGCATTGCATTAAGATAATATAGACACAGACAATATACTGTAGGCAGATTTGTAACATGTCCTGTTGATTGGAACTCCTTAATTATTGTCCTAAAGGTGGAAATGTTCAATGCTCTTTTCTTACATTTTTCTTTTTTTTTTGACTTTTTTTTTTTTTCTTGACTTCGTATTTTGAGAAGCTCAACAATCGGTTTCCTTGGATTTGGTTCTCAGTTCCCTACAATTTTAAGTTTGTCTTGGTATATTTCACGTTTTATAGGCAACCTCTGTGATCCTAATTCAGATTAGCACAGCTGGTTTTAAATTAATCTAGTTTATTTTAGTTCAGGAGTCAGGACTCCATAGGCCATGGTTTAGTAATCTGTGTTTCAGAAAGCCATTTTGAAGCCATGAATAGCTATTCTAGATTAACCCTACAGACTTCATTTTAACCCTGTCTGGTAAACTGCCCCTAAGTGTTTTTGGCCTATACCTGTTCCCAATCATTTAATCAAGATAGTCTGGAGTACATTTGCCTTGTATTTGTGTTTAGTCTTGACCTTTTTCTTCTTTTAGGTAGTACATACACATTCATATTCAAGTTTATTAGAGAATACATTTAGTTTATAGAATAGCTTTGATTAAATAGGACAGTGGTAGAAATGAACCTCATCCTTTTAGGACACAGTGCTATAAACCCACACCGAAACAGATCTGGATGGCTTATTGACAACTCTTCAAAAACTGAATAAAGTAAACTAAGTATAATGTTATGTTCACTTACACAAAACTTACATCATGTATACATACAGAAAAACGATTAAATTAGTACTTTACTTAGACTTTACTTTTAAAACCTAAAATTGGGCATACAGTATAGCTAGTAAACCTAGAAGTTCCCTTGTAGTATTGTTCACAGTGTAGGTGCAATACAAAAGAAAAAAGTTAACTAATTGATCAAAATGTACTACTGTTTTTATAACTACTTTTATAACTTTACTGAAATTGGACCAATTTAGTCTTAAAAAGTATTGAAATGTACACTTACATGTATACTTGTAGTACATGAAGTATACTTGGAAAATATACAGTACTTGAACTTGCCTTAAAAAGGGCAAGGCAAGGCAATTTATTTGTAAAGCACAATCTTGCAGCAGCATTCAGGACGATTTGCAATAGAGACAAAGTGGACTAACTAATCCAGACGTGAAGACACAATTACATGCATCACTCGCTCCAAATCATAAAACGACCAAAAATAGCTTGTCCGTTGTCAGTGTTCTTAATTGAAAAAAGCCTGATCTGACAACAGCATTGAAAACAAATCAAAAAGTACCCCTAATTTTATTCTATTTTTTTTACCATGTTTTTGCCATGAATAGATAAAGGGCCTAAATCAAATTTAGGGGACCCGTATGTATTTGCGGGTGCAAACGCAATAATCTCTGTTTTACATTCATTCGCATGCAAACATTCTCATCCAACCAAGTTTTCGAGTTATTCAAACAAGCAAGAGGAGGCCCTAGTGAGCTACTTTCCTTCTTTACTGGCATATATATATATTTGTGTGTCATCAGCGTAACAGTGAAATTATATGCTGTGTGTTTTAAAAATAGACCGAACTGGAAGCATATATAATAAAAACAAAATAGGACCCAAGATGGATCCTTGGGGAATCCCCCATGTAAGAGGAGCCGAAGATAATGTAAATTCACCCAAGGCAACTGAAAAACTTCTATAGGACCGTGCAGCAAGAACTTTATGGTCTATGGTGTCAAATGCTGCCCTATGGTCAAGTAACACCAGAACTGCAGCATTACCAGAGTAATTAAGTAATTAAATCAACCTAAAATATACTTAAAAAAAAAAAAGTTTTTCATTATACAGACTTTCAAAAACTGTTCCAGTTGCATAATACTCATTTCATATGCAAACATATCAAATCAGAATGCCAAAAACGAAAGAAAATGGAAAATTATTTCTAAATAAAAACAGACAAATAAAACAAACAAACAAAAATCCTACTGACATTATAATCACAGGACCACAGGAGACTTGTACACAAATAAATAAATACACAAATCAGCACATGACTCCTTTAAGTGTGGCAACAACTTTTTGCCACCACTTGTTTGTGTGACTTAATATCTGATTTTACCAAAATCAAAATGGAGCTGATACAGGGATGCTTCATTTCTCACTTTACAGTGTACAAGCTAATTCTTTTATAACCATCCATTATTTCATGTATGCTGTTTATGACATCAAAGGAAGTAGATGAAAACTAATGTAGTACTCCAGTCCTAACACAAGGAGTATCAATTTGAATGGGTACTTAGATGCACCCTACAAATGTACTGCACAAACCTTTCTCACCCCAGCCCTAACAATAACTGCATAGCATATTAATATAATGAAACCAAGAGCATTTCCTTACCTTAACTTTCTTAGACATGTTCACTGTCTAACACTGGCGAAGAAAGGCTGGTTACTACCTCCCTACCTTCTGCTCAATAATTCAGGCTTGAATTCAGAATGACTACATGTAGTTTCCAATTACAGTTATCATGTTAGTGACAGATGCTCTGTTAACAAACAGCCATGACAAAAAATTTGGATCAGATGTTTGTTGGAATGTAAAGTAATTGAATTAATTTGAGTAACTGCTTGCATAAGTTGTTTTTAAATCAAGATACCACAAAAATAACTGAAAAAGATGTGCACTTAATAGTATTGGAAGTGCATTTGTGGTGTTTAATTTTTTAAATGTACTTGCAGAAATTATAAAGATTCAGAAAATAAAAGCCCAAGTGTACTTAAAGAGAAACACTTTCATGACTGTTTCTTAACTTTACACCAATTAAAACTGTGTTGACTAACAAATGAAAGCACATGGAAAGTACTTGATTAATATTTAAACTCTAGTGTTTTATTCAATATTGCATTTAAAGTTAATATATTTTAAATGTACTAAATTGCAACTTCAGTACACATGTGTAATTGCAAATATATTTAAAACATGAAATATAAGTTTCAACTAAAACGTGAGATACAAGTTTCAACAGATATTTTAGGTTACCATAAATGCTTGTCAGTACATTTCCATATTTCAAAGACCATTATACAGTTACTTATAAATGCATACTTAAGTCCTGCTTAAGTGGGTCCTACAAAAAAGCACTCTCAAGTTCAGAAAATTGCATTTGGTTTGTTTGTTGTATGTTTAGCAACATGCAGTTAATTATTTTCTATATTCAAGTCTTAGTTTTTGCTATGCATATTATTAAAGTCTACCTCCTTTTTTCTTGACTGAGTAGTTTTTCCAAGTCTTGTTCTTTAGTTTTATTTAAGTGTTTTCTAACTTAAATAAAGTCTTGAACTCTTGTCTTTTATTTTGTTTGGCTTTTTCTAGTCATTTACTTTTACTTTTGTTAACATTCTATTCCTTTTATTATTTGTGTTACTTACATTTTTTTATTAGTTCTTTATTATTTTATTATTACCTGTCTTGATTGTGTTGTGTAATCAACATTTATCAAAATTGCATCACGTTCTGACATTTATCATGATTCTCAAAATGTGAGAACCAAATCTCAGATTGTATATGGAGGGCCAGTGGGTTTGGATACCAATGATGGAGAAAGTGCTCAGGTATAGGGCTCAAATGAAGAAAATGGTAAGAGTGGATGTGGAATGGATCTATGAGTTTAAATCAGACCTGTGTGTTGCACAATAGGATAACAGCCGGCTTTGGTCTGGAGATCCCTGATATCAGTCAACTCAGATAATATGGCTTAAGTGACCCTAAAGAATCTATCCACTGCCTGGAGGAGTTTCTTTGACATGCATCTCCCTCTTCAGCCCACTAGAGAGAGCCCTCTCCTGATTATTGCACCTCCATCAGTTTGTTTCACACAGCACTTGGTTGTTGTATTTCCAGGGGTTATTCCAGAGATCATCTTATGTGATATAAACGAGTAAGATAACCTGAGGTTTTGTTCAGAGTATGTAAGTAGCAATGGTTACTTATTCTCTGAACAAAACTGGAGGTTATAAGTTCTATTTACTTTAAGACAGCATTTTTGTGATGCTTGAGACATTAGAGCTTTTCTTTGACTGTGTAGTTAATTTGACCTCCCTTATGAGAAAACAGTCAACTTTAAATCAATTTGCAAAGTTTAGTTTCCACTGGAGTTCTAGCTACTTGCAGTTGTTGTTTTATTCAGTCAAATAAGTTTCATTACATGAAAATATAGAGCGTTATATCAAGTAAGATTGCACTTTTATTTTAAAGCATTTAAAAGTACTTAACACAAGAAAGTACTGTTTAAGTGCACTTAAAGGGACAGTTCACCAAAAATGCTTGTATTATTTACTCTTTCCAAGAGTTTCTGTTGAACACAAAAGATAGTTTGAAGAATGCAAAGTTGTTGTTGGTCCCCACTGACTTCCATTGTATGGAAAAAAAAATATACTGTGTAAATCTCTTTGGTTATTCTTCACAATATTTTCTTTTGTGTTCATTAGAAGAAAGACACTCATAAAGGATTGGAACAACATGAGGGTGAGTAAATGATGACAAGATTTTCATTTTTTTGGTGAACTACACCTTTAAAATGAGTTGAGGTTGCGTTGTTACTGGTTATTATGATGAACCCAAATGCTACAGAATTATTTTAAACATTGTGTCAACACTCCTTCATAGAGAAACAGATGGTGCTGCAGAAGTGTTTAATATTCATCCTGTGAGTGTTATTCAAGTCTTTGCAAAGTAGTGGCTTGTCCTTGATAAAAACAGTTTAACAGATGGCTTCTGAATATGCAGTCCTTGCAGACATCACACGACAGACCGTGTTCAGTTTTAACAAAGCAAAACTTTTGATTAACATCAATCCAGGAATGGAGTGAAACTTTGAAAAATTAAAACCTTTTGCTCCACATAGGAAAAGCCATGTTTTGTGGGTGATTTCAAAACTCTCATGTGAACCAGTGAACCAAACGTCTGTCTGTTTAAAGGAATATTTCACCCAAAATTTAAAATTGACTCACCCTTTCGCCATACAATGTAGAGGAGTTTTTTTATTCATGAGAATAGATTTGGAGAAATGTAGCATTACATCACTGTCTCTGCAGTGAATGGGTGCCATCAAAATGAAAGTCCAAACAGCAGATAAAAACATCACAATAATCCACAAGTAATCCCCCAGTCCATCAATTAATGTCTCGTGAAACAAACAGCTGTGTGCTTGTAAGAAACAAATCCATCCTTTAGATGTTTTTTAACTTCAAACCCATTGTTAAAATAAAATACAAGTCCATTATCCATAATACTACTTACTCAAGTTAAAATGTTGTCTCATCTGAATCAGGAGAGAAATATGCACAAATCAAGCACCGTTTACAAGCAAAAACAGTCAGACGGACTTTATCACTGGAGGATTCATTAATATGGATTATTGACTTTGTATTTTAACCAGAAACAATTGTTTGAAGTTTAAATGGCTTAATGGTGAAAATGTTTATTACAAACACATTTTTGTTTTTTTTGATTCTCAAGAGATTAACTGATGGACTGGAGTGGTGTGGATTATTGTGATGTTTTTATCAGCTGTATGGACTCTCTGTCAGGACACTGGTTTGATCATCAGGCCTTCTGTTGTGTTATGTCTTAAGTGGTTAATTCCACTCACTCTGCCTTCACAGCTGCACCTTATCCTAATTAGTGTTTCAGCTCACACACACCTATCTCTCAATTTCACATTGATTTTCTTCTATACTTATGCTTCTCTCTTTCTGTGCTTCTCTGTCAGTGTGTCTTGGCTATCATCCGTTTCACTACTGCCCTTTAAACTATTTTGCTCTAGTTGTGCTTAGTTTTCATGCCCTGTTTGTTTATTTAATCTTGTTTTTTGTCTTTTTGGTGTACCCAGTTCCCGTACACAGTTCAGTTTTGGCTTCCTTACCTGGTTGCTGATTGTCAGCGTTGGTTTTGGACTATTGCCTTTGTTTTGGACTTTAGCCTGTTTTTGTTCAGTAAATTTGGCAAACTGCGAATCTGCCCTTGGGTCCCTTTTTCTCCCAGCAACCGTAACACTCTCATTCTGACGGCACCCATTCACTGCAGAGCATCAGTTGATGAGACACTGATGCAATGTTACATTTCTCCAAATCTGATGAAGAAACAAACTCATCTTCATCTTGCATGACCTCAGGGTGTGTAATTTCAGCAAATTAAAATTTTTCAAATGTTCAACTATTCATTTTCATTCAAAGAAATAGCACAGTGAAACCGGCTTAAATGCAGTAAACAGCAAATGCTAGGACTCTTGGTGGTATACAGGTTGATGTTAAAATATACTACCCAAAAGTAAAGTGCAAAGAAAATTGGAAGGAGATAATAAAAAGACATTATGTGCATGAAATAAACTGTCACTACATTCTTTATTGATTAGAGCCGAAGGCAAGAAATAGTTTATTTGCAGATTAAATAAACAGAAGATAAAAAGTCAGAATTTAGAAGAGAAACGCAGATAATATGGCCATCTGAATTTCTACTGAGTTTGTGATGAGAGGAACCTCCTCTGGATGGGGTTGACATGAAGGGAAGAGACATTTGCATAAACACGGGGAAAAATGTTGTTATTGACGTTATGAAATATTCATTGTTTGTTACCGCAGCATGTGTTTCACACAACCTTCTTCTGCACAAACAAAGTTGTTTTAGTTTTGTGAGTAATGGACATTGTCCTCAGATAACACAGGCCTAAAATGTCACCCAAGAAGTTTCCTCAACATTTATTTTATGTTATATGAGGTAGTTTAATAACTAATGCAGATCATAAGCAGTAAGCATATAGCAGGGTTATGATAATTAACTAAAACTAAAACCATATACACACAAAACATCTGTCCAGTCTTTGGTCAGTGCAGCATCTGAGCAGGATATGGTGTCAACAAATGAGTCATTTAAGTCATCATTTGATTCAAATATGAATTCCATCTCTAGTTCTGAATTTTGTTCATTTTTGACCATCTGATGCAATACTTTTAAGTCAGTAGATTTAATGCATGTATGCGATGAAATTTACTTGTGAAACCCGTGACAAATGAGAAGGGGTTTATTGATTTTCACACAAATTCACCTTACCCCTTTTTTAATGTTAAAATTTGTATGCATCAGTGTTATTTTAGTATCCAGATGCTATTTTAGTTTTAATAGTCTGAATTATAGCTTTTATCTTAATATTTTCTGTTTTCATTAAAGTTTTAGTAATGCCGTTTTGTCTAAAAATATGCCTATATATAATATTTGTATAATTTTTTTTATATTTTTATTTTTTATTACATATATTACTTAGAATAACCTCTTTTGGGTTTAGCAGAAGAAATAATTTCATACAGGTTTGGAACGATGTGAGTAAATATTGACAGAATTTTCCTTTTTCCTTTTTTTAACTCGTGTGTTATTTGACATTACATTTAAAGTTGATAAAAATTAAGGGTAGTAAATCACAGCTTTAACATTACAAATATGTAAACACAAATGCATTCAACTATACAACATACAAGTTTCAATAGAAATTACATAAAATTTTAGTTGACCATAAATTCTTGTCAGTACACTTGAACCATATTTCATAGACAATATAGAACTATGAAATTGCATATAAAATGTACTACTACTTAAATTGGTTTAAAAAAAACTCTAAAGTTCAGCTAATTGCAATATGGTTTTTCTTTTTCTGTTTAAAAAAAAAACAAGTCAATTTATATATATATATAGAAGATGCTAGTGTTAGAGGGACTTTTTTTAAAAATAAATAAAAAGAAAACAAGAAGATAGCTCTGAAAAAGAATAGAAAATGCTAGTGTTTAGAGTTCCTTTTCAGGAACGAGACGCTGCGTCGAAACGCTTTTGGGGAACGTCCCTGACGAGACCGACTCTGAATATCGTGTGCAATCAGTCCATCGGAAAGGCGTGACGTCACGGGCGGGGTGACGTAGCGACCAGGAAGCTATAAAAGCACGTGCCGTGCAGCTGGCTTCAGCTTCGAATCTGTCAGCAAGCGCTCTGTGTGTGCATGTGCAAAAGTCTGTCCTGTTGGTCCTATTTATTGTTGTCTGTCCCTTAGCTTAAAAAGATCGCTAAAACAGCTCAATATGCCTAAGCAGAAGCAAAAGACCAAACATTTGAAGGGCGATTCCAAGCCGCGTTACAGACTGTGTGTTCCTCCCTGCACTCGCTACATTACGAGCGGGGATACACACAGGCTGTGCGTGGCTTGCCTGGGATCGAAGCACGCTGAGTCGGCTCTCGAGGGGGCCGACTGCCCGCATTGCGAACGTTTGCCAATGCGGACGCTTCGATCCCGGAGGGCTCTCTTCGAGGAGGGAGCCTTCACCAGCGTTCCTCGCGGTGCTGGCCCCGCTTCTGCCGAGGCAGAGCGGCTGCTGCACTCGTGGGGTTCGCAGGTGGATCTGTCAGAAGGAATGGAGACGGGCCAGTCCTTATCTCCTTCCTCATCTGCCAGATCCGGCGCCCAAGCCCTGGGTTCGGAAGCACGCTCGTCGGTTTCTTCCCCCCAGGGTGAGGGATCAGCTCTTCACCTCTCGTCCTCCGAGGAGGTCGATGTGGAGACTGTTGCTGGGGATTCGCCACCCCTGTCGCCCCAGTATGAGGAGCTTTTGGAGGTGGTCACGCGTGCAGTAGATAAATTAAAAATCGACTGGCCTGCTGAAAAACAGACTGAGCCGCAGAGAAGCAAATTAGACGAACGCTTTCTGCGGCCGAAGCAACCACCTCCACGTCGGAGCCTTCCGTATTTTCCCGATCTCCATGATGAGTTATCGAGATCGTGGAATCACCCGTATTCGACCCGCCTCTTTGGCCCTGATTCACTATATTATGGCAACGTGGTGGGGCTGGGAGAGCGTGGTTATAGAGCGATGCCACGGGTTGAACAGACGCTCGCGGGCTATCTGTCACCCGGTTCGGCCTCGTCTCTAAAGGCTCCGACATTGCCCACTAAACCGCTTAGAGTTACATCATCGCTAGTGGGCAAAGGTTATGTGGCAGCAGGTCAGGCTGGGGCGTGCCTTCATACTATGGCAGTCCTGCAAGCTTATCAGGCTGACCTGCTGAGAGATGTCGATGAGGGGGAGGGGATTAAGTCTGAAGATATTGAAGAACTCAGAAAGACCGCTGATCTCTCCCTCCGCGCCACTAAGGAGACCGCTCGCGCAATTGGGCGGTCTATGGCAGCCTTAGTGGCCGCGGAGAGGCATTTGTGGCTGACCCTGTCAGAAATTAAAGAACGAGACAGGGTCTGCCTCCTGGACGCCCCGCTTCAAGCCTCGGGCCTGTTCGGCGACACAGTTAATACTGTCGTCGACAGGTTCCAGGAGGCGCACAAGCAGGCGGCGGCGTTCCAGAGTTTCCTCCCTCGTCGCTCTCGTGGTGCATCTGGGCGGGAGATGACCACGCCACATACCGGCTCCTCACACCGGGAAGCGCAAAAGCAGAGCGTCGCCACTCGTGCTCCCCCACGTCGGGACCGAGGGCAACGACGCTCTGAGTCGGGGGCTTCTAGGGCGAAAACCGATTTAAGATCTGTCATCGAAGCCCGGAAGTCCTCGACGAAAAGATCCTGACGCCAGGATCCAGAGGGTAGCCCCTGCTGGGGTAGAGCGCGGTTCACCTCATTACACGGTGCCCGTCTCACCTCAGTACCCTCAGGAGGTCGGTCTGCCAACCCTGCCAGAGCTTCAGGGCGCAGCGGCCTCCAGCGAGCGCCACCCCCACTTACTTCCGCCCGTGAGCGTAGCGGAGCTGGGATGCTCGCCGCCCCTTCGGGGGCCTCTTACACCAGAGGTCAGTCTCGAGAGACTGATTCCCTTAGTAGATTATTTAGCAGCGTGGAAGCTACTGCCAAATGTATCTCAATGGGTCCTGCGTACAATAGAAAGAGGCTATTGCATTCAGTTCGGTCATCCACCACCGAAGTTCAACGGGGTTACACCGACTGTGGTCGGCCCCCAGCAGGCTCTGGTTATGGAACAAGAAGTGAATACCCTATTAAGGAAGGAGGCCATCGAGGTGGTCCCTCCTCTAGACAGGGAATCCGGATTTTACAGCCGGTATTTCATAGTTCCAAAGAAGGATGGGGGGTTGCGTCCGATCTTAGACTTGCGTCTCCTGAACCGCTCAGTTATGTCACTGAAGTTCAAGATGCTCACTGTCAACCAGGTTGTAGCTCAAATCAGATCCGAGGACTGGTTTGTCACAATAGATCTCAAAGACGCATACTTCCACATATCCATCCTTCCACAACACAGGAAGTTTCTGAGGTTCGCTTTCGGGGGCAAAGCTTATCAATATCGAGTACTTCCCTTTGGCCTCGCACTCTCACCCCGCACGTTCACGAAATGTATGGATGCGGCTCTGGTATCCCTCGGTATGCAGGGCATCCGCATTTTAAATTATATCGACGATTGGTTGATCCTAGCTCAATCAGAGCAGATGGCGGCTCGACATCGAGATGTCGTTCTCGCACACATGGGGGAGCTGGGTTTGAGACTAAACGCCAAGAAGAGTGTACTTTCTCCAGTTCAGAGAACCACCTATCTAGGCGTAGTGTGGAATTCGACCACGATGCAGGCACGCTTGTCTCCTGCTCGGATCGAGTCGATCCTCACATCAGTCGAGAGAGTCAAAGAAGGCCAGTCACTCACTGTCAAACAATTCCAAAGATTGTTAGGGCTGATGGCAGCTGCGTCCAACGTGATACCTTTTGGCCTGCTGTACATGAGACCCCTACAGTGGTGGCTTTTCAAGTCCAAGGGATTTTCCCCGAGGGGAAATCCACGTCGAGTTATCAAGGTCACGCGGCGGTGCCTTCGTGCCTTAGACATGTGGAGGAAACCTTGGTTCTTGAATCAGGGCCCGATGCTGGGAGTTCATTGTCGCCGTGTAACGCTAGCGACAGATGCGCCCCTCACCGGTTGGGGTGCGGTCATGAGCGGCCACCCTGCCCGCGGTCTGTGGAGTGGTCGCCATCTAACATGGCACATCAATTGCCTAGAGATACTAGCGGTCTATCGAGCATTGAAATATTTCCTCCCAGACCTGAGAGGTCACCATGTGTTGGTGCGCACCGACAACACATCAGTGGTCTCTTATATCAATCACCAGGGGGGTCTGCGTTCGCGCCCCTTGTACAAGCTGGCACACCAGATCCTTCTGTGGTCCCAGGGCAAACTCCTCTCGATCAGAGCAGTGTATATTCCTGGGAGATTGAATGTGGGAGCAGACATACTGTCGAGACAGGGGCCGAGGCCCAGGGAATGGATGCTTCACCCCGAGGTGGTGAAGCAGATATGGAGCGTATTTGGTACAGCCCAGGTGGACCTCTTTGCGACTCAGGAGACATCGCAATGTCCCCTCTGGTTCTCTCTAGTTCATCCAGCTCCTCTGGGACTGGACGCTATGGTACAGTCCTGGCCGAGGCTTCGTCTGTACGCTTTTCCCCCTATCGCTCTGCTCCCGGGAGTTCTGGCGAGAGTACGCCGGGACGGGGCCCGTCTACTACTAGTAGCCCCGTTCTGGCCGGGCCGAGTATGGTTCTCAGATCTAGTCTCGCTCCTCGACGGCTCTCCGTGGGAGATACCGATCAGGACAGACCTACTCTCACAGGCGCAGGGCACGATAATTCACCCTCGCCCTGAGTTGTGGAAGCTGTGGGTGTGGCCCCTGAGGGGGCACAGCTGTTAGCAGCTGGTCTCTCAACCGAGGTTGTTGAGACCCTACTCCAATCCAGAGCTCCCTCTACGAGGAAACTGTACGCCCTGAAGTGGAAGCTCTTCACTTCATGGTGCAGAGACCGCCAGCTGCCCAGTTGGTACAGTTCTGGAGTTTTTACAAGCCAGGCTCTCTGCGGGGTTATCCCACTCCACCTTAAAGGTTTACGTGGCGGCCATAGCTGCTTTCCACGTCCCTTTCAATGGTCAGTCCGCGGTGCGCTGAGGCTGAGACCTCCAGTACGATCCCGTGTTCCCCCCTGGGATTTGGTTGTGGTTCTAGAGGCTCTTTGTAAAGCTCCATTCGAGCCAATACAAGATATCTCAGATAGACATCTGACACTTAAAACTGCCCTGTTACTGGCAATCACCTCACTAAAGAGAGTTGGAGATCTTCAGGCCCTTTCGGTGGCCCCTACCTACTTAGACTTTGCCCCTGGTATGGCCAAAGCATTCTTATACCCTCGAGCGGGTTACGTTCCGAAGGTTCCCTCTGTTACACCACAACCTATCGTACTGCAGGCCTTCTGTCCTCCTCCCTTTCGGGAGCCAGACCAAGAGAAGCTAAACTGTATGTGTCCAGTGCGAGCACTGGACGCATACGTCCACAGAGCTGCCCTGTGGAGAAAATCAGACCAATTGCTTGTTTGCTACGGTCCTTCTAACAAGGGTTCTCCTGCCACCAAGCAGACCCTTAGTTGTTGGATAGTCGAGGCTATCAACGTCTCCTATGAGTCCTCTGGTCTTCCCCCTCCTTTGGGGGCCAAGGCTCACTCTACTCGGAGTATGGCGGCCTCCAAGGCCTTCTCAGCAGGTTTGTCCCTCTTGGACATCTGCAACGCTGCGGGGTGGTCCACGCCCTCCACATTTGTCCGATTTTACGATCTTGACATGCGAGCCACGCCGGGCTCTTCTGTTCTCTCGTCTTAGCTGTGCTCTTTTGACTACACACTAGGCAGGGATTTGGAAGTCTGGCAGCGTGGGCACATCGTTCCCAAAAGCGTTTCGACGCAGCTCGAGTTCCTGAAAAGGAACGTCTCAAGGTTACGTATGTAACCCTAGTTCCTTGAAGGAACGAGACGCTGCGTCGCAGAGCCATACTCCCGGCACCCCTGCCGGCGCTTGCTTCCCTACTCGAAGCTGAAGCCAGCTGCACGGCACGTGCTTTTATAGCTTCCTGGTCGCTACGTCACCCCGCCCGTGACGTCACGCCTTTACGATGGACTGATTGCACACGATATTCAGAGTCGGTCTCGTCAGGGACGTTCCCCAAAAGCGTTTCGACGCAGCGTCTCGTTCCTTCAAGGAACTAGGGTTACATACGTAACCTTGAGACGTTTTTTATAATAAGAAATCTCTTTTTTAAAGACGACAAGTGGTAAGATAGAAATAGAGTGTACAAGTGTTAAAGGGTGAAGTGTTTTTTTTTTGTTAGAATTAGAACAGAGAGTGCTAAACTAAAAAAAAAAAGTATGCTAAACTGATGATACAAAGCAGGATATTAACACAATAAGATTAAATCTGAACATTAGAAATATTAGGTCCATACAGAGCGACCAAATATACTGCTATTGTTACACATAACAATTTATATAGCATTATAGGAATAATAAGTAGAGCATTGCATTTTAGCAGAGCCTAAACATTCTGGGCAGGCACAAGAATTGAAGCCAAACGTCAGTAAGTTCAGTCTATTGACGTCTCCTTATTTGACTTGGATTGCCTCACTTGTGTTTAGAAGGGCAGCATAGTCCCGGTTCAAAGAACTTCAAAGTTTTGGTGGCGAGGCACGAAGTGCGCGTTTTCCCAAAACAGTCCTTTACATTGGACTTTAATTGCCGCAGAAACCTCGAGTGCCAAGTTAGAAAAGTTTCTTACTAGTGGACGGCAATTTGTGATTTGTCCCCTCGGTGTCCCTCTAGATATCCTACACTAGAATAGGAACTACCCCCGAAACATACATGGTACATCCCAATGCACCTTTTGATCATTCCAGCAGAAGCGACGGACTGACTGTGTGTGAGTGAGTGTGGAACAACATTTCGAGGTTTCTGCTGGAGTTGCGCTGTCCTGATTTGAGCCGTGTCGGTAGTTCAACTCATCCTGTGTCTGAACGGGGTCACATATGCCTTAAAATGGTTTTTAAAGAGTTATTAATCTAACTCAGTTCATCCGAAGGGAGCTGATACTTCAAAGAGAAACATAAAATAAAGCGCAAGAGGATTCTTCACGATGAGGCTCACCGCGGTGCTTTGTGGCAGTCTTCTAACTTTCATGCTCCTCGACGAAGGTAAGTGTTCTGGAGCTCTTTGCTTCGGCTTTGAGAAACAAACACATCGGTGCTTGTAAATCCAGTTTGAAAATAGCTTACAAAACAGTCTGTGCGAGCAGAATCGAAGCGTGTGATCTTTAAAGAGTTTACAGCAGGCTCCTACACAAACACTGAACGAACCAAAACAGCGAGTCGTGATGCATCCAAACTGCGAGAGATGAAACCGATACTCCTATCTAGTTTTAGGTGCTTATAAATAGTATTTGATCCACCGCGCAGAGAGATTCCTTCGATTATTCGCTGGTGGAAACCAACTTGATGCATTTGGTTCGCGTACGCGTGCACGTTTCTCCAGTATAACGCGTCAAGTAGGCTATCTTTTGAACAGCATTCTGTCTTTTATAAAAGACAAAATCGCCTCTTGGTTGTAAGTCAGCAGTGTCCGCTCGCTGTATTCGCAACATGTTGGAACAGCCGCTGCTGCACGCGCACAGGAATGCCGCGACTTCAAAGCGCGGCGTCGGCCTGAAGAAAGAAACGCACGGACGCCGCTTTGACACAATTACACGCATAACATGAGTGTTGCATCGGTGGAAATGCCTGTAAATGTCAGCTAGATGTCTCAGGGAACAAAACACCCCTGGAGCAATTTGAAAAAGCGTGCGTAAATGCAGCTCTATGAGTTTCACGATTTCAAAATTTCCAGCGCTTACATAACGCTAATTATATGCATCTATGTGAGCCATGACTTTTATATGTACTGTTCACATCATACAGACAAATTGTTCGAATTGACATGCAATGTTTCGCTACACCCCGATGTCATGTTCTTTCATTTAGGAATATCTAAACTTTATGACAATGTTTTCCAGTGATTAGAAGTGACATTTAGATTAGGTGATTCTTAACGTTAACGACACTGCATTGAGGTTCACACACTATTTAAAATTTAGATCATGTTTTATTTACAGGTAAAACGTACCTCTTTTTTAAGGTTTGGCAGGACATTTCTACTGCAATTAATTCGGGTTGGTCACATGGACATTATTTGGTTTCTTTTTGGAAGTTTTTCTTTCTGTGCAAATCATTGCATATGAATTGACCACTCATACATATGCACTAGTAGTATTTAATTGAGTTTTGTATCGAGAGAGACTGCCAAAAGCATGCTTTGTGTAGCTTGTGATTCATTATATGCTTTCCCTAATTTCAGCGCTTACATAACACTAATTATATGCATCTATGTTAGCCATGCCTTGTGTGTTATATTCACATCATACTGTCAAATCGTTTGTATTCAAGTGTAATCTTTCGATATAGCTTTAAGTTTTCTTTTCAATTATATAAGAATATCTAAACTTGGTCTCTCATGACACACTGCGATTTCCAGGGTTTAGCAGTGACATTTCATTCAACTACACCTAATTTAGCAGTTTCTGCAGTTAAATGAAACCGAGGTTCAATATTCATAATGTAGATCATGTTTTATCTGGAGGTAAAAGTTGACTTTTTTTAAGGTTTGGTAAGACATTTCAGCTACAATTTTGTTAGGGTTTCGTCACATGGACATTATTTGTTTTTCTTTGTAGGTTTTTATTTCTTTGCAAGACGTTGCACAAGAATTGATTGATGCTTTTTGATTGAGTTTTGCATGTTTTTTTTTTTTTTTGAAAGAGACTAATTTCTGACCAGCTAGGAAACAAAAATCACGATTAATGTTCCACAAATTCACATTCTGTATGACTTTTGAAATGTATGGTATTGGTTTTACAACTTTGTCATTAATGTTAAAGATGAATGTTTTATAAAGTTCTGTATCATCCATTGATCTGTTAGTTCTGAGATGTTGAAACCCATAACAGTATGATTCGTTGGTGTTTTATTAAGCTGACACTTCCTAAATTCTTGATGCTTATAGTAGTCACTGGCATCCATATAGCTCTATCAGTGTTCTGCTTACAAGTGTATGGTCTTTTTATAAAGTGTGTTAAAATGTGTGGCAATGTCTTAAGTTTCTCACAACCCCTTTGGGCATTAGATGTAATGTCAGGATCCCATTCAGCTACTTATAAGATGCATATATATGCTCCTAATTGCCGTAGGAGTTGTATGTTGAGTCCATATCTGTTCCACTCTTTGGCACTTGTGAGAAAACTGTATTTATTCAACATGTCACATTAAAGAAATAACAAGTGCTTCAGAAGAGTTAACATTTGAAGAAAATGCTTTGAGCTCTTTTTTTTTTTTTAAGCATAATGCATAATATATGTATTACCAGCGCACTTGAAGAGTGACTAAAAGCAGCAAAAGTGACAAGCTTGAGATCTGAGCTTTAAGTTTAATAGATATACTTTAATACTTTTTAGATCATGGTCTTTCTTTAAGGAACATGGTGTGTGCATGTTAGTACATGTTTAATAGTTGAATCAGTAATTAACATAATCCTGTGCCTAGAGGTGGGTGGTATGACATTTTATTTCACAATAATAAAATCATGGTATGGTTGTTTTTGTTGTTTTATTTTATCTTTATTTAAATTACACACATAAATGGCATTCAAGTAAGAAGTTTGACCTCAACTGAGTAATCGTATATATAAAAAAATACAATACAATGAGCAAATTAATTTTTCCTCTAGTTTAACATTAAGGACACAACAGCAGGTATATTAGGCTGCTGTCACTTTAAGACCTAAGATCCTATTTTTTCCCAAACATTTACGTTCCCTTGAGCCATTTAAATCTCTATAGGCACTTAATATCATTGTACACCTGACAGTAATGTCTCGTATGACCACTCGTAATCAAATTTAGAAGGGAAACTTTCTTATGTCATTTATCCAGCAGCAAAAGACATATCTATCAGGGTTATTTGTTATTTTAGAGCACCTGTGTTATATGAATGTCTATACATGCTTTCCAAATTTTCAACGAGATGGCTAGAAACGCCTGATTTAGCGCAGTGGTTGAGTTTTCAAGTGTAGGAAGTTAGATTGCATTAATGTTTGCTCTACAGGTTTTTAACCACCTGTGAATGTGGGCTAAAGTGGACAAAAAAAAAAGTTAATTTCAGTTCACACTCACTCCTGGTCTCTGCCGCTTAGCCCAATCCTGTTTTAGAAAGTGCGTGATGTGCTGATATTTTCACCCTGTGAATAATCATTTTTATTTTGTTGTGCATAACTGCATTTAGGAGGATTTTCAGTCTGCACATCATCATTAAGTACATTAAACGATGGTAAAGAAGAGCCATGCACAATTTTACTCCACACAGGCTTAGTGGAAACAAACATGCCTGGGATGATATTTCTGCAAAATGAGATTACATTGCATGTTTCGTGGCAGGTTTGAGGTAAAATGTCCAGTGAGTGGTGCTAAAACCTGTTCAGTTTTATCTGAAACAGATGCAGAAACATTTTATCATTTTGGTTGTTGTACATTTAGTGGCATTGGGAAATGAAATGTCCAGTGAGCGGTGCCAAAAATGACTGCTCTGTTGCATATGAAAATAATGTACCACCCACATTAAACCTTTCTAAAGCAAGTGTGGGCTAAAACGCATTTGCTGAAGCAACCGTGCCATTTTTGCTTCCTTATAGAAGTCTATGATCTAATTTATTAAGTGTCGTGACTTGTTTTGCATCACAATTGCACTGTTGTACTGGGTGCGCAACTGAGCAAGTTTACTTCATCAGAAAAGCCACACGTAAGGAGCTGGTTATGTGGTTCAAAACCTCAATAAGTCTTTATTAATTGACATTTAGTGACATGTATATGGTCAAGAAAAAAAAATTAAGGTAAAAATGTTAAGATTTGTTATTTAAGAGAGTATGCAACATTAGTAAGTGCGTTGGCGTGGTGTTTAGTGTCTGTAAAGGCGAATTTACCCATTTAATCACTATCTGTTGTATTTATTAGTGTGTTCACAATGGCTGGCATTCCTAGAAATCATTCTGCATCCAGAAAGGCTATAGAATGAAGGAGTAAGTAATTTTATTTAGTGGGTTCATTGTGTCTAAGTAACTCCACTACTCTTTTTCCCAGGCTGTCTCTGTCTTTCTTTGCCCTTTGTCAAAGGCTTTCTGTGTGCTTGGCCTAGAAATCTTTCACTCATCCATGTCACGTTCTGTGGTCCCTCGTTTTCTAAACCCCCAACACACACACACACACACACACACACACACACACACACACACACACACACACACAGAAATACATTCACACCACTATGTCTGCATACCCTCAACCATCCAAGAGGCCTCAGCAACAGGCTCTATTAAACAGACAATATGGGTTTCTAATAGTAAAAGTTCTACAACACAAGGCTTTAAGCAGCAGCATGCAAGTTAAAAGCTCTACTCACTAATGAAGTCAGAGAACTTAAGTGGTCCTTTAGTGTTGGGACAAAATGTACAAACAAGCCAGTCTTTCTGGCTAAAAGTATTGAATGTATGCAAACAATAGCTTTTGACTCCGTTTAGTGTCCCTGTTTGTTTTTTCTGCAGTCAGGGGGGCAGTTGGAAAAGGGTTGTAAAAAAAAAAAAAAAAAGTGGCATAGGTTTTACTTTAAAAGTGTGAGAAAATAATTTACAAAGAAATGGCAAGTAACACATTGGATTAAACAAAAACATTAATACTCATGCATTTCTTGTCATTTTTTGATTTGCTTGGAATATGTTCTTAACAGACCTGTTTGATTTGTGCAAGGATCTGTTTGATTTCACTAGTGCAAGGTGTTCGTTCTTGGAGCATTTAAGCCCTTCCCACGTGAGGCGCCTTATTTCGGCTCACGCTTTTCTGTAGTTTATTAAAAGTTTACTAATTCTGAACCTATCGAGTGTCCATATTGCACCAAATGCGACACTGCACTCCCTTGGGTATTTTACTGTTGGGAATTTGTCGCGCCATGCAGCATCCAGTGTAGCCTGCAAAAAATGTTGTATTGTATTTTGTCCCAACCATTATCGATACAAAAAATGGTATTCGGACCAGCCCTAATAATGGCTAATTCCTGCTTTTTGATTTAAAAATTAGCTTGAGTTGCAACCTGAAAGGTTATAAGAAGTTCAAGAGGTACTTTTTAGAAAAACAGGAGTCCTTACAGGAAACCAGAATGAGTATGTGTTATGTTTTCAATGGCCATACATTGGATGATTTGGACATCCATCATCGATTAATTTAGAGAAATGTAACTTAAAAGTCTAAGACATGGTAATCCTGCATGTCCGCCTTTATGAGAGTTTTTTTTTTTAATTAACTTATATTTGACCAGGATAGTCATTATTTTTGTTCAGGAGCAAAAAAAAAAAAAAAGAGAAGGCAGTTTTGCCAAGCTCTGAATGTACTCTTGGAACATTTAAAAGTAGTTTAGCATAGTGTTGTCACGATACCAAAATTATCCTTTCGATACCGATACCTAGTCAAAAATTGCGATTTCGATACTTTTCCTGAAGGGGGAAAATGCACTCAAATATCATTGCTATGCTTTATTTTAAAACCGGGACAACATTCTAATCATATAAAACACTAATAAATTAACATATGAACAGCATATATGTTAAACATTTGAAAAAAATATGAAATCAAAATATAAAAAATAAATTAGAGCAATGACATTCAAGGTAAACAAAAGAATAGATTTAGCAGCATTATCTCTATCTCTGATATTAGTTATCATAAGAAACATAAGAGTAATAAATTTATCTTGATTCTGAACTTTGAATAAAAATATGAACAGCGATTATATTAAACAATGTTTCTGAACTCAGAAGATTAAATGTCAAAAGATAAATAATATCAATTTAAGCAATGGCATTCAAGTAAAAAAAAAAAAAAGCAAATAAAATTTAGCAGCAATATCTCGGATATTGTAACTTATTTTGTCAGTTGTGCAACCTTTTCTTTCAGAGGAGAAAACTCAGCCAGTGAGCGTTAGTGAGCATCATCTTTTTCTGACAGTCGTGGACCAGCGGCCACAGTATAACTTGTGCTCGCACATGCAGCCTAGTGATGCGCGGGTCGGGTTTTTTTCAACCCGCGGGTCCCGCTTTTATGAAATTATTTGTCCCACCCCAGCTCGCAAATAATGTAAAATTTCTTTACCCACTGCGACCCGCGCATCGGGGACATCACGGAAGATGAGTTGCTACTTAGACCTTCGTATTGTAACCTTATCAAAGAACCTAATAAAATATGAAAATATATATTCCAAATATTTAATATAGGCTATATGAAATTGCACTAGTGATCGTTCGTCCGTGAACGAAACTTTTAGGTGAATGAATCGTTCTCAATCAGGTAACCCACTGACTTATATTTCTCGTTCACTGAAGTTCCTCCCTCCACAGCAGCACGCGAGCGGAGAAGCGCGAGCACGGCGCTATTAGCAGCGCATGCGCAGCTCGTGAACAGCTCTGTGAACTGTTTCATCCTGTCAAAGAGTTACTCAAACTGTGACGGAGCATGTGATTTGTTGAATGTAGTGAACGAATCCGCCCTTCACTGAACGAGATCAAGAGATCTACTCATTCGTGAATGAGTTGAATGAACTGATACATCTCGTTCGTGAATGAAATGAATGAGCATACAGAACATAACTCCATGTTTAATCCCCGATTAATGTGAATATTATATATGAACTGTCTGACCAAACAATTAAAATGTTAACTATGCAAGAAAACCTCGTGCTTTGTTCATCTGAACAACTTATTTAAACTATTTAATGCGATTATGCACACATTTTAGTAAAGCCAAATCAGTTTAGTAAAGCCACTAATGCAGCCATCTGCTGTAGTGCTTTTTTTTTGCTTGCATGAGGAGAAAAACACAGCCGTCCATAGGGAGGCACTGGAAGCGTGCGTTGCACACACCAACATAAAATAATTATTTTACAAATCTGGAACGGCGTCTTTCTTTGAAGTATCGATACTAATAAATTTAGGAATCGTGATATTTTTAATTTCCAAGAATCGCGATACTTTTGAAGTATCGGTGCACCATGCAACACTAGTTTAGCAGAAGATCTAGTGATCTGCAATGTGTTTACATGTACAAGAAAACTGCTTTTTCATGGTTCTTTCACACTTTTTCACACTTTGAAACGAAGAATCTATATTTTGTTTTCATGACTTCCATGATGCTTTTTAATGGGTTTTCTTCTGGAGCTAGAGGGATTTGTCATATCTATCATATTCTGTAATATTTGTCATAAAAAAATGTATCTTCCACGATCAGTCTCTTCACATTTTTTGATGTGTAACATGCAATACTCCAAACATAATGGATAGTGTTAGCAGAAGCAAATATGAGATAAAAATGCATTTACTTAAGCAAACATGCCATTTAGCTTGTTTCTACATGTCTTCAAAGCGCTTCGCATCTCAAGTTTAATGCTTTACCGGCTGTGCTGTTGAGCAAGTTTACAACACCACAAAAGCCAAACATATGGTGGTGTTATGTGATGTAAGCATCAAAATGCTTTAGTTTTCAAATCATGCACTATGGTAAAAAGGTTTTGAGGTTATAACATAGTATTGTGCAAGAAACCATGAGAAAATGAATCTTTATTAATCGACAGTCTGCCCTTTAATCTTAATTTATGTAAAGGAAAAAAAAATGTTGGTGTTTTGCAGGCTCTACTGTTAATTTCAACTGGAAACTGCAGTGAATTTTGTGTTGGTGAGTTTTTTTGTAAAGTAGGTAAAGGCATATTTTTTCCAATTTTGGGTTAAAAGATTCTGGTCATGTGTTCCTCAAAAAAATGTCAGCATATCATTTCATCAAGTGTTTTTAATATGCCTTGATTTTAATGACCTCCTTTACAGCTGGTATTAAGATTTGTCTTGAGTCACCCAATCATAAGCAGACAACTCTAAATACAGGCCCATAATGTGATCCAGTTACTCAAACCACATTTAGAGGTAGCCAGAAACACAAGCAGATGCACCCTGACAACACTGAAGAAACACCTACTCACCTGTCAATCAATTGCAGAGCAAAAACAAGTTTTTTAAACTGTGACTGTTATGCTTCTTTTTGATCTCTTTTGCTTCTGATGGGCCAGATGTAGTCAAATATCATTCATATGCCCGGAGAGATTAATGCTACCTTTTGATGAGTTTGGAAATCGCAGTTACCATACAAAGTTCAAGTGATTTTGGCTAGAATAAAATGGAGAGGTTGGCCGTTCTCATGTTTTTTTCTCTTTCTTTTACTTCCCAACAAGGACAGGATGATTTTTTTTAAGAACTAGCAAAATAAAATGAAGAACAAATTATGAACATTATTGATGTTGTTGTTTTATGGATGTTCTAGTACTTGTGCTGCCAGAAAATTATGGAAATTCTTTTCTTGTGCCTTTCAGCTCAGTTAAAAAATTATGCAAATAAGTCAAGTCAAGTCTGCTTTATTGTCAATTCTTCCACATGAGTGCAAGTCAGTGAAGTGAACAAACAGTGCAGATAAAAGATTTTTAGTGCAAAAACAGAAGCTTATTCAGTCTGATAAATTGACAAAGGGCTCAAGAGCAGTTATTTTATTTAACTGACTGATGAGTTAGTAGAATGACATCAGTTCCATGGTGAATGAGGTAGTGACCAGACCAATGCTGCACAAAGTGACTGGTGCATGCCATCGTATATTAATTGGGGGGTGGGGGGGTTGAAGGACCTGGGGATGTGGGATCTGGGGGGGTTTCATAGTTCAGTTGTGCCTGGGGCAGAAGAGGGACGGAGGGCAAGTTCGGGAGCGAGTTCAGCTTCCTGACAGCGTGATGGATGAAGCTGTCCTTCAGTCTGCTGGTCCTGGCCTGGAGACTCCACAGTCTCCTCCCTGATGGCAGCAGACTGAAGAAGCTGTGTGACTGGTGGGTGGGATCAACTGCGATGTAGAGGGCTTTGCGAGTGAGACGGGTTACATAAATGTCCTGGAGGGAGGGGAGAGAGACACCAATGATCTTCTTGGCTGCTCTCACTATGCGTTGCAGAGTCTTTCGGCAGGACGTGTTGCAGGCGCCATACCACACAGTGATGCAGCTAGTCAGGAGGCTCTCGATGGTGCCTCTGTAGGTGTACATGATGGAGGGCAGGGCTCTGGCTCTCCTCAGTTTGCGGAGGAAGTAAAGATGCTGCTGTGATTTCTTGGCCAGTGCTGTTGTGTTTTTAGTCCAGGAGAGGTCATCTGTGATGTGCACACCCAGGAACTTGGTGCTGCTCACTTTCTACACGGTCGCACCATTGATGGTCAGAGGAACGTGCTGAGTGTGTGCTCTCCTGAAGTCAACAACAATCTCCTTCGTCTTCTCCACGTTCAGAGAGATTGTTGTCACTGCACCAACCGGCCAGGCGGCTCACCTCGCTCCTGTAGTTTGTCTCATCTTTGTTGCTAATGAGACCCACCACAGTCGTGTCATCCGCAAAATTAATGAAGAGGTTGGAGTTGTGTGATGGTGCGCAGTTGTGGGTCAGCAGAGTGAAGAGGAGGGGGCTCAGCACACATCCTTGGGGGGCCCCAGTGTTCAGTGTGATGGTGCTGGATGTGTTGCTGCTGACCCGTACTGCCTGAGGTCTTCCAGTCAGAAAGTCCACCAGCCAGTTGCACAGGGAAGTGTTGAACCCCATCTGGACCAGTTTGTAAATGAGCTGTTGAGGAATGATTGTGTTGAATGCTGAACTGAAGTCTATGAACAGCATTCTGACGTAATAGTCTTTTTTCTCTATATGTGTGAGTGCTGAGTGGACGGCAGTGGAGATGGCATCATCAGTCGACCGTTTGGACCAATATGCAAACTGGAAGGGGTCCAGGGAGGGGGGGGGGCAGACTTGATGTGGTGCATGACTAGCTCACACTGTCTGGGGTCAGTGTCATCACCTGGTCGCCGGGAGGAGGTGGGGTGTTCTGTGCATTGGTGCTGTTTGTTGCTCAAAGCGAGCAAAGAAGGTATTCAGCACGCTCAGCAGAGAGATGTTGCTGTCACAGGTCCGTGGTGGGGGCTTGTAGTCCATAATGGTCTGTATCCTCTGCCACAGGCTCCTAGTGTCTCTGCTGTTGCTGAATTGATGGGCTATCCTCCTGGAGTGCTGTGTCTTAACCTCTCTGATGCTGCGGGACAGGTTGGCCCTGGCTGTTCTCAGGCCCACCTCATCTCCAGCTCTGAAGGCAGCATTCTGTGTCTTCAGGAGTCTGTAGACCTCCCCTGTCATCCACTGCTTCTGATTGGCCCGGACAGTGATGGTTTTTGTGACAGTGACAGTCTCTGAGTACTCCTGGAGGTCAGTGGAGTTATTGTATGTGGCAGCCTGCTTAAACATGTCCCAGTCAGTTGTGTCTAAGCATTCTTGAAGAACCTATGATGATCCTTCTGGTCACACTTTAATCTGTTTTTGAACTGGTTTGCTGTATGCAGGCATTAGCATGACTGTGATGTGGTCTGAGGCTCCGAGGTGGGGGAGGGCTTTGTAAGCTCCTCTCTGTGTCGTGTAAACAAAGTCCAAAATGTTGTTACCACGTGCGCTCTCTCTCTGCCCTGTTAAACTGACAGGACTTAAACACGTCAAACTTTCACTCTATGATGGTAAAGCTGTGCAATTAACCCGCGAATCACATTCATCAAGGGCCGGGGAGAAGCTGGCCCGTACAGTTAATGAATAACGGATCAACTATGACAGCCTACATCGCACATCCTGCGATGTGACTATCGTGGATTTGTACATCGCAATATCGATGCTTAAACGATACATCGTGCAGCCCTAGCGCCATCTGGATCGCTGTTGCTGAGCCATGTTTCCGTGAACACAAAAACACAACAGTCTCTTACAGTCCTCTGAGTTGAACGTAGTAATCGGATGTAATCCAGTTTGTTGTCCAAAGAGCGTACGTTAGCCAGTATGATAGTGGGGATAGATTGCTTGTGTGGGTTAGCCATTAGCCTAGTCCGGATACCTCTGTGCTTACCCCTCTTCTGCTTCCTCTCACACCGCTTGTAGTTCCTCCGCTGTGGGCGAGATGCAGTCGTGGGAGTCGGTGATGGTGTAGACCTCTGTAGCAGTCCGAGATCCCGCAGCTGTTCCGCGTTCGCAGAGTTTTAACTGTAAAAATGCAGTTCTGCCGACATCCAGCAGAAACTCACAACTGTATGCGCGCTTACAGACAGGTAGACGCGATGGCGACGTACAAAAACACTGCGACTCACAAGACAAAAAACATGAAAACACCATTCTGTCGGGATAGAGAGAAGCTGCTGCGTGTGGACGCGCCACTATGATGCTCCAATTTTTTAAATAATTGATTACTGGAGTAATAAAAGAATAAGAAATAATAATTACTGGAGAATTATTGGAATATTAGGGTGTGTTTTACACGAAAGTACTATTTCAGACTTTCTACTTAAATTACACATTTAATCATGTTTAATGTGTTACCATTTCTGTGCTATGCCATTAATATGTATACTGAAATACTGAAATCCTGTTTCTTCTTCAACTAAATTTAGTAATCTCCTAGAGTTTTCTAGCTACAACCACCAAACTTGGCTCAACCCTTCTGACTCTGAAATCATTTCTAACTGATCAGACTTATGGTTTTTGTACACTGGACGATCATAACTTTGAGAAATCACATAAGCTTTAATTAAGGGGTGTCAAAACCTGTGTACAATAAGACTTGTGTGTGTGTTTAAGCTGTCTCTCACCACCAAAGTTTAATGACTGTCCTAGTACAACATGCTAAATCAAGCTAGCACTGTGTTAAATCATGCTAGAATCATGCTAGCAATATACTGAAACATGCCAGCAGTTTTAAATCATGTAAGCAACATGTTAAAACATGCTAGAAACATGTTAATTTGTGTTAACATGTAAAATTAGGCAACTTAAATGTTCAATAAAAATAAAAATGTTAGCAACTTGCTTGTTAATAAAAATTGTAACATTTTATTAACTTTGAGAACAGTCTTCACGTTTCAAGCCACTTTGTCAAGCCAACATCAAAGTTTGTTTACAACCTTCCCTAACAGAAATTATTCAGGGTTTTATTTTAGTAAAAGAGTAGTAATCAGTTATTTTTGTTTTTAGTGTTTCAATCACCGCTTGTATAACCACAGTTTTACTACAAATACCATGGTTGAAATATGGTAAGTGCAGTAAAGCCATGGTAAATTTGTGGTTGCCATGGTTTAACTATAGTAACCATGTTTTTTTTCCTTCATTTCTTTCGTTTTATTCTTAGTAAAACCATGGTTAATTTTTGTAAGTGTTTACTCGTGTAGTTATTGATGAAATTCACTAGCAATCTCTGAGTGAAATTTGTTTCAGGCTTTATTTACTGTTCTTCAGAAGTACACAATAGAGCTGCTTTACAGCTAAATGTCATCTTGCAACATCAAAGCTGGTATTAAACTTAACTGAATCAATATTGAACTGACTCGAGCTGAATAAAGCCATTGATGCCTTTTGTAGATTGATTAACTTCACACTGATCTGAACTAAACCAACACTGAACTGACTTGAGCTAAATTTAACACTGTTGTCTTTTAGAGCTGCTTTACAGCTGAATCGGGTTCTCCATAACAGAGTTTCCATAATTGATTGTGCTGTTTTCCTGTTTATCTCTGTGAATCTTTTTGGCACTAAAGCACTATAAAAATAAAGAGTTTGATTTTGATTGTGCATCACAATCAAAGGTTATTGGGATGACTAAAAATGTTATCTGTTTGACTTGGATTACTGTAAATCTATCATTTTGTTTCCCACTCTTAAACTTGTGTTGTTTTGTTACTTTTTCAGTCTCGTTCCAGCTCTGTAGCTTTCCTTCCAGGTAGCAGAGCCTAAAGACCATGAAAACCATGGCAACAGTCTATTATATTCCATTTTGCAGCAGGATTTCCAGTCTGCTCAATAGTTTCTTCACTAGCACCGACTGCACACACACACACACACACACACACACCCACACAAAAGAAGTGTCAGAAGCACAATGTATTTATCAAAATGTATTAAAGCAGAGTCTTCATGCTTTTTGTAGCTTCCTCTACTACTCATGAGCCATTTTTTAAGCTTTGTCACCATGTAAATGTAATCTAAGTTATGGGATGATTATTGGTGTGGTTGCTTAGCAACGGGCATATGAGATTTAGAAGTATGAAATCTCGTACTACAAACCCATTTGAGCTGCAGCCTTGAAATTTCACACACATGTTCTTGAGAAAAGCAAATCTGCATTTGGGATTCATGATTTTTAACCAATTTCTCACGTCAAATCAAATCAAAATCAATTTTTGTAATTTGTTTGCAATTTAATTCTGATGTAATTATATACTATAGATCAATTCTCTTAAAAAACAATAGTGGATTTAACATCAGTGCAAATGTAAAAATGTTAAAATGGGTATTTATAATATAACCTTCTTCCTTTTAAATACTGTAGTCAGTTCAAGAATAATTTATGCAATTATTCTAATTTGAAAAAATTAAGAGTTGTTGGCCGGGGTTGATGTAGGATTGAGAAAGTAATTAATAATAATTAATGCAATACTTTTTAGAGAGAATAATTAGTGCAATAATCTAATTACAATTATGTAATTACTTATATTTTATGGTAACTTACCCAACACTGCATTGTAGTAATGATGCTAAAACAGTTTTGCATCATAGGAATAAATTAAATTTTTACATATATTCAAATGTAAAATAGTTTTCATATTGTAATATTATTTCCCAATATTACTGTTTTTACTGTGCATTTAATTAAATAAATGCAGCCTTGGTGTGCAGAATAGCTTAAAATCATAATGTTTCCAAACTTTTGATTTACATTGTCCTTGAAATCCTCTTGATCCTTTGTCAGTAGATTTTTATTGTGAAATGTTTCCTATATTAAAGTCCTTCAAATTAGTTTCCCTTTCCCTGTGTAATGTTAATTTAAATAAAATGATTCGAAGGCATGTGCTCCTTTGTATTTGACTTAAATTGCACCTCTTCGTCTATACATATAACTCACTAATGCAGCTTTTGCTTCACGTGCTGCTTTGGGTGTTTATGTAGTTGCATTGACTGAGAACAGTGAACAATGAGTTGCTGAGGCTGTTTGTTTGCAGAAGATTTCAACTTACTGATCCTGTGTTCTTTGTTAGTTTTGCGGTAAATTGCTGATGAGATGAAGATGAACATATCTAGTGGAAAATGAGAATGTTATGTTTCTAATGAAATAATTGTTGAAGATGGCCATCACGCGAATGTCCGACGTTCCCCTCCTCGCCCTGATGTCATCGTCCAACGCAATGTTTCACTGTACACATCATCTGATGCCAATTTGGTAGACATGGCCCAACCCTATTTTATGGTATCCAGACCTCAAAATACTGGCTGTGTCACGGTATTTTGAAGTCAGTCGTGAGACTTATGGCTCCGGCAGAAATGAAAGGCAAAGCAGCATTCTTTAGATGCTTTTTCAAAGATAAAGAGACAAAGATGAAGTTACAAGACACTGAAAAAACAACAACTGACCCTTAATGTGCATTATTCAGTGTGTTATTCAGAGTTTTTGGCATAACCAGCTGTGACTGCGATGAGCGACAGGTGATTTCTATTCCTAGAATGGTTTCTATTTCTGGGCAGCTGACAACTCAGGTGCCGATTGGGTTTTATATATTATTAAATGGGTTTAATTTGATTTTGAATATTATTGTTAATGACTTTAATAGCCATATTAAAAGTGCCTATGGATAATGTACCTCAGATGTTGAAATGACTTGAAAACAAGAATTATCAAACTGTGAACTTTGTAAGCAGATGTGTATTACATGACAAAGATTGTATCAGTCAAAGATAGGGGTGGGCGATATCTCGATATTTAAAATATATCGATATATTTTTTTAAACACGATATGGATTTTGACACATCGTATATATCGATATGTTGTTTATTTAATTCTGATTCCGACACTTTGCTTGTTTGTCTTCTCTGTGCTGTGCTAGCCCCCTCTCCTTGATTTTGTTCCCCCTCCCCTCGCGTTGAACACGGCGTTGTCCGCAACCAGACCTGAGGCTGCAGAACTTGTCAAAAAAAAAGGTCAACTGGCTCCATTATATGGAGATACTTCGGTTTTAAGGCGTCGGGCGAACAGCAGGCAGATGTCTACTGTAGGGCCCTATGATTTCCGTGATGCAGAAAACGCGGACGGAATCACGGAATCCAGTCATAAAAAACGGAATTAACAGTTTAACGTGGAATGTCACAGAATTTGTCAAATTTTAAATGAATTAGTCAAAAGTAGGTCATTGCACTCACATCAAATCGCGATATGGACTAATATCTGTAAATATTAAGCCAGAAAAGTCTATTTAAATATGAATTTTGTATGTTCTGCGTGCCTGTGTTAATGAATGGCGCAGAACCTCATCTTCGTTTTATTACACCCACTGAAGCTCACGTGACGCTCGCGGTCCCCTTTGTTTACCAAAAAATAAAGTTTGCTTAATTTTCAATAATTAAAAGATAAATTAAATGTTTTATGCCTTCATTTGATTACCAGAAAAATGTGAATAAACAGAATTTCAGAGGGGAAAAAACATTTCACATGAGGCTATTTTAAGAAAAAAATTTAACAAAATAAGTTATTTTTATGCATTTAAATAATTACACTTGCTTAAACACAGAATTAGGTAACAATAAAACATTTCATAGGGCCCTAAACATGTAATATTTGGCATATTTGTTTTTACAGTATTTTTTGGGGGTTATTTTTCCTGTAAAGATATCGAGATATATATCGTATATCGAGATATAGCAAAATATATCAAGAGATATTTTTTGCTCCATATCGCCCAGCCCTAGTCAAAGAATATGGGTTTTGTGATATTTTTGATTCACTTTTGTCTAGTTTTATAGCTCTCTCACATCTGGTATGGACAGACAAAAACTAATTATTTTTATTTTATTTTCATTTTGTGAAAGACTAAATGGTTTATCAAGATCTCTTTAATTCAAATCTAAATGTTTTTTTGTTTAATCTAATTTTCACTTTAATAATAATAATAATAATAAATAATGATAGTATAATATATGCCACGGTTATTATACTTAACTAAGACAAAAAAGCATAAAACCTTTTTTTCACTTGAAATAATGTAAACATTAACTTCATGTACTAATATAACAAAAAGAATATGAATACGAACTTTGTTAAAGTAAATAATTGCTATTTTTTGCTTCATTTCATTTTTATTTATTTATTTATATATATATATATATAATATTATATTATATTAGTGGTGGGGCGTTAACGCGAGACTCTTATCGGGCGATTAAAAAAAATATCGCCGTCAATCTATTCTCAAAGTTGGGTTGGGAGCTGGGTCTATACTAAGCAAGCTATGATGACTTTCACCTTGATATTTTATATAACCGACTGGCTGAGGCCAGCATAAAAAGATGCTCAGGACAGTTGACGGGCCACTGCTGCGCATGGTCACAAAAGCTTATCTTTTTCACGTGTTTTTAAGCCTTACGGCTTGTCGATTTAAGCTGAACAGAGTAGCTGGTTACTCGCGCGCTGTGTTCGGTGCGAACCGAGCTCTCCCTCCTGCACCTGAACGAACAAATACAAATCACGGTTTGAACAAACAAAAAGATGTGAAAGAGCCCAATTCAGTACTCGCGGTGTTCAGGGCTCACGCAGAGAAAGGCGTCTCAAAACACTTGAACACCGAATTTGATTATTTTTGCTCTTGCGCCGACAAATACATACAAAATGTCAAAATATCCACCTTGCAAATTATGCTCAAAAACTGTCAGTTATTTCTTAAGTGAAAGTAAACAGTTGAGGAAAAAAATGTGATGTGTATTATATTGGATGCGTTCATCATCTCTTAAAGGCACAATATGTAATTTTTCTGCTTTAAAAATAGCAGATATCACTATATCTATGTTATATATTTTTTTTAGTTGTGTACTTACATTATCCCGAAAGTTTCCACGAACTTTCAAATCCAGAGAAAATTATAGTTTAATTAGAAGGCACGGCACGTTTCTTTATTTCCGTTTTGTCGCCCGTCTATGGCGTCATATAAACTTTGACCCCTCTAGTTTATCTAACTTCCTGCGGAACCGCCAAATACAAAGGTGAACAGAAGCAAAGATGAGCTGAAGAAGAAAAAGTAGTAGCTAGTCTTGATCGAGACTATTATATTTTATATTTATATTGTTTATATTCGTATTAATACTTCAATCAATAACTTAGTTATGGATCATGATTATGCTTTGCCTGCACGTTCTGTGAAGCGCAAACGTACGGGTGAAATAAATGACCTGTGAAGGTTTTGGGACAAGAGAACAAACAAGACAAGGGTAAATATTGGAGTTGCATTTCCAAGATAGAGAGCGCTTCGTGACAAGCTAAAACTACAGAGAGATGCTTGCATTCTAATAAACAGGTATGCATCCATTCAGCTAACTGTATCTATCCGTATATTTTGTGAAACGATGAGGTCTTGTGTAAAACGCAGACGGACTAGCTCTCATGTAGAGTATAATGTAAATCTACATGTGTTCTATATCTAGCTGGATAAAGTAGCTTTTTTTAACATATATTGTGTTTTATACATATATTACTACTAGCTAGATGGAATATTGATTTGATAGGGGTCTGATAATTCATATATCTCTCCGTTCGAAAAGACGTGATTGTCAAAATACTAGGCTGCTGCTGCTGTAGGTGAAGGGAGACCGCTGACAGACCAGGCTCTTGTCTTCATGACAACAATATCTATACTTCATGTTGAACATAAATATAAAGCCTACTGATAAAGGACACCGTCAACAGTATTGACGGCAAAATAGACTATGTTTGACAGGTGCAATATTTGAAAATCGATAATTATTTATTTATTTTTTTGCATTCAGTGTGTCACCGGCCTCAGTTAAAATGAGTGAGGAATGTGGGGAGCGACAGAGCGCGTGTTCCAATGAACAACAACTCCCATGAGCCTACGCTCTTTCCCGACGTCATCAAAGTACGTCTCATGTTATTATTTTGATTGATGACCCCTGGTGGCCAAAAATTCCATACTGTGCGTTTAAAGTGACTTGATTTCACACATACTCCGTCTGCAGTGCGTATGCAGTCTGTGTGCGTTACGTATGTGGTGCAGCACGGACTCGATGTGCTTTCACACAGGGCGCGTTTGCAGTCCGCTACTCAGTACATAAACGATCACTGCACTGCTGCAGACGCAACGCTCCTGGAACGCAACTGGAATCGGTTAACATGGATGCGTAAAAAAATATGCAACGCATACGCACTGCAGACGGACTATGTGTGAAACAGGTGTAAGGTTGTTTGTGGAATTAGTTTACAGCTTTTTCAAGCACTTTGTGATGCATTTTGGAAACAGGAGATGAGCCCCTTTTCTAATGCACCACCTAGCTTGATAAACCCCTTCTCAAAGACTTACTGTTTGTCAATTTTATTTGGGTAACACACATATTCTGAATGCCTTCGGCAGAATTCGAATGAGCCATTTTAATCTAGATTAATCTAGATTAATTTCAAGATCACAGTGAGATTAATCTAGATTATCTATGCCCACCATATATATATATATATATATATATAATTAAAATGACTAAACAAAAAATAGAAATTATTTTAACAAAAATCTTGATGAAAACAGAAAATCATTTAAAATATTCATTATAAACCTACGCAGTAACTTTTCTTTTTTTCAATTTTGTAAGATTACTGGAGTATGTTTTACAAGAAGATACTTTTCAGTGTTTCTATTTTAAGATTTCACATTTAATTCAATGCGTTACTTGTCATTTCTTTGTAATCATCATTTATGAAAATACTCAATTTCTGAGTGAAATTTGTTCCTACACCATTATTTTTCAGTGTACAATAGTAACAAAATTGTGCAAACCGTACTGAATTAAATAGAACAGATCCTGACTCTTGCCAACAAACGTTATGGGTGGGATTGAGATAATGTTTGGCATTGCGATCCTTCAGCTGCTGTATTACTGTGAGACTAAATGAAGGTGTCGTGGCACCTCTAGTCTCCAGTGCTCAGTGTCAGGATACTGTATGTCTCCTGCAGGTTTCACAGTGATTCATGGGGATTTGGGCTGGAATGCTGTGAATGTGCCAGTGTTCCTCAGTGAGTCTCATACGTAAGCCTTCAGTTACAGTCCTGACAGGTGCCGTGGCTCTACAGCAGTGTGCACACTTTTATCTCTGCGGGTGTGTGTTTGTCAGGCTCCGCTATGTTTGCTTGCCGTTTGACATGCACAAACCTTACTGCATATGTGTCCACATACTCTGTCTTGCGTTTGCGAGACAGGTGCATGGCGCGGTCCAGTTGCTGGGCAGTCGTGGCAGTGGGTATAAAAAAATGGCTCATTTGGTGCCTGGCTTCAGAGTCAATGGTCAGATATTTTCCACTGGCAGCTTGCCCTTACTTCCACCCACCCTCGCTTTTTATGTGGTATTCTTTGAACTCTTCCCACACAGTCTGACATACAAAAAGAGGGTTACACTTTTATTTATAATTATTCTAAAACACTAAAATGAGCATTTCTTCTCAGTTGCCACAGTATTTATATGCCTTATCTATCTGCCAGGCGTTGTTTTCTAGATTGTATCTCAATACAATGCATTTTCTGGAATTCATATTGTGTGGTACTTGCTCATTGGTTTTGGTGATAATTATTACTGGGTAAGCTAAATGATCTTTTAAGCTTCAGTGCAAACTCGATGCACTTTACAGTAATTCCACGTTAATTGCATTAAATGAAAATGTATTATAGGTTACATTTAAATGCAGTTAGTTGAAATTAAGAGTGTGTGTGTGTGTGTGTGTGTGTGTGTGTGCATATATATATATATATATACCTCAGTCCCTCCAGGATTTAACTCTTTTTTTTTTGTGATTTTTGCGATCAAAATTATTGATTTTGCTGCAGCTTTTCTCAAAATTTGCGATTGATATTTGCGGCATTTCTTATTGCTTTGCAGTGACAATATACCACAGACAACATTCATCTAACACTGTTATGACTTTTCTGACTTCAAGAACCACATGCATGTAAAACTGCTTCTGAGACGTTTATCAGATTACACAGCAGATTATTCCGGATCTTTAGCGAACGTTTTACAGATGTAATAAATATATTACATCTGATAAAATTTACTTTTATTATGTCATTAATAATGTCTAAATATAATTTAATAAATACAAAAATATATAGGCTATATGAGGGAGTGGAAATGGCCTTTAAGTCATCTATTAGTGGTCATTTTATATCTTTTTTTAAATTATTTTTAAATAAGTGTTGGCTTTCCTATGTTATGAAACTTTTAGTTTTATACATGGGGGAATCCTATTAAGGATAAACAAATATAGGCACATTAAAAATAACTTTGAAATTCGGTAATACTTAAAGCATTGAAGTGCTGGGAAAAGTTGTGTGAAGCATTTAAAATCACTCAAACATTAGACCCTTTTTGCCACAAATTGTTCCTGTAGTTTACTGTTCAATTCAATGGTCAATGGTGGAGATTTGTGATACCTGAACAATGTTTTTCTTGGTTTAGGGTTAGAAAAATTTGGCGGAAAATTTGTGGCAATTACGAAAATTTGCGATCTTTTATGAAAATTGCAGAGTTTGCTTGATTTTGCGATAAATTTAGCGAGCGCAAAATCCTGGAGGGACTGATATATGTATGTATGTATATATTAGTATACACTTAAGTGGGCAATTAAGTTGTTTTATTAATTTAATTATTTTTTGTATTATATACACTGTTTTAAAGTGTCCTTGTTACGGTCTAATGCAGTCTAATGACGAATCTGCAATTTTGTCCAACAAACAAACCAGACAGGAGAGTAGAATCATGTCGGTGGACTTGAACTTAAAAGAAATGGTTTATATTGACATCTTTCTGTGGTTGAAACGAGATACCTTCTGATGTTCATTCATGTTTATTTTGTGCTGTAACTAGTAAAGAGAAAGGGATGATTGGTTCATGTCCTGCTTGAAATGACGACACAACACATTGAGCTACAAAACCGTATTTATTGTTTGTTGCATACCAAAAGTAAATCCTGTTCTTTCTTGTCTATCAGTGTGTTGTCACTTTCCTCTTTGCTCCACAAAGTATTTTTCACTGTATGAGAACATGAAGTGTGGCGTGAGAATAGCATGGCTTGTCGGGCATAGCAACAGTAACTAATGAGGGCGGGTCTTGGTGAAGCATCAGTTAAAGGGTTAGTTCATCGAAAAATCAAAATTATGTCATTAATGACTCACCCTCATGTCGTTCCAAACCCGTGAGACCTCCGTTTATATTCAGAACACAGTTTAAGATATTTTAGATTTAGTCCGAGAGCTCTCAGTCCCTCCATTGAAGCTGTGTGCACGGTATACTGTCCATGTCCAGAAAGGTAAGAAAAACATCATCAAAGTAGTCCATGTGACATCAGAGGGTCAGTTAGAATTTTTTTGAAGCATCGAAAATTAATTTTGGTCCAAAAATAGTAAAAACTACAACTTTATTCAGCATTGTCTTCTCTTCTGTGTCTGTTGTGAGAGAGTTCAAAACAAAGCAGTTTGTCATATCCGGTTCACGATCGGATCTTTTTGAACCAGTTCACCAAATCGAACTGAATTTTTTTAAACGTTTCACGTCTCCAATAAACATTAATCCACAAATGTTAACTTTTTTAATGTGGCTGACACTCTCTCTGAGTTCAAACAAACCAATATCCCGGAGTAATTCATTTACTCAAACAGTACACTGACTGAACTGCTGTGAAGAGAGAACTGAAGATGAACACCGAGCCGATCCAGATAATGACTCGTTCTCAAGTCAAGAACCGTTTCTGTCAGACGCGTACGATTCGAGAACCGAGGAGCTGATGATACTGCGCATGTGTGATTCAGCGTGAAGCAAACCGACACTCAGAGCGTCTGAAACTAACTGATTCTTTTGGTGATTGATTCTGAACTGATTCTGTGCTAATGTTATGAGCGCGGGTAAACCGAAGGCTTGAATCAAGGGCAATCATCGCAAATGACGCCATTAGGTCGAGCGCAAAAGAACCGGTGAACCGTTCATTATGGTTAATCAAACCACACCAGCTCTACTTGTCTGGACAGTGTTGTGAGAAAAAGCTGGAATCACGTTAGCTTTGAATTTTTATTTTCTCACAAAATTATAATAATAAAATTCAAATGATTTGGTGCAAATCATATATAGTTTTCACCATCCTGCTTGTAGCTAAGAATTTTCTGGTGTTTTGTTAATTCATTATAATTATTATTAATAATCTTTTTATTTTTTATCTTTTGTGGCAAATGTAACAAAACAGTTCGGAGAAATCAGTGTAAAAGAATTTATTATTAGTATCTATATGCAGTGAAATAAGTCAATAGAAAATCACATTTCAGTAACATAGAAAAATATTTTAAAAATCCAATTATGAAGAGTAAACTATTTGTACTTTTGTTATGATATACTTCTGTCATAGTTTGTAGTTTTTTTTTTGCCCCACACAAAATGAATAAAATTGATAAAATTCAAACGATTTGGAACAAATCAAAATATTGTTATACCACATGTAGCTTAGATTTTTTTTTTTTATTAATTAATTAATTTATATATGTATTTGTTTTTTGTGCCTTTGAATCATGTCGTCATGTCACTCCGCAATAATTTGTCACGATTGAAGTTCAAAGTGTACGCGCACCGTTCTGAATGCCACACACCCAACCATCTACTCACGTGAACAGCTTCAGTTGACTGACGAAGACCGTGAACACGGGTGATTCATGTAAGCAAATCAAATAAATTGTCTTTCATTTTTATATGCAGGTCTAGTGAAATTGATAATTTTTGTCATGATTCCATAACATTAATGTTAAACAATTCTGGGCTAACTTAGCAAAGTAGGCTAACGCCATGTTGGTTATTGCTTACTTCTAGCTAGAAAGTTTAGCAGCTTCTACAAGGCTCGAAATTGCCAACATTTTTGTCGCATATGCTCCTGAAATTTAATCTGTGCGACCTAAAAATATATTTGGGAGTAACGTTATATGTGCGGAGCATATGAGCATATCTGTCCACTAATGACTCGTCTGATTTGCGAACTAATGACTCCTTTGAACCGATTCACTTTAATGAATGCTTAAATCTGATCTGGGTCGAGTTTCCCGATAACAATGTATCTTAGCTCTGAAGAGCGCTCTCAACGTGCAAGGTTATAAACACTCGCCGCAATTCCACGCACTTTTCCCGAAAACTTTACTTGACATGAACGCGTTCTACGTGCTACTAAAGAGTCGCTGTCCATTCGCGAAATTCGTGCTGAAACATAACCTATGGAATCATATTCTGAACGTTCAACCTAATAATCGTCTTCTGTTGTGAATTAGCAATCCTAGAAGTCTATAATAAAGCACTGACAAAATGGCTGAACAAAAACACAAGAAAAGATACCTTTCAAAAATATAGAGGCAAATAAAGATGTTATTTTTAATAGATATAAAGGACACCATAGAAATGAGGAAAAACAAAACATCTGGGAGGACAAGAAATGCACAATAAATGGCTAGTTTTCGTGCACGTCAGCAGCAAGTTATTGACAGATTTTTTGGATTTCATCCCTATTTTGCCCAGTCTTTGAAGCATATTTACCACATTACTCCTTTTTATGATTTTTGTTGTTCAATCATTTAAATTAGATGTGTACTTAAATTTTTCTTCCCTTTTTTAATTATTTAATTTATAAATTCATTTAAACACTGTGTGTGTGTGGTGGTGGGGGGGGGGTTGCTTTTTTGTCCTTTGTCAATCACACCTATGATTATTGGAGTATGTTTTACAAGATAATAGTCTTTCATGTTTGATTCAATGTTATTTGCAGTTTCTTTTGTAATTCTTTGTGAGATTTTACTAGCAATTTCCAAGTGAAATAAATCTTAAACTTTTAGTGTACAGTATATTATTTGTGCTTTATTACTCTATACCTCTGGTGTAGTTTGTAGCAAAAATAATAATAAAATGTATAAACATTGTTTAAAGTTGGGTTATAGTTTAGGGTAAAGTACAACTTTGATTGAAGTGTGTTTGAGAGCCTGTTTTGTGACTGTTTACTCATTCGGTTATTACCTTGTGAGCCACTGGTAGAATTACTCTAACAATGTTGAACAGAAAGCAATGAATAGAGTGCAAATGAGGGCCTTGTGTCAGGAGTCACATGATTTTTTAGAATAGCGCTAAGATCAAACAAATCCTTTGGATTCTACACAGTGAATCCATTCATAGGACTAAGTTCCAAGCATGCAAGATAAGACTTTAAAAAAAAGAAAGAAGACCTCAATAGTGATAATGGGTAGATTGCCCTTGGCTTCCGTCCAGAGTCCCACAACTTTTCAGTGTATTGTTGCATTATTTCTGAGACTATGAAGACTAGGTTTTGTATTCAGATAAGTTGTTGGTAGATGGTCAACAGTGTTATTTCAAAATGCTCCCTATGCTCAAAACATTCAGTTATTTGTCGACTGCCTTGTGGAAAAAGTTCACATAATTCAATTGAAAATGCACATGTAGTGTATTCAAATTGTAAAATTATATTTAAAAAAAACTGTACATAATGAACTAAAAGACAACTTAAGTGTATTTAAAGTACACGTTCATAATTATCTTTCTTAACTCACTTAAGTACACTTTTAAAAAGTGCACTTTTCAAATTAGTGCACTGAAAAATTAGTGCATTTGAAAAGTGCACTTTTCAAATGTCAAATGAAGTTATACATTAAAGTAGTACTTATTTTGATGTGTTGACTAACATACTAAAGCACATGTAAAGTACTTGATTATCATTTTAACTGTACTGTGTTATTCGTCATTACTTTTAGAGTTAGTATATTTTAATTGTACTAAATTGCAACTTCATTGCAAATGTTTAATTACAAATATATTTAAATTCACGACATACAGGCTTCAAAATAAATGGCAGTAGAGTAGAATTTAGTTTATTATCGCTTGACAGTACATTCAGTAGTACTTTAACCATATTTCAAAGACAATAGAGGTAATTATGAAATTACAAAGATTTTCTTAAATCCTACTTAAGGCTCCATGAAATACGTTTTATTTGTTACCAAATTCCTTTTCCATTTAAAACTTTCAGAATTAATTAATTGAAATCATGACACCATACAATTTACATACATGACACCAAATAAGGTTTTTGAGCTTTTTCAATCAGGTTTTAAAAAATTCCACTCAACAGAGACTGCACTTTTGAAAGTCCTAAACGATGTTTTAATAGCTGCCGACACTGGGGTTTCTACTGTATTATTACTACTAGATCTGAGTGCGGCCTTTGATACGGTGGATCATTCTATTCTTCTTGCTCGTCTGGAGCATTGGGTAGGTATCAAAGGTCCTGCCTTAGAATGGTTTAGGTCTTATTTGTCAAATAGGAAGTTTAGCGTTAACATTGGGGAATATTCGTCAAAGGCTGCTTTTCTGTCTTGTGGTGTTCCGCAGGGATCCATTTTAGCTCCAATTCTTTTTTCGCTATACATGCTTCCATTAGGGTCTATTTTTAGGAAACATGGGTTGTCGTTCCACTGCTATGCGGACGACACTCAAGTTTACTTACCCCTAAAATCAAATTGTGATGGACTGGAAAAAATTAGGGCCTGTATATCTGATGTGAAAGCTTGGTTATCTCTAAATTTTCTTAATTTTAATGAAAATAAAACCGAAATGATAGTGTTTGGCTCATCAAATACTCTTACTCAAATAACCCTAGGTAATGTAACACTGTCTGCAAAGACTTGTGTAAAGAACTTGGGTGTTGTGTTTGATGATGGTTTGAAATTTGACAAGCAGATAAGCTCAGTGGTCAAATCCTGCTTTTTCCAGCTCCGTCTTTTAGACAGAGTAAAAACAATTATATCTTTTAATAACTTTGAAAGACTAATTCATGCATTTCTGACATCGAGACTTGACTATTGCAACTCATTGTATTATGGGATCAGCCAATCAGCTTTATCCCGGTTGCAGATGGTACAAAATGCGGCGGCGAGACTTCTAACAGGTACTAAAAAACGGGACCATATTACTCCAGTATTACGTCACTTGCACTGGTTACCTGTACGATACCGTGTGGATTTTAAAATTCTTCTGTTGGTTTTTAAATCTTTAAATGGTGTGGCCCCTACTTATCTTTCGGATCTACTGGTAGAACATCGTCCAGCTATGTCTCTCCGGTCGTCAAACCAGAGATTATTGTGTATACCGAAATCAAAGCTGAAAAGCAGGGGTGATCGTGCATTTTCAGTGGCCGCTCCAAGACTGTGGAATGCTTTAACTTTTTAATATTAGATTTGCTCCATCCTTGTCTGTTTTTAAATCTAGGCTAAAAACCTATCTTTTTGATTTAGCATATGGCTAAAGATGAAATGTACTGTTTTTGTATTGTTTTTATATTTGTATTTTGTATTGATGTAAAGCACACTGGTCAACCGGTGTTGTGTTTAGTAGTGCTATAGAAATAAAATTGACATTGACATTGACAATTTAGAAACATTGTGTTAAAAGTTTAAGAAAAAATTCATTTTTAGCATTTCTTTTTCTTTCTGGTAATCAAATTACATTTTGGCACACAAAATGCTGTACAACTGAGGTGTACTTTGGATTTTGATTATTCCTTAAAGTTTTTTGAATGAATATAAAAAAAAAAATGTATTTATTATTATTATTATTATTATTACTATCAGCATCATTGAAACGTACATTCTACTGTACAGAAATATATTTCTGTCACAATCAAGTTCAACCAAACTTTTCTTTTGATGAGTTGCCATAATGACCTTCGTTTGTGTGTGTGTGATAGTTTTTCATGAAGTGACTCTCAGAGCAGCTGGATATGAATTTCATGTGTTCATGTCGTCATAAAGTGAGACAGCAGAGGCTGAAAGAGCGTCACGCGTACTTAACTCATAGGGCCTTACTTAAGAAGTTCAGAAAGCACACTGAAGTTAATCTAACTGCATTTTAAAATACATTTAAACTATAATACTTTTTTTTATTTAATTGCAAATAACATGAAGTGTCTAAAAACATTACTCTTTTCACACTTAAGTACTTTATTTTAAAGCATATTTCTGTAAAAAAATGCCAAAGTGTACTGCTTCTTCCCAAGTATCGATACTATGGTCAAAAGGCTTGTTTTCTCCTCTTGTTTGTTTAAAGGGACTGTGTCACTGATGGTTTTCTCCCACAGGAGGTCAATCATTCACTTAAGCCATGTTCACTAATGGTGTCTGGACGTTTTTCAAAATGCCTCTCGGCACCCCAGTGGAGCTGATTAAACAAGCTGTTACTCTGATCATTTTTTCATGAGCATGGCCGTGTCCAGACACGAGGAGGCTGTGGATGACAGGACATCATGGCAGATCTGGGTCATAGTGTTTATCTGGCAGAATTTGAAATGCGGCTCCCTGCTGGAGGAAGAACTTATTTGTATGTGGACGAGACTCTTTGCTGCTTTGTCCTTTTCTGTATTCCAGTCAAATGAAGGTGGGGGATTAATGTAGTCTGTCTCACACATCTCAGCCTTTATATCCCGGTCAGTAGCCATCTGTTTCCATATGTCTGGAGCGATCTCTGAATGTACCCTCTGAACATGGGACACAGTCAATGAGGAAAGAAAAATCAGCACCGAATACAACTCCAACTTGCAAAAATTATGTACTGTTACTTTGGTACAAAGGTGATACAAAGATACAAAATGTATAAACATATTTGATACCTGTCATACTGTTTACGTTTTTATCATTTTTCTGATTTCATTGGTATTTTTATACTTTCAGATGTTATGTAACAGACTGTAAGTGATTTGAAAAATCCAGCATTTATCACCACAGGAAAAAAAAAGTTATGACCTTTTGATTAAATGTGACATGGATGAAAATGAATGAAACATTAAATGAAGTAAATGCACGGATGAATCATTCATTATCTGTAGCATGATTACTACAGTTATCATTCCATGCTTACTTCAATTATATTGCAGCCTTTTGATATTTAATACTCACACAAGCCGTATTTGGGATTCTGATTTGATATCCTCAATGTAGTGTTGTCAAAAGACCCGGTACTTCGGTACCAAGTCGGTACTAAAAAAATGTAAATGTGACGGTACCAGGTTTCTGTAAGTACCGGTAGTACCGAGGTCCCGTTCAAACCCGGTTCAGCGCTATGATTTCCTTGAAGCAGAAAACGAGGACGGAATCTCAAAATCCAGTCATGAAAATGAAACTTACATTTTAATATGGACAGTCATAGAATTTGTCAAAGTTAGCATAAATTAATCAAATCTCCATATGGACCGGTATCTGTAAATTTTAAGCCGCAAATGTTGTTTGAAATATGAATCCGTGTTCTGCGCATCTGTATGAATTAATGAATGGCAGAGACGTGCGGGTTTGTTTACTACATAGACTGAAGCGCGTGACGCTTGCATTAATTTCAGCATCTGAGCTTCAGAGTTCTCTCTCCATCAAGCGATCTTTTCAGTTTCTCACACATGCAAAAGAGAGAGAGAGAGAGAGAGTCTTACCACGCTGAATCGACACGCTATATGTAAACTATTCTTTATTGTGTTTTCCTGTAATGGAGTTCATTTAGAATTATTCATATTCATTTTTGAACAAGCAGAAGACATACCGGTTTCTCCGGTAGTGGGCGGAGCTAATGCGCAAATGGCAGTTTCATTGGCTGGCGCTGATTTTGTACCGTCCCTGTTTTGATTTCAGCAAATCAGTTTGACCGAACGCAGACAACGTGATTAATATTCATGAACCCAGCTGCTCAGCAATTCATAGTGCATTGTATATACATTAGTTTGATAGTAGAATTAGTAATAGTATTATCTTTTAATAATAATTAATATGAATAATAATTAATATGATCTATTACTATTTTTTTTTTACAGAAAACATCAATGACCAAAAATATCTTAAGCATCACCACCAGTTTTAAATTCAGTTAAAATGACAAATATGCATTCATTAGGCCTAAAAGTTAATTTTTACATAAAGGCATTGTGCTAGAAATTACTATTATTTAGTAAAATGTATGTGATACTGCTACTACTGTTGAAAAAATGTATAAAACTTTATTTTTTAAAGAAATAAATCACAATATTTCTTACATGTTTTAATTTTAATAGAAAATCCCCTTTATTTACCAGAAATAAAATGTTTAAATTTCATAAATTAAAAGACAAATTAAATTTGGGTGAAACTTGTTTACTGTTTTTCATAATTATATAACTTGTAGAAAAACTTAAAACACAATTGTAAATAAGTATAAAGAATGGCATTGGTTTAATTTTTAGTGCTAAAAAGTTTTTTTTTTTTAATTAGCATATTTTTGTGTTTTGCTTTGGTACCGAAATTGGTACTGAGAACCGTGGATTTTCACTGGTATCGGTACCGAATACTGAAATTTTGGTACCGTGACAACACTACCTCAATGCAAAAAATATTATCATAATATTAACAGTTAACAAGGCTAAAAATGCTATGGTAAAAGCCTGTTGATTGTTTTACAGTAAGTTTCCTTACTATATACAGTGGGATAAAATTTTAAAATATCTAATGAGACTTTTCAAAATACTGTTAAATGTACTGTTTTCGGATGTCATCTTATTTATAATTAGTAAAAGAAAACGTAAATTGGCATTCCCAGAATTCCCTGTGAGGAACTTTACATTTGATGGATTTTCTTTGAAATTACTGATTGTTTTAGATGTTGACCAATTGATTGGTTTTGCCGATTAATCGGCACCGATAACCAATCGTTAGAACAATCTGTTATGGGTGTTATGCCGTTATGCAGACTTGATATAATACAGTTATTTTTATATGATATAATGTTATGATATAATGATATAACTACATGATATAATGTAGTTAGCGATTGCATGTTTGTCTTGGTATCGGTTACCTTGCTTTGCCTCATCGCTGTCTTCTCATAAGGTTCACAGCAGCTGTTTGGAGAGTCTGGTCTAATGCATGTTCCTTGAACCATTGCCTGATCTTCAGCTCTCTTGGGGAACCCCTTCCCCCTTTTCTTTTCTCCGCTGACCCTCAGCTGTGCCCAGTCAATAGCCGTCAGTTCCTCAGGGACTCGCTCTCAGTTTTAGCACGTCCTGTCTAAAGGACGCACGGCCTGTCTCCTCTTGTTCTCCTCTTGCAAATATGATCAGAGCTTTATTTCCTTTGCTCTTGTGTCTAGAGCAAATGACACATGCGCTGCTTGCAGGACTGTTGGTCTTTGACAGGTCTATCAATCAGGGGCCCCAAGAGCCTTCGCAAATACAGCTTCCATTCTGCTGTTTAAAAGTGTGTATCTCTGAGCCAGCAAGGGCCTTTTGTAGTTGTATGGCAGGTGGAAGTCAGTAAAAACTGATTGTGTAGTGTCTCAATACTGCTTTTTCTTTTCTAAGCCATTCGCCGCTTGCAGGGAATTTATTAGGGGCTGAATTTGGACTTTATGCTGACATATCTCGGCATATCTTTTTTTTTTTTTTTTTTGGTGAAACAGTTTTGCTAAAAAATACGTTATTTTGTAAAGCTGTGAAATCAATGAAATACCCTCATGAACTGAAAGTGAAATATTAAGTAGATCTGAATAACTACACTGCATGATTTTTCTAAATTGTAAATAAAACAAAGATTAGTATGTTTTACAAGAAAATATTATTTCAGTCTTTTTGCTTCACGATTTCACATTTAATTCAATGTGTTACTAGCTGATTCTTTGTAGATATTTGTCAAATTTACTAGTAATGTCTGCATGGAAATAGTTTCTGCACCAATTTATTTTTTTCCTTTTTTTTCATTGTTCATTTCATACAGCATGACATAAATTTCAGTCAGCCCAATGGATTAAGGCAACTCAAATATTTCAGTAAGCCCATTTAAAAACCAGTAATAATGAATAATGTGAACACATTTTATTTGAATCTACTAAAATAGCAGCTAACTATTAGCTTGCAATAGTTCACATGCATGTGATAACAATTAACCCTGAAACTCTCACTGCAATGAAACACAGTTATTACCATTTAATATAAAGCATGCATTTTATTTTGGCTCAGTTTTCTATTAAAGCATGGTGAAAAACTCAGATTTTTTGGAATTTATTTTGGCATGTTCAAACAATCACTTTAGTGCTGTTCATAGATTTTATCAAGGTGCTATAGTTGTTATTATTAAACTTACAAATCCAATTAAATATTATTTAATTTGTTAGAGTATGCAGAATCACATGCAATCTTTCAGTTACAGTAATGCCAGTCACCATAGCGCTAAGATTTTTCTACAGCACTGATGTGACTGTAATCCTCTTCTCATGTGAGCATACGTTTTCAATCATACTTGTCAAAATCACTGTTTCTGGACATTTAAATGTTTAAACGGGGTAAAGGGTGCATGAAAGCTGAACCCACAAAACCAAAATGTCTAATCTTCTAAAAAAATCTTTCACTGACAATAGCAGTTTAACTCAAATGGACCTTATTATCCTTCTCCGGGGGCAGTTTATCTCTCTTGCCTTTCCACATTAGAGAGACACAGGAAGCAGGAGCTTGAGACGAATGATTTTAAAAAGCTTGGTTTGACTCATGACTTCACAAACACACTGCAGAAACAAATCATATTCCTATAGGATTAGTTCAGCCAAAAATGACAGTTCTGTCCTTGTTATCATGTTGTTCTAAACCCATTTGACTTTCCTGACTTTTCCACAAAAACTGAGGTTTAGGTCATATGCTTGCCATGCTTACTAATAAATGCTGGTAAAATTCATTCAGAGTGTTGTCATGATTGAAATGCATATAAATACTTTTATACTGCTTAACTTGGTTATGGCCTCCCACAATGGTCAAGTATTGGCCTGGATGATGTTCAAGTCCATCCCTAGCTCAAACAGGTCAAAAATTGTTGCGACTAGGTTACAGCCACTGTTTCATGCTGACAAGGAACATGAACACAAAGGTTTTGTGTAAACCTGGTGTCACTTTTCTGATTTCATCATACTAACATGAAACCTTATCTTTTTGTGGCTGTTAAATGTGATTTGAAATGCGGTGACATTTTCATGAGAAGTAGCTCTGGGTTCATAACTGGTGTTTAGTGATTCATGGTATATGTGTGAGAAAACCTTTGTAGTTTACGGTAAATTGTACATTGTTGATTCTTCATCACTCCTAGATGTTAAACTTTTTTTTTGTGCATATGTGTGAGTGAAAAAGCTTTCAGGGGTGTTGCTAAGCTGGTTTTGAGTCCTGTGGTGAGCTGGCTTTGTTAGTGTTTTGGTGTGAGATCCAAGCATTTCCTACCTACAGCTTTCAATCAATCAGCCTCTTTCTTTTTGCTTCCTCCTTTTAGCCCTTTTCTGTGGCTCAGGTTTTCGGCAGGGTGGGGAGGTGGAGGGACGCTGAAAAGAGGGATAAGAAAGTGTGAGTTTCACAACTCACTTCTACTTTTAACTGCAGCTCATTCTGCCTATGGTGCTTTTGTTGGGCCCTTCGCACCCCTGCCGAGCATTGTGGGACAAACCCTCCCCAGTAAAGGCTTGTGGGAAAAGCTGTGGGTTCACTCATCAAGGCTGACAAAATCAAAAGGTCCCCAGGAATCTCCTCCACTCTGGAATGAGCAAGTAGTGAGTTTTACATAACTAATAGAAAACTGTTTTTTCCTTGTGAAAGCGCACAGGTAATGGAGATTTACCGCTGACTACAGAACCGGCTTTACTGACAAGATGCGCATTAAATATCGCATGCGATTTATCGTGCAGTCCTATCAGACAGATAGCTAGTGACCTTGTAGGGCTCCGCGGTTAATCATAACTAAACCGGAATTGCGATTATCAAATCGTAAAGGTTGTGATTTAATTAAACAAATGTGTGTGCTGTGAGTTTCAGAGTGAAGCGTGGCACTGTGTTCATTTAAACGTGAGCAGCTCATGATCCGCGAATAAAAGTTCACTATTCAAAATAAAAGTTTCTTTTAATGTTTGAAAATTAGGAAATCAATAATAATAATAATAATAAATCATGAAGTGATGATGAATCAAGAGCAAAATAAATTTTCATGAACATTAACTAAAGGGAAGTTATTTTTATGGTTTAATTGCTCCTTGAAGGTCAGCACCAAAAACAGAAAATAAAGTGAGATTGTCTATTTGTATTATGCAGTTTGTATTTTGCAGTTCAGTCTTTGTATTTCCTCGTGCATTTGTAGTAATTTTGTTGCTGAAAATGAACTGGGAATGTAAAAGATTGGATGAAAATATTGATTTAGCAAGTTGATCTGGAAGTGTCACGAAGCTCGCAGACATGGTGTTGACAGAGGATTCGATGACTAATGACTAATGTTTTCAAAGAGCATGAAGTTCTTACCTAAAATAATACTTTAGATTTCCTTTAAACTTGGAAAAGAAATGCTGACTCTGCAGCTTTATTTCTTAACTTCAGTTGTGATCTTTAGTCAGGTTACATGTGCTCTGTTTAAAGCACGCCTGTCCTTGTTGAAGGAATTATTATGACAGATACTCTTCTGAGCAAACACCATCACCATACGAACAGCTGATAATTTGGGCTATTTAAAACACAGTCTGACTGTCTGCCTCCTGGTAATAACGGTCTTCTATTTTTCTCTCTGTGTCTCTCTCTCAGGAAGAAACATGTATCAGTCTGTGTTTATTAAAATAGTATAGGTTGGTTGATTCCACAGTCTAGTGTTTTTAATCAGTCACAGTTGAAGGGTGAATTTTGTGTACCACATGAACACTTGATGTGACTTTGCCATGTAAAGGGCAGGCCAACTGTAATTGTGCTTTAGATGCACAGATAGATTACATTTTGGTTTTTATTTTGTACTCTTCTGAATTCGCTCTTTAACCTCACAGATATTTGCGTATATTACAGAAGTAGGGCTGCACAATCAAATTTCTAATCGCAATTACAATTATGATTGCCACAATTATATAATCGTTCAAAACGGCAATTAATCGCTCAAAGTCCACTTATGTTATTCTGTTTACTTAAGATGCAGTTTTTTTTCTTTCTACGTTAACCTAAGGGTTTTTTCCCATTATTTTATTTTTCGTTTTAATATAACATTATAATACCATTCATATTTTTACTTTTTTATAATTTAAAGAAGAAACCAATCCGATGTATAGTTGACATTTGAGGCTTAATGCTACAGAAAAGCACAAAGTTCTCCATTTAGAGTGTTTTCAGCTTGTTTTTTTTTTCATATAACAATACGCCATGCAGTTGCATCAAATAGTGGTATAAACATCATTCAGTGCAAATTGTGATAATCTTAATTAATAATCACAATTACAGTTTCAAGGGAATAATCGCCAATTATGATTTTTGTCATAATCATGCAGCCCTACCCAGAAGACAAAATAGTAAATAGATTTTACACAGATAACCGGTTCAAATGTTTTCACACCCCTTTGTTTTATCATGGTCTGTAGCTAGTCTGCATCTGTTTGCGTGTTTTTTTTTTTTATCTTCTGCATCTGATTCAATGTTTTGTGATAGCGCAATGGATATATCCTCCTTTTCACACTTTGGATAACTAAAGAACTATTACAAAAAGTGCAAACATCCATTAATGTATAAACATCAATGACAGGATCCAAAAAGTAGCTAGAAGGATTTGTAGGACTCCTATATGGTCAACATACAGTACAAATGATAGTTTATTTTTTCTCAATATTGGTTAGTAATGCTGTATAATGAAAGTTCCTTCTATTGTGCGCTGAGAGAAAATGAAAAAGACGCTTTAGGTGGAAAGAAAATAGGCCTATGTAGTGTCCCATTAAGAGTGGACAATGGCAATGACTGTTAGGCCAGGCCTAGCAGGAGACTATGCTTCACGCTGCAGATGATGTTAGAAATGCTTAAAATGCGTTTGAAATACTGTGGGAACTCCACAAAGTACGTTTACGTAAACACTGAGAAAGCTGTGGTCAAAATCAAGCTTTTAATGTTGTTTACATGTCTGTCCGGTGGTTTTGATGTGCTTGAAGACAAACCACGTGCAAATTCATCAGTCAATACCATTGTTAAGCATGTTCTTCTTAAAACTGCACTGAACCGAAGACAGGCTCAGAAATGCGCATTGAAAGAGGCTGTTTCCTACCAAAACTGTGGGGCTTTACATATCATCATTAGAAGTCTTTGAATAATGTCAAATTAACTTAATTGACAACTACTCCTTTTATTGTACTCTATTTTCACAAAATAATCTATTGGTTATCCAAGTTTAACTTTGAACTTGGAAAATCTATCTGTGAGTAAATAAACATGGGCTTCGCTAGGAACGATGCACAGAAAATGTCCAGTTCATATATAATAAGGTCATTCAGGGTCCTGAGAACTCAGAAATGTGTGCAACTTCACTCTCTGTCTGCTATTTCTTTTAATTTGTTTGTCTTTCACAAGACTGAGTCAGTGCTAGAGGTAATGCTGATGCTGGACATGGTGGATGTATTGAGCGAGGGAGAGAAACAGGAATTGTTCAGAGCACACCCATAGCAGGCAGCATTGTTCATCTGTGTCTTTTGATGAAGACAGAAGCGTTCACACAGCGTGCTCTGATGTCCTGCTGGGCTGGCATGGGAAAACCTTCTCAGCACTTGTCTTAAATTGAATCTGGATGATAATGCTGAGGAAAATAGCAAAGACACACACACACATATATGTGTATTTATCTTTCTATTATACCAGACTAAAAAAAAAAAAAAAAAAAACTGTGTTAGTGTTCAGCTTCGTTACATTTCCATTTAAGTCATTAATAAACATGATACATCACCCCAGGCTCATTTGAAATAAGTGACTCTGGCTACTTGTTTGTGAAACCTGAAATACTGGTACGTTTTGCTGCACTTTAAGTAAACCATATAACCCCCCCCCCCCCCCCCCCCCCCATTGCTGGTGCGTGTTTACTTAAAGCAGTCCAGTGTCATGAAACAACTTGCTTTTGCGTACATTTTTACTACGTTACATTGCTTGTAGCGTGTTTCACGGCAGTTTCACAGAAAAAATGTCCAGTCCATGCCACTAAAAGCATAGTTAAGTGTTAAACTGTTAAAAGTTTTTGTATAACTTTTATGTATGTACATATTGTGTATAATACGTAGTGTTAACTGTAAGGGAATGTCTAATAGTACACTGTGTGTATTGACTATATATATATATATATATATATATATATATATAATATATATATGTATATATGTATATGTATATATATATGTATATGTATATATATATATGTGTATATATATGTGTATATGTATATATGTATATGTGTATATGTATATATATATATATATGTATATATATATATGTGTATATGTATATATGTATATGTGTATATATGTATATGTATATATATATGTATATGTATATATATATATGTATATATATGTGTATATGTATATATGTATATGTGTATATGTATATATATATATGTGTATATATATGTGTGTATATGTATCCCTCTGGGCTTCTTCGTAAATGGGTCACACTTAGCTTCCTCCCGCCCGAAAACGGGCGAAGCCTTAAAATTGTACTTTACTTTTTCCCAGGATAACCAATCAAATATATTTTTGTTCTATAATGTTTTCTGATTATTATTTAGAATTTTTAGATTTTTTTATGATACTTTGCATTAATTATATAATTTTTATGAGCTATTTTTTCCATTAGAATTAATATATAATTTTTTTTTTTTATATTTATTTTTAAAAAAAAATTCAATAAATGCAGCATTTCACATCAAAATAGAGTGCCAGCCTAAAAAAAAAATGTTCCAGGAGAAGAACTTCATCTAGTGGCTTTAAAAAATAGCCACTTTTGTGTAATGTCCTGTACCAGCCTGTAGGCTGTCTATAGCTTCCTATATATCCTATGTAGAAAGGCTATTTGATTCCTTTTGTTGTTTTAGACATGATTTCTCTATCTTATTCGTTTTTTTTTTATTTAGATATACATTTAGATATTCTAAAAGATGATTACTTTATTTTCTTAACAAAAATGTTTAGATAAGTATCAGGTTTTGCATTATGATTACAATCAAACTATAGCATTTGGTTAGAAAGGGAACACAATGTGTGTGTGTGTGTGTGTGTATGTGTGAGTGAATGTGTGTGTGTGTGTGTGTGTGTGCATTTGAGCAAGTTTTTTTTTTTCATTTATTGATTTTATGTGGAATATTCTACAAATTTGCTGTTGCAGTCGCCAGTTTATCTGTGTATGTGTGTGTGTGTTTGTGCGTGGGTGTGTGTGTGTGTGGGGGGGGGGTCTTATTTGCACTCTTGATGTTCTAGAGTGTCACCCCTTCATTGCTGTACACTTTTTTTCAGCACAGTTGCTGATCTGTAGCTTGTACCACCAAAAGTTTCTCTGAGTTTTCCTATTTTTTCGTATTTCCCATTCATTTCCTATGTCGCCCGTTTTCGGGCGGGAGGAAGCTAAGTGTGACTTTTTTTTTTACGACCCTTTAACATATCAGAATCATCTCCTTGATTTTTTTGTGTGTTCATATAGGTAATACAACAAAAGTCACCAAGTTTCATACCCATCCGATGAAGCAAAAAAATTAAACATTTCAAAACGTTCAAGTTTTCGCCCGTTTTCGGGCGAAGAAGCCCAGAGGGATATATGTATGTTAGTTGCATTTTCACCTGTGGAAGTCTGTATGGTTATATGTTAATTGTTTCTGCAATTTCTGGAGCAAGCTCCCAAGAATTTCACTCACCAAAGCACATGTGCTGTGGTGATGTGACAATAAAAATGACTTTACTTGAACCATCTCATGATAGCTCAGAAATGTACTGTCAAGTGATTAGTGTTTAAAGGTTAAAGAGATGCTCTACCCCAAAATTAAAATGTTGTCATTAATCACTTACCCCCATGTCGTTATAAACCCGTTAAAGATTAGTTCGTCTTTGGAACACAATTTAAGATATTTTGGATGAAAACCGGGAGGCTTGTGACTGTCCCATAGACTGCCAAGTAAGTTACACTGTCAAGGTCCAGAAAAGTTTGAAAGACATTGTCAGAATAGCCATCAGTGGTTCAACCGTAACATTATCAAGAGATGTTCAGCTCATATTCTCCAAAATGATGCTATAGTGATGTAGAGAGACACAGAGGAGATGAATTGTTGAATAAAGTTGTTATTTTTGTTTTCTTCGCATACAAAAAGTATTCTCATCTCTTCGTAATGTTGCGTTTGAACCACTGATGGCAGATCTTCTGAAGATGTCTTTTCTGGACCTTGACAGTGTAATTTACTTGGCAGTCAATGGGAAAGTAACAAGCCTCCCAGTTTTCATCCAAAAAAATATCTTAAATTTTGTTCCGAAGATATATTTTGGGGTGGAGTTACGCCTGTTTCACACTGCAAGCGTGAGCGTCACTGCAGATGCGCCAGAATATGGGAGTGCATGTACAGCATCACAGCAATGGCTACATATAGTTATAAACTCGAATGTTTTGAAGTCTCGAAGGTTTGTTAACATGGGGATTTGCGTGTAAATGGTAAACAAAAACTGCTCCTAGCATGTTTCAGTCATACTCAAATGTAGAACTTTTTGTGTTTTAAGGACATAATATAACATTGTGCAAGAAAAAGTACAGAAAAATTATTTAATAATTGATAATCTGCCCACATTACGAAAGGCTGTGGCTATTTATGTCGCTCAAAAGATCATTGCACAGAGGCAATTTCTGTGCAATGCATGAATTGATAAGATGATTGAATGTAAGCCACTTTGGGTAAAAGTGTCTTTTTAAATGAATTTAAAACATAAAAATGTATTGATGTTAAACTTTGTATCATTGGCATCATGTTATGATAATAAGATTTCAATATAGTGATAGTACCCATATCGGTAACAAGTTAAAATCAATTGTATTATCTTACCTGTTTTTACTGTATTTTACTTTTTTATTTAAATTTATTTTTATTTAGAATTTTTACATAATTTTTAGTAAATATGTATGTATATATATATATATATATATATATATATATATATATATATATATATATATATATATATATATATATATATATTATTTACATTTTATATATAGTATTCATTTTATATATATTATATAATAAACTATATGAATATTTTTTTGTTTTGTATTGTGGGTATTTGTAGCAGCCCATAGAATCATATGGTGAGAGACCTACATATCGTTGATCATTGGAGAAGATGCTTGTATGTTATAGTTTACTATTAAAGATCTGCCATACTTGTGTTTGGCTCTGTGAAACTTTTGCCCTTTCATTTTGTAGGTTTAAATATGGTAATCATGTAAATGTTAGAGATTTTCGGATACAAATAACAGAGGTGGAAGGATAGATTTCTTGAAAACACTGTTCCAGTCTATCAGAACAGAGAGATGAGCTATAATTTAACCGAAACAAAAGTGTCTTTGTAAGATGAGTCATGACCACAAGGAACCGAGTGACGCTTGAAGAAACCACTGCTGCTTCTTCCTTAAGGACAGGATGTTGGCGACTGCCGTCAAATGTCGTCTGTTTGAGCCCATCTGTGATTTTTTAGAGAAATGTATGCATGGTATCCATCCATACGTGTGGAAGACGATGTGTCTAGATACAGAAAAACAACTTCCAAATCTTGTTTTCCTTTCATCTGACACATCGAACTTCTCAATCTCATTAAACTACACTTTTGTATGTGCGTCTCTAAATCTCTGACCTTTTTGTTAGTTTAGCTATCGTCTTAACTTCTCAATTTTACAACACAGGAGTCAGAATAAATGTGTGCAAATTAAAACAATACACTAGAGCTGAAACAACGAATCGATTTAATCGATTAAAATCGATTATTAAAATAGTTGTCAACTAATTTAGTCATCGATTCGTTGCTAAATAACTTATTTGCCATAAGCGGCTTATTTCGTGCATATTTCAAATCTGCGGTGACCAAAGTGTGGCAGTAATGAGCCACCGGAGGATTTACTCAGCCAGTACAACAGGAGAAGTAGCGAATAGCCAATAGCTGGCCTCGTTTTATGTCACGTGCTTCCCGAACAGCGTCTCTGCAGCATTCAGCAGGATGTGGGAGTACTTTATTTTGAGCCTTCAAAAAAGAAGATTAACCTGTAAACTCTGCACTACTGAACTGTTTAAGGGGCCGTTCACATATCGCGTCTTTTGCACGCTCATGTTCCTTATTTCCAATGTAGGCGCGGAGTATGCGCGCTCATAATGGAAGCGACGCGGTCGCGACGCACCCGTTTTTCCAGGCGCGTGCGCACCGCATCGAGTTAAAAACATTTCAACTTTTCAGAATGCGGCAAGCGCACCGCGGGTCATGACAAGAACTAAATAATCAGCTTCATCCTTTCCCGTAACAACGTTAAAAGCTCAGCCAAGATGAAGGAACAGCTGATCATAGCTGTATATGGATTTCCATTTTGAAATAAATTTAGTAGCAGAGCTACTGCAAGCGATTTTTTGAGCTGCAAATCCATTTATCCTTTGCTGAAATTTCCGCGTCTTCAAGGAGAGAGCACGTCATGGTTGCTTAGCAAAGGCAGACGCCTCAGGGGCGCTTCTGCCCGAGTGCTTTGGAAAGGAGGAGAAAGCGGTGCGCCTAGCGTTTTCCAGGCGTTTTTAGGCGCGATATGTGAACGGCCCCTAAGACTTTTATTTGTGCAGATTCTCCAGTACAATGTTGTTTGCAAATGTTTAGTTGTAAAAGCTGATAACATTGCTTTTTAACAGTTAACATTTAAAGCTTTACAAACATGTTCTGTGATCAGTTTGTCGTTTACCAGTTCATAATTCAGTCGTGCAGCCTAATTATGACTGAATGAGAGAGGTAAATGTTTAAAGATATTTGAAATGCACTTTTTTTCTAAGTATTCACTGCTCTTTTTCACACAGCAGGTTTTTTTGTGTCCGATTTTTTTTTTCTGGACAACCTTCTGATGGATTTTACTTTAAATTGTGAGTTCCATTCAGGTTTCATGCCATTGGCACTTTATTCGAAGGATTGTTTACAATTTCACAGCATAAGCTATAAAGCTGTTTCCCAGTAAATAATAAAATACAATGCACTGCAATCTTATTCTGTTTTATCCTTATTCTTCGTGAAAATATGTTCTGAAAGATTCCTTAAGCTTTGTTCGGGATGTTAAACTACTTTAGGAGCTCTGAGGACTGCCATGGTGAAAACATTATTTGAAATCTCCTTGTGAAATTTGCTAGAGTATGGGTCAGTGTTCTGATTGCAGAAGAGTTCGACAAAGGATCACTAACACATAATAAAACAACTCCAGGTATATTTTTGATTAGGATATGACAGTGCAAAATGGTTAAAATCTCTTAAAAATCTATGCTGAATGATAAAGACCCTTTATTAATAATTTACTTGGGGGGAAAAATGGAAAAAACTAAAATATAAGTACATAAACCGATTAATCGATTAATCGTAAAAACAATCGATAGATCAATCGATTATCAAAATAATCGTTAGTTGCAGCCCTACAATACACAAACATGTGGCAAAATGACTTAAGATTTGGCAAACTTTGCAAGATTGGTGACATCAAAACTTCGACTACATCGATTTCTTGATTGTAATCAGTTCTCCTCCTGATCAGCCGTTATTGATTCTAGAATATCAGGAATGATTTTTGTAGTATTTGCTGTTTTCTATCGATGCGTGAACTTCACCTGTCATCCATTAATCACAGTAAGCTTTTTGCTTTTCATTTCTGATATGAAACAAAGTCTCAGCTTTCAAATTCTGTCAATTTTATTCCAAAATTAAAAATGTTTTTTTCTTCTTCTTTTTTTTTGATGCACACCTAATTCTGTCATTAAAACGTACTCGGTTACTAAACGTAACCTCGGTTCTCTCTAGAAGAGCGAACGAGTACTGCGTCTTAGCTAAGACGCTACAGGAAAAGTCTCTTTTCACGAAATACTGAAGCAAAAAATTATCCTTAATTTTGTATTTTTGTAAAGCGCATTTGCAGCAGTACACAGCCATAGGCGAGACGGCTCGTTCGCTCAATGGCTTGTTCTGCGGCAACTGCACAGCCTATCGAGCGCGGGCTGATGCAACATCAGACCAATAAGGGCGCTTCGCGCCCTTCTTGCCACTTCTCGCAGAAACGGGTGTGGCCCAACCTATAAAAGGAGCTCGAAAAGGCTGACTCAGCTGATTTATTTCATCGCCGAAGCGAACCAGAGTGAATCGTGCGCACGGCAGAGAACGCAGTACTCGTTCGCTCTTCTAGAGAGAACCGAGGTTACGTTTAGTAACAGAGTACGTTCTCTTACGAGAGCTCTCTCGTACTGCGTCTTGGCTAAGACGCTACGGGAACCCAATGTAAAACGCCGTGCGCGCAGGGATCACACACCAATAAACCTGAAGCAACGCCCAGGATTTACAGTGCACAGTCACCTGAGGGACTCACAGAGAGTCCAGGACAGAAAAGGGAAAAAGCCCTCCATCCTATATCTAGCAGCATCCGTAGATGCGGCAATATGACATCACACAGCCGAGGCAAGGCCTGACCAATGTGGCAATGCGGGTTTTACACAATACTGCCCATATAACAGTCGGCAGCGCATAGCGTTCGTGAACTCAGAATTCCCCTCAGGGCCCTGATTCGACTATACCGACAACAGCCTTGCTTGCAAGGCGGGGACCTCCAGGTTATAGAACCTGATAAATGTAGACGGCAAGGCCCAACCTGCCGCCATACATATATCCTGCAAGGAGATCAGACCACGCCCACGACGAGGCGACGCCTCTTGTGGAGTGTGCTCTGACGACCAACGGGCACTGATGGCCCCTGAAAGCGTAAGCTAACGCTATGGCGTCAACTATCCATCTGGATGGGGTCTGTCTCGAAACAGCCATTCCCTTGGAACGTCCACCGAACGAGACAAACAGCTGCTCTGTCTGCCGAAAGGCAGCAGAGCGAGACACCTAAGCTCTTAAAACCCTGACAGGGCAAAGAAGACTCGAGTCTCCATCCTCCCCTGACACCGGCAGGGCAGACAGGGCAATAACCTGAGCCCGAAATGGTGTGTTGAGGGATTTCGGCACATAACCGTGCCTAGGTTTGAGTATGACCCTTGAGTCATTGGGCCCAAACTCCAAGCACGACTGGCTCACCGAGAGCGCGTGCAAATCACCCACACGCTTCACAGAAGCGAGAGCCAACAAGAATACTGTCTTGAACGACAGATGCTGAAGGCTAACCGATTGGATAGGCTCAAAAGGGGGACCCTTCAAGGCCTCCAAAGCCGCCGCGAGGTCCCACATAGGGACTGACGGAGGTCTGGGAGGATTCAGCCTCCTAGCTCCTCTGAGGAACCGGATGACTAAATCGTTCCTTCCTATTGACTGACCGGACGCCATTTCAGAAAACGCCGCGATGGCCGCCACATAAACTTTGAGCGTGGATGGGGCTCTGCCCTTATCCAACAGCTCCTGTAGGAAGGAGAGGACCTCCGTCACCTCACAACTAACGGGTGAATAACCTCGAGCTGTGCACCAGCTGGAGAACACCGACCACTTCGAGGCATACAGACGTCGTTTCGACGAAGCTCTAGCCTGAGTGATGGTATTTAGGACTCCCACTGCGAGATCAGCGGGTAACCGTTGAGCGCCCACACATGGAGGGACCACAACTCCGGTTGAGGGTGCCAAATCGAGCCCCTGGCCTGCGAGAGGAGGTCCCTCCTCAACGGTACCGGCCACGGGGCGACATCTGCTAACTGCTTTAAATCTGGGAACCATGGTTGGTTCTTCCAAAGAGGTGCTACAAGCAGTATTGTACATCTCGTTTCTCTCACCCGTTCTATCACCTGCGGAAGGAGGGAGACGGGAGGCAACGCATAAAGCGGGCAGCACGGCCATCTCCGTGACAGCGCGCTTTCGTTCTTGGAAAAGAACGCGGGGCAGTGAGCGTTTTCGTGGGACGCAAAGAGGTCCACCTCCGCCATGCCAAATCTTTCCCACAACAGCCGGACTGTTTGCGGGTGTAGAGACCATTCGCCCGTAGGAACATTGCCTCTGGACAGCCTGTCTGGACCCAGATTCTGCAGTCCAGGCACATGCACTGCTCTATGAGTATGTGTGCTACTTCTGTTTTGACCGTAGTTTTGACGCGCGCTGAAAAGCGCGGAGGGCGTCGAAAAAAACTGTAGCGAGTAGCCTCTCTTTATAATGCCTAGCACCCAATCCGAAACCCCTGGAAGCGCTGACCATGCATCTGCATGAATGGCTAAGGGCTGAATGCGAAGCGCGCTCTGTTGACCGGGCAACGGCGGCGCTCGGGTGTGCTGCGTATTTGAGGCGGGGAGCGCGCTGATCACAGCGGGCAGATCGCTCCTCCTCGACCCCGTCCCGGCGCTTAACCGACTGGGGGAAGGCTGAGCAGGTCCCGTGGGACTCGATATGTCTGCGAGTAACTGGGCTGCATATGTGCACATTTACCACTTTTAACTCGCTGTCTGCCTGTGCAGAGCGTACCTGCACGGGCCTCGTTTTACAGAAGCCACGCGCCGTATGTGACATAGTGTATGTGGGCACTAGGGAGTGGGCACGTTTACTATGCGGCGCGCTCGACCGATCTGTGTCGATCTTATGTGCGTGAGCCCTGTGTGCAGGGCTGTGCTTACATGTGGAGATGGGCACTGAGGAGTGGGCATCGTCACTGCATTTATAGCACCATCGGCCGTGGCCGGACGAGCGTGCACGGGTTTTGTTTTTTACAGAAACCACATGACGCGTGTGACATAGTAATTGTGGGCACTGAGGGGTGGGCACGCTTACTATGCAGTGTGCGCGATCGACTTGAGTCGCTTTTATGGGCGCAGGCCCTGTGTGCAGGGCTGTGCTTACATGTGGAGATGGGCACTGAGCAGTGGGCATCATCACTACATTTATAGCACCGGCTGTGGCCGGGACACCAGAAATTACACCTTTTTCGGGAAATATCAGGGTAGCCGTGATAACGGTTTTCGTGTGCAGGCAAGCGGGCAACCGTACAGGTTTGCGCATTGCAAAAAACGCTGAAACAGTCAATCTCTGGAACTGAAACAGCGGCGCGCTTAGGTGAGAGCCCGGCCACAGCGGAACTCGTACACCGGCGCTTCGATGAAGCAGCCATCGTGTGTAGTGCCGACGCAGCGTCATGCAGCATGCGTAGATGGCTTTCCTAGGATGGCTTCGGGGCTCCCAGCCTCACCGTAATCCTCTGCCGCGGTCCCCGCGGCGCGGGGCGACGGCCGGTAGAGCGAGAACGGGGGTCTCGAGCTGCGTTGCTGAAGCTGTTGTGATAACGGCTTTTGTGTGCAGGCAAGTGGGCAACTGTGCAGGCTTGCGCATTGCAGAAAATGCTGAGACAGTCACAATTCCTGGAACTGAAACAGCGGCGCGCTTGGGTGAGAGCTCGGCCACAGCGGAACTCGTACACCTGCGCTTCGATGAAGCAGCCATCGTTAGTAGTGCCGACGCAGCGTCACACAGCAGGCTTTAGATGGCAACACCGCTTTTGCCGCCGTCCAGCAGAGGGCGGACAAAGGTGCGTCGCTATTGACTGTTCCACCGGCGGAAGTGTGTGGTAGTTCCTGTTTTTAGCATCATCAGTGGGCAACTGTGCAGGCTGATGTTGCATCAGCCCGCGCTCGATAGGCTGTGCAGTTGCCGCAGAACAAGCCAATGAGCGAACGAGCCGTCTCGCCTATGGCTGTGTACTGCTGCAAATGCGCTTTACAAAAATACAAAATTAAGGATAATTTTTTGCTTCAGTATTTTGTGAAAAGAGACTTTTCCCGTAGCGTCTTAGCTAAGACGCAGTACGAGAGAGCTCTCGTAAGAGAACTGTATTATTATAAAGTTATTATCGAAATGTGCAATTTAAATGATTTTAGACAAATAATTTTTAAGTGTTAATTTAATTTTTGAGCTCTTTGTCAATTTTAACTTTTTTAGTAAAGTACCAACTGACAGGATTCTCTGAATGTTTTTTTTAGCTTCAGTTTAGAGAGATGTTTTTTCCCTTGCGAAAAATTTACTTGTATTATACTGAAATATATACAAATGAATTGGTGTTGAATGAAATTGACATTGGAATTGATTAAGAGTGCATTAATCGAAATCAAATATTTAAGAAGATATTACAGACACTTGGTTTCAAGTTGTTGTTTTTTTTGTGGCATTTTCTTGGCCCCATTTCAGATAAACACACCCATAAACTGCTTGTTAAAATCAACACACTACAAACTACTGTTGGTCTTTTTGAATCAGTCTAAGTGGCAGAATAAGCTGCAAAATGAACCAAACTTCATGCCGATATTGTAGGTTATCCAGATAAGCTACTTAAACCTCAAGACAAAAAGTTTCAGTGCTGGAATTGTTTAGTCATTACATCTGCTTAGATCAGCTTGATCCAGAGATTTCTCTCTCTCTGTGTGTGTGTGTGTGTGTGTGTGTGTGTGTGTGTGTGTGTGTGTGGAGGGGTTGCTGATGTATGTGTCCTGTGAAAATCTCTCTGTGTGGCCTCACTTTCACACTGGTGTATTTCTGAGCTGGTAGTTCAGACAATGTAGAGCATATAGCAGTGACTGGGCAACTGGAGTGAAGCCAAACACAAATATGGTATAGTAAAACCATCAGAGGAATGGTATTATTATCATGATATGCAGCAGTATTCATAATCTAGAGATCACCTACTCAAAACTTGCACATAAACGTGGGCAAAATTGAGACTATTCTAAGAGGGGTTTGGTGTGATATGATACTGAGGAAATCTTGTGAAGAACAATGACAGTTTCTCTCCCACTGCCAACATTTTGTTTTGTGTGAACGGATATAAGGGTCTTTTTGTAAGCAAATTCCTGTTGTGTCTGAACACACAAGCGGATTCCTTATTTGGCACAAATGCTGCTGGAGTTAAAGTGAGAGAACAAAAAGATTTGATCGGTTTTATCAGCAAAGATCATATGCACACATGCCATGCAGGAGAATTTACTCATCCTCCGGTCATCCAAGATGCAAATGACTTCTTCCGATTTGGACAAATGTAGCTTTGCATTACTTGCTCATCAGTAGATCCTCTGCAGTGAATGGGTGCCATCAGAATGAGAGTCCAAACAGCTGATAAAAACATCACAATAATCCACAAGTTCATTTAATGTCTGGTAAAGAGAAAAGCCGTGTGTTTGTGAGAAATCCATCATTACGATGTTTTTAACTTCAAACCGTTGCCTCCAGCTAGAATCATTAATCCATAATAACACTTTCTCATTTGAAATACTTAATCTCCTGTTGTGTCTTGCATCGAAATCCACCCACATATTTGTTAAGAACTGTTTTGGCTTGTAAACAGTGTTTGATCAGTGTCTAATTCTCTCCTGAAGGAAAGCGTTGTTATGGATTATGAACTCTTGATGACAGTTTTGTTTCATACAAACATACAGCTTTCTTCTTCAAGACAATAACTGATGGGCTGGAGTGGTGTGGATTATTATGATGTTTTAATCCATTGCTGAGCAAGTGATGCAAAGCTGCATCTCTCCAAATCTGATGAAGAAACAAACTCCTCTCTATCTGGGATGGCCTGAAAGCTGGCATGAAATCTCTTTTCTAAATGCATTGTTTCTTAATGTGAACTATTCAACCATGCATATTCATAATTTATTTATTGACCTTGTAGTTTTTGTTCAAAATGTCATAACTGGATCATCTAATGAAAGCATCAGGCTTTTCTCTGATGTATGCTGGACCGCTCCAATCATTTATTCTGTCTGCAAACTAACATTCAGATCAGTATAGTTCAGATTCAAACTGCGGTTTTGATGTTTGAGTTGAGCAAGTTTAACTCCTTTTCGCTCTATCTTTTTTTTCTCTTTTGCATTCATGCCACTGTTTAACTTCCCCGTCCCATTCCTTCAGCCCACTGACTCTCAGCCCTGCCTCAAATGCAGGCTACAACAGCCAAGTTCATTAAAAATGGCTGACTGCGATGGAAAAGAACTGACACTCAATGACAAGTCCTCTCCTTTTCTTTTCTAGCCCTTTTTTTAACCCTCTAAATACATCATAATCATTTCCCCCTTTACTATGCCTCCATCATTCAAAGCTTAAACTCAGCACTTGGCATCTGCAATACCCTTACCCTTGTTTTAAATCGCAGACAAATGTCTATTTCCATTTTTCTCTAGGGTCTTTAAAAAAGGGTTTATGTTACAGTTGTTGAGCGGATATTTTAAACGTAGTGAGCCCAAAGCCATTCTACAAAACAGTTCAGGTTATCTTTTCCCAGACTTTTAAGAAACGCTATTGCACATCCTTTTCAGTTCAGAGAGAATGGAAAGTTAAGTTAAAAAATGTTTTTAAATAAATCTAAAAATGTTCAATTTATAAAGGAGTGAATTGGTCAGATAACCAACTCGCAGCACCGCTGAGCTCTTGTAAGCAACCTTTTCATAAGCTTTGAAGGACTTTTTAGATGTAAATCCTTTCTTTTGCTGCTGAAAGAGCGGCTCCCATCGATACGGCTGCAGCTGCGTCTTCATTCTGCGTTGGAGGGGTTAAGCTCGAATGTCTGACAGCTTTCTGGAAAGACATGTTGATATATCTTTGTGGTTGAGGGGTAATTTCACGGGATAGAAATTAGAGAGAATGATAGTTGCACATGCACACACAGTGAGGTATTGGCATTTTTTTTTGTTTTCAATGTCTGTAACGGAGAGCAAGCGTAGCCACAGGGGGGAAGAGGAGGAGAGATCCCAGATGTGAGGGGTTTTCAGCAAATGGAAGGGTGGAATGAAGATGGAAAGCTGGAAAATGAAAAGATCGGCTCTTGGAGCTCTTTTATTGTGTGTGTGATCCCCTTAATTGGTCTCTTAAGCTTTAGCGAAATTTTCTACTTTCAGCAAAAATATCGAAATGAATAAGTGACTTTGAGATGGATATGTGGGTGCACATTTTCCCAGCTTGATTTCTTTCTATTTCCACTTTGATATCCTCATCAGTATGCCACCTTCACCAGTTTACAATGGTGCAACTGGATGCTAAACACAAACGTAACATAATAATGTGGAGGAATCCAAAATCCCCATCAGTACTAGTCATATCTTGCCAATCGGTGTCCTAGTCTGCATCGCAGCATTCTGCTTTCATGCATACGCAGGCTTTTAGTGGGTTTCATCTCAGATTGCACAAATAATTTCATGCCTCTTTTACTTTAATACAAGTTCTAGCGTGAAATAAACATGATTGAACATCAGAAGGTATGTTGAAAGATGTAGTACAACTTACCGAAGCGTTTCATGTCTCATGAAATCGCTCAATCAACGTTTCAGCTACAGAAAGACGCCAATAAAATAGCTTTTGAAAGGATGTCACTTAACATTGCATTTACCTCAGGAAAGCTATCCACAGTTCACAGCTGTTTAGTTGGATATAAAATTATATGCATATTCTAATAAATCTGACATGACGATTATGTGCAGTTGAGTTGCATACAGACATTTCAGTTGAGTGTAATTAATATATCATAGATTGCAGTTGAATATTACATTTTGGGCTCCTGGTGCAATTGCAACCTCTAATAATAATATAATAATTTAATAATCTAATAATATATTTTTTTCCTTAAAGAGAGAGTTCACTCAAACATGAAAATACTGTCATTAATTACTCACCCTTATGTCGGTCCAAACCCGTAAGACCTTCGGTCCTCTTCAGAACACAAATTAGGATATTTTTAATGAAATCCGAGAGCTTTCTGACCCTCCATCGACAGCAACGCAACTACCACGTTGTTTGTTTGTTGTTTTTATTTGTTTTCAGAATGCAAAAATGTTCGTCTGCTATATTCAAAGTATTCTGAAGCCGTTTCATAGTTTAATCTTAGGTACGGATGAATATTGAAATCATTAAATTCAAATAGACGTCATCCTCCGTTCAGCATTTAAACCACACATCATCTGCGGCTACAACGGTCAAGACGATGAAACTCTGTCCAAGATTATTAAAATTGATTTGTAGATAAAGATCAGTGGTTTTGCATAAAATTACTTTATCTTGCTTTTACTTTATCTTATCTTGCTTTATATTGTTAAATTGTATTTAACAATACAAAGAGCAAGGTGCAACGTTTTACCTGATTTCGTCCTACACTTATTTACTCTTTTTTTCAATGTTTACATTTTATAAAATTACGCACTCATAATTTTTCTAGTGTAACTTTTGCTGCTGAATTATCCACTAACCCACTTATCCACAAAATGTATTTTTTTTTTATTTGTTACTTTTCTTAATGAAGTTGTGTAACACAAAAGAGTGATGATCATGTTAACACACAGAGGTATAGAAATATATTTTGGCAGTTAAGGCACATTAAAGGCACATTAATGTATGAATTTCATAGCATTAAATATGATTTGTTTTAGAATGAATGTTTTATCTAAATTGTGTCGTCATACTGATAAATGTGTAACTAGGATGCATTGTAAGGATAAACAGAATCTGCTAAATTATGCAATTTCCATGTTTTATAAACTAAAACCTTATAAATGACTTATGTTCTTTGAACATTATTTCCAAATGTTGTTTAAAATGTAAAAAACATTTAATTTCTAAAATAAAAATTAAATTAAATAAATGTTAGTGGCAAACATCAGGTCTGTCCAGCTAATTTTTTTGTTTTTCTCATTTAAAATAATAAAACCTAACAATTGTCTTTTTGTAAAAAATGTTGCAATTTAAAGTCTGCTTCAGAGATCTTTAAAATATGGCAAAAATGACATCTCTACAAGTGCCCGGATATGTTTTGAGACTATATTTAAATGTGATCTCTGACATTGTTTGCTTTGCTAACAGTGTTTTTGACTTGAAGCCGAAATGGCAAGTCTTTAAAGCGTACATGATGAATGTCTTGCTCCATTTCGTGACTAAACATGGCATATATAACTTGATCTCCCGCAAGAGAAGGGCTGTAATTATTCCTGCTTGCCAAAAACGAGCACAGAACCATGTAGCGCTGAGCTTCAACTTCAAGTCTACTTGATTCCTCACTTTTTCATTCGGTCACTCTCTTAAAATCCTGTCCAGAGCTGCTCACACCACAAGATAAAGCAGAGAGGAACAAATGTTTTGAGATTAAGCCAAGCACATCAAGTCTTTCTCATGAAGCATACATGATGAAGCACGGACTTGAAAGAAAGGCGGTGGGCTGGAATAGTTATTAATAGACTTTTCCGCTTTCTTAAATTATGAGTTCAGAAGAAATGGCAAGGGCTGAAGTTTTCTAACACCATTTTGTGGTGAGATGTTCTTTTGTTTGGAACAAGCTGGATGAACTAGCATTGATTTTAATATGTTTATCTGGTCAAGGGTCATCTTTATTTGTTTAACAATTTGTGCGATTTTTAGGAACTTAAGCCAGTGGTGATTGTCACGTTCGGTGTTATGGAAAACACAGGAGAGAGAACCAATTGCGAGTACGTCTTTAATAAAGGGAAATCCAAAGAGAATACACAGTCCAGGCAGGGTCAAAACCGGTAAATCCAAACGTAACATAAACAAGGCAAGGCAAGGCAAGGCAAGGCATTGACGGACATGAATTAACATTTAACATTAAACAAGGACTCCGTGACTAAGACTCAGACAGACCAGGTATAAATACACAAAAGGAGAATGGGGAAACTGGAGACAGGTGGGGAACAATCAATTAACTAAACAAGGAGGAAGGTGACCAAATAAGGAGACAGGAAGTGATAAATGATAAACACTGTGGGAACTGAGGACACCTAGTGGAAACTCAGGGAACACAACCCAGACACTGTGACAGTACCCCCTTACTAAGGAGCGGCTCCCAGACGCTCCAAGACAGACACAAAACAGAGACCAGGAGGGAGGCGGACAGGTGGAGGCTCAGGGGGAGGGACGGAGGGCCAGACTAACAGAAAGGAACAGGGACCGACATTAACACAAAAACAAAAGGAGAAAAAAAAAAAAAAAACAACATGAAGCCCCCCAGGGCGGAGCAGAAGACCACCACACCCTTGTGGTCAAGGCCAGAGTCCTCCAGGGCGGAGCGGAAGACCACCACAACCGTTTAGTCAGGGCAAACGCCCCCCAGGGCGGAACGGAAGACCACCACGTCCGTGTGGTCAGAGCGGAAGCCCCCCAGGGCGGAGCGGAAGACCACCACACCCTTGTGGTCAAGGCCAGAGTCCTCCAGGGTGGAGCAGATGACCACCACGCCCCTGTGGTCGATGCCGGAGTCCACCAGGGCGGAGCAGCAGACCACCCAGTGACTTGACTTAACTCTGAAAGTTCAACGGTGACTGGCCCTGACTCTGGAGAGGTCACTGGCACCTGACTCGCCTCTGGAGGGTCAACTGGAACCTGACTCGACTCTGGACTGCCTGTGGAGACTTGAGACGCCTCGGCTTCGGGCACCGCCTCTGGAACGGACTCGGGCACTGCCTCGGTCACGGCCTCGGGAGCGGCCTCGGGCACCGCATCGGGAGCGGCCTCGGACACCGCATCGAGAATGGCCTCCACCTCGGCATCGGGCACCGCCTCGGCCTCCGGAACAGCATCGGGCACCGCCTCGGCATCGGGCACCGCCTCGGCCTCCGGAACCGCATCGGGCACCGCCTCGGCCTCCGGAACCGCATCGGGCACCGCCTCGGCCTCCGGAACAGCATCGGACCCCGCCTCGGCCTCCGGAACAGCATCGGGCACCGCCTCAGCCTCCGGAACAGCATCGGGCCCCGCCTCGGCCTCCGGAACAGCATCGGGTCCCGCCTCGGCATCGGGCACCGCCTCGGCCTCCGGAACAGCATCGGGCACCGCCTCGGCCTCCGGAACAGCATCGGGCATCGCCTCGGCCTCCGGAACAGCATCGGGCACCGCCTCGGCATCGGGCACCGCCTCGGCCTCCGGAACAGCATCGGGCACCGCCTCGGCCTCCGGAACAGCATCGGGCACCGCCTCGGCCTCCGGAACAGCATCGGGCACCGCCTCGGCCTCCGGAACAGCATCGGGCACCGCCTCGGCCTCCGGAACAGCATCGTGCACCGCCTCGGCCTCCGGAACAGCATCGGGCACCGCCTCGGCATCGGGCACCGCCTCGGCCTCCGGAACAGCATCGGGCACCGCCTCGGCATCGGGCACCGCCTCGGCCTCCGGAACAGCATCGGGCACCGCCTCGGCATCGGGCACCGCCTCGGCATCGGGCACCGCCTCGGCATCGGGCACCGCCTCGGCCTCCGGAACAGCATCGGGCACCGCCTCGGGAACGTCCTCTGGGCTTTGAGGAACGGTAGACGCCTGTCTCCTCCTCCTCCGCCCTCTCTCTTGGCGAGTCGGTGACACCTTGTCTGGAGACTCAGGCGTTGAGTCGGCCATCTTGTGCTGTGGCGCTGGGCTGGCGGCCATCTTGTGCTGTGGCGCTGGGCTGGCGGCCATCTTGTGCTGTGGCGCTGGGCTGGCGGCCATCTTGTGCTGTGGCGCTGGGCTGGCGGCCATCTTGTGCTGTGGCTCTGGGCTGGCGGCCATCTTGTGCTGTGGCTCTGGGCTGGCGGCCATCTTGTGCTGTGGCGCTGGCTCAGCAGCCATGACGTCAACCGTCTTGGGAATCTCTAGGATCTTGGACAGCGTAGCGAAATAGTCCAAGAATGAGTCAGCGGCCCTTTTGGGCGTTGGCGCTGAGCTGGCGGCCATCTTGCACCATGGCGCTGGACTCGTGATCGCCTTGGGTTGTGGTGCTGTGTTGGCGTCCATCCTGCCCCGTGGCGCTGGACTAGCGGCCATCATGGGCAGTGACGCCACTGTGGCGGACGTGCGCTTCCTCTCCCCTCTCCGTCCGCCATGGTGAGACGGTGGCTCTAATCCATCCCACACGAGCCCCGGGTCGAAGGGCGGCCCTGGTTGAGAGCGGTGCTGAGTATCCTCTCGACCACTCCCTCCTCGGCGACCTCCTCTGGTTCCCCGGAAAACCACCAGGCGAGTTCCTTCAAATCCACTCCTCTCCCGCACTGTGGCTGGGGAGAAGACATAAGCCGACATACCGCTGGCTCTTGTAGTGACGGAGTCCTTCTGTCACGTTCGGTGTTATGGAAAACACAGGAGAGAGAACCAATTGCGAGTATGTCTTTAATAAAGGGAAATCCAAAGAGAATACACAGTCCAGGCAGGGTCAAAACCGGTAAATCCAAACGTAACATAAACAAGGCAAGGCATTGACGGACATGAATTAACATTTAACATTAAACAAGGACTCCGTGACTAAGACTCAGACAGACCAGGTATAAATACACAAAAGGATGATGGGGAAACAGGAGACAGGTGGGGAACAATCAATTAACTAAACAAGGAGGAAGGTGACCAAATAAGGAGACAGGAAGTGATAAATGATAAACACTGTGGGAACTGAGGACACCTAGTGGAAACTCAGGGAACACAACCCAGACACTGTGACAGTGATTCTCACAAACATTCTTTGCATTTCTCTTGAAAGAAGCATGCAATCAGTCATTAGAAGTGTATAATAATCTGGGGCCGGATTCACGAAAAATCCATTTTAAGAATTTTCTTAACTTTTTTCTTAAGATTGTTCCTAAGACTAAACCTAAGAAGAATTCAAATTCTTGAAAAGAATCTTCTTAAAAATCATCGTAAATAACTTTTTAAATTTAGGCCAGCCCCAGACTTCTCTTAAATACCAAACAGTAAGAATTATTAAATTAATTTATTGGGTTATTTCAAATTTATTGTAATATTTAACCATTACAACAACAGTTACATATAATACATAGGAGGACTAGGGATGTGCACGTTTTCTGAAGGGACAGCAATGACTGTTAATGTAAACATGATCGGTCATGATTAGCCTGTGTGTGACGTTACTTTTTGCTGACTTGCTTTAATTGAACGCTTTTAATTTAAGCTTATAAATACAACATAATCTTTGGCAGTATTCAGTGCATATGAATGCAAAGGACACATTTGCTGTAGAAGCGCAGACACACATACTGGAAGCGTTCAAAAACACTGCACAAAAATGAATGAAACATCGCTGCAGCTTGAGACAGGCTATTACAAAAGTAACTGTTCAAAAACATGTTGCATTAAAAACGCAAAACTGAGCGCCAGTCAAAGTCATAACGAAAATAGTGTGCGTGCTTATGATTTTTAGGGTAATCTGCAAGAAACGCAAAAAAGACAATAGTTTGAGTTTATCAGTGTGTCGTGTATTTATTCAGATAATGGAAAGAAAAAAATTAAGATGTTCTTAAGAATATATTAGAGGACTTAAGAATTTTTCAAGAGTTGCACTTAAGAACATTCTTACAAACTTTGTGGAATTTATCTTAAGAGATTTCTTAATTTATTTCTTAAGAAGATTTTCGTGAATCCGACCCCTGCTGTTTGTGGCTAGTGACATGTCTTGAACTTCAGATCCCAGACTGAGTGGGAAGAGGGAAAGGGGAAAAATTGGAGGGAAAAGAAAGTGATTTTGTTGGAAATTGTTGTTGTTGTTATTATTTGTTGGCACCTTTGTTGAAATGCAGACTGGATGCATTACAGTGCCGTTATTATCAGAGCATGTGTTAGAATATATCTTTACAGACTTTCAGCCAACCGATTTTAGAATAATTTTAACAACATGAACTAACATTACACAACAGATTTTATACATTAGTAGAGTTAAAAATTAATGAATGCATAATAATCGCGATAATCGTGAAACGGTGATTATTCCTCAGACTAACGAAATCTATAATCGTTGCATCCCTAAACTGGTTTGTTATATTTTATCAGATTACAGTTACTTTTTTATGGATTACATATAATTCATGAAGTAGCTGACCTCATATGTTTGTGTTTGTGTGTGTTTTGTAGGTGTTATAGGTGCTGCCGAATGCTCATGTGGAAGAAATCACTTCACATGTGCGGTCAGTGCGTTTGGTGAGTGCACGTGTATCCCGGCGCAGTGGCAGTGTGATGGTGACAATGACTGCGGAGATCACAGCGATGAAGATGGATGCAGTGAGTCTCTAAACACATACCTTCATGAATGTAGTTGCATCATACCGATGCACAAACTATTTGTTCACTCGTTCTAAGATGATTTGTTTTGAGGGAATATTATTATTTAGTCCTCCGCTGAAACCCTTGTCTTCAAAAGTTATTTTGAATGGTAGTTTACATATACATGTATGATGGAGTACCCTTTTTTCAATTGATGCAGTGTTTAGCACGTTTCACATGCATTTTTCATAGTTAAACGGGTTCGCAGTTGAAACATTTGGAAATCTCTCTCAAGAGCTGTAGAGTTTTTGGGGTTTTCACACTCCATAAAACAGTAACATGATTCTCGGACTACATAATGCTATTGCAGCACAGCTTTGTCTAACATGTATATGCAATTCTTGTGAAAAAGACATTTTAGCATACTTTAGTGTACTTTTAAAAAAGTATTTATTTACGTTTTAATTTCAATTAAATTATTTTTTAATAGCTTTTTGTAGATTTTTCTTTCTTTTTTTAAAACTATGACTTAAGTACATCTTTGTGAAATTTCATAATTACTTAAGTGTCCTTTTATTCTATTAATATTGTAGTATCTGCAAAAAAAAACTATACTTTTATTTTTTTTAAGTGCACATATTTTATTTTATTATATTTTTCATATATTAATGTTATTCCTATTGAAACTTGTGTCATTTAAATATATTTGAAATTGCACATTTAAATACATTATAATCAAGTACTTTACACATGCTTTAATTTGTAAGTCAACACACCAATATAAGTGTATTAAAATAATGATTATTAAAACAATGATTTAAAAAGTAAAACTTAATTTGACATTATTACAAAGTGCAATTTTTAAAAGTGTGCCAAACTGACTTAAAGAGACACCTTTATGGCTTTTTATCATTTCAGTAATATGACATAATCTGCAAATAGTTTTTTAAATATATATATATATATATATATATATATATATATATACATATATATATATATATATATATATATATATATATATATATATATATATATATATATATATATATATATATATATATATATATATATATATATATATATATATATATATATATATATATATAATCATTATTATTATTTTTTTATATACTTTTAATATTTATAGTACACTACAAGTTCACATTCAGGACAATAAAGCACTCCTCTTTTAATTATTGACCTGAAGGCACAGTGTCGTGAAAAAGAGGTTCAGTGTATGGCTGTGCATCAGGAGATTCAGGATGCCTCCGACATCATTCTACAGTGACACAATCTTTTTTGCCTCACAAAGGGCTCCTGACGGGACTGTATGACCCTGTGGAGGGTGATTATGCTCAGCTGAGCGTATCCACACCTACAGGGCCATACAGAAGACACTCAATCCAGGAGGTGCATAACAAGCACCAGGAAGATCACCCTCGTCGCCACCCTAACAATTGCCTTTTCTCAATTCTGCGATCAAGTAAACTCTAGCGTAGCCTGGGGACACAGAAACACTCAGGAGGAGTTTCTTTCTCCAAACTCCCATAAATTCTTATAATCCATTACAGTGTACAAAAAAATCATCGCAAAGTGTAAGCAGCTGCATATCTGATATCTGGATGACTATTTGTTCTAATTCTTTGAATATTTGTAAAGAATAATTTATATTAGTTATATTATATTAGTTTATATATTATATACTTCCACAAAGAAAAACTGTTCCTAGCAAGTAGGGCTGTCAAAATAGCTAAAAAACTAAATTATATTTTTTTGTTTAAATATGATCAAAATGTGAATTGTATTCAAATTTAAAATGCATAATTTCAGTTAGGGTGAAGAAAATTTTTTGGCTTCTCTCCTGAGGCTACAAAAGGTTGCATCAAGCAAATGTTACTAATGTAATAAATCATAAAATTACCTTACTATCTGTGAAAAAAGTGCATAGTGTTTAAAATAATGCTTATAAATCAATTATAGTTAAGGTTATAAACAATATATGCGTGTATGCATAGTTTAATTCAAAGGGCCGAAAAGCCAATCACACAGTGGAAAAACAAGAGTTGCAGTCGGATAGTGAAAAAGTTGATCTTGCATTAATTTTACATGGCTTTCTAAACATGCGGCTTCTTTTTTGCGAGACTCAAATGCATCAGTGATAGATGTCCCTCAAGAAAATGCGTGAAATATGCATTCTGTGCCAATGGCTTGCTTTGGGAAGTCGTGGCCTAATGGTTAGAGATTTTGGACTTGTAATCCAAAGATTGTGAGTTTGAGTCTCGGGCTGGCAGGAATTGTAGGTGGGGGGAATTAATGTACAGCGCTCTCTTCACCCTCAATACCATGACTGAGCATAAATGGCTGCCCACTGCACTTTGGATGGGTTAAATGCAGAGCACGAATTCCCAGTATGGGTCACCAAACTTGGCTGTATCTCATGTCGTCACTTTCAGTTTTTACATAAACAAGATCTTCTCTTTTCACGCAATATTTGCAATTAATAACGCTAGTGTTAAAAACACTACAATCTAGTGGCTTTAACTGGATAGCCTGACAAAAACATTAAAATGCAGAGACACTGTAACACTATACAAGGAGTCAAGGAGCCAGGAAAGAGGAATTCACAAAATGAGAGTCTTAATCCAAAAGGGAAACGAAGCACATGGAAGACATCCAAGAACCAACAAAAAAGGACTAGAGCTTATAAAGATAGGATAATTGGAGAACACAGGTGCATAGAATAACTAATTAACAGGGACACGAAATGCATGTGGAAGGAAAATGCACTAAAATGAGTCCAGGGGCGTGACATTACTCCCCACTCCTGGAAGGTGTGTCCTCGCTCCTTAGGAACAATATGGAGAGGGGAGTGGTCGGGAACTAGGGAGGAGGCTCAGGAGGAGGACCAATATCCGGGAGGGGGCTGGCAGACAAAGTCCAGGGAGGAAATGATGGAGGGAGGATACAGAAGGAGCTTAGAACAGGAGGAGTTCAGCTGTGATGTCGACCCATGATGGAGCTGACTGAGGGAGGGAGCCATGGAGGAGGAATGGCTGCCAACTCCAGGGGGCCGACCACCAACGGCAGCAGAGTGGGTAGAGGAGAAGCCTGAGGTGGAGACAGAGAGCCAACAAGCCAGGGTGGAGCCGAGGGTGGCTCTGTCGACCAAGGTGGAGGCAAAGATCCAGAGATCTGCGGCAGAGCTGGAGCAACTGAGGACCAAGGTGGAGCTGGCAGGAGGAAGGAGCCCATGGAGCCGGTAGGATGGAGTGACGGGGTGCAGCCAGAGGAGAGAAGTCCAGAGGCGATGGCAGGTCAACGCCTTTCCAAGGCAGAGCTGGAAGGATGAGGGAGCCCGGTGGAACTGATGGATTGATGGTGGAGGAGCCGAGGTGGTGCTGCTGGCTCTATAGGCCGAGCAAGTGTCCTGGCCTCGGAGGCTGGAGGTGGAGGTGAAGGAGACTTCGAACAGGGCGACGCTGGAGAATGGCAGTACCGCAGGGCCCACAACACCAAAATGGTGGGCTTAGGGCGAGCATATTCGGTGGTCATATTCGAGGACCGGGCACTTGAGGACTTGAAGCCCCCTCATGGCTGGACAAGGGAACCAAGGACAAAGGAGGGCTGGACCCAGTAGAGTCAGTTGCTAGTACCCAGTGGAGTCTGGTGTGGGCTCAAGCGATTTCTCCCACTGCTTCAGCAGCAGGAGGAGGATGTATTTCGGGCAAAGGACGGGATCCATTGGACACAATGGAAAGAAAAACATTGGGGAAAAACAGAAACAAAACAGAGGGGAAAGAAGTAGTAAACTGTTTAGGTTGGTTTCTGTACAAGGAGTCAAAGAATGAGGAGACAAGAAATTTACAAACTTTGATAATCCAAATGGGAAACATAGAGCACATGGAAGACATCCAAGAACCGACAAACACAAACTGAAAGGATTAAGGCTTATAAAGATAGGATAATTGGGGAAACACAGGTGTATAGAATAACTAATTAACAGGGACACGGAACACATGTGGAGGGAAAACACACTATAATAAGTCCAGGGGCGTGACAGACACTTACATCATCATCGCATCTCTTACACCACTGATAAGGCTGCCTCCTTAACGCACACTTAAAAATTAGAATGCTTTCAAATAATTTTTACTTTCAATTCGACAAATATTCGAAATTCAAAAAAAAATTGACAGCCCTACTACTAAGCAGATCAGCCTGTGTTATTAGTTTTTACCGGTTGTTATAGAGGGGTATCAGACCTCGAAATGTCGCGACTGACCAATCAGAATCAAGTATTCCACAGAGGCATGGAATTATACACTATATTACGTAGTATTATATTTGATCAAATAACAATGCAGACTACTATTCTTTTATTTTTAATAATTATTATAAATATTAGTAGGTTTTTATAATAATGAAACAAAGCATTAAAATAATTGCATTATTTTATTTATCATTCAATGTAAAAAGTTGTCTTTTATTTATTTGGTTAATTGGTTTTGCTTTCCTCCATTCCTTCAGTATTGCCCACATGCTCAACATTAGACTTTCACTGCAATAACGGAAAATGCATCCGACGCTCGTGGTTATGTGATGGAGACAACGACTGTGAGGATGACTCTGATGAACAAGACTGTCGTGAGTAAACTTGTGCAGTTTTTTTTGTCTTGTAGCTTAGATATTGAAAACATGTTTGTTTGTTTGTTTTGTTGTTTCTTTCTGCTGTGCTGAACAGCAATTCTCTTTCACATTGTGAACATTTAATATACATGCATGTTTAAGAATAGTGTTTTCAGGTAGCTAGTCCAAGAGCAGGAAATCACAGGAAAAAATAAATTATTTAGTCACAAAAGGAAACCATCTGACAAATGCTTGTTCTTGTCCATACAATGGCAGTAGATAGTAACCATCTTTTCAAGCTACAAAATTATGTTCAAGACTCGTGCTGTATGTTCTAGTGCTCTGAAAGCATTCGATGGGGTTTGGTAAGAAACAAATTGATGTGTTATATATTATTTAGTGGAAAATCTTGACCTCAGAAGTTGCTCTCGTGTCTACATTGATGAGTGCATGAGAGCAGCAGATCTATCATAAAATAATTATGATATAATTATTTTATGACACCTTCCGCATTGGTTTGCTCAAAGACGGTCATTATTGACTGACACTATGACAACAGCAAGCAGGAGATGCAAGCATGCATCTCAAATCCAGTACATTTGTTATTAAGTGGCATGTATTATTAATGTACCCTTAAAGGGATAGTTCACCCAAAAATGAAATAAATGTGTAATCATTTACTCACCCTCCACAACAAAATAAGATTTTTGAAGAATGTTGGTAACCAAAAAGTTACTGTTAGTCATTGACTTCCATTACGGAAAGCTCCAGATCCTTGAATGACAAAATTGCCATCACTTAAGTTGTAATCAGACCTTATTTTTTTTAACTGAAAACTGAAAATCCTTTTCCTAATTTGGACATCCAAAAATTGCTTGTAAATATCTTATGCTAACTTATCACCAAATATTGGATTCAATCTTATGGTTAACTTGTTTTCTTATTGATTTTTTTTTTGATCTGAGCTTCTGCACTTCAATGTTTGAGTGAAAAAGCTTTATTTGTGGGTATTTTTTGGCAGAAGGAGCATAAGCTCACGTCAATGAGGCCTGTGATCAGTCAGGTCCATAAAGAAGTACTAAACCTGTGCTTATTGAAAGTAAACAAGTTGATAAAATATAATCAAATATGTTGTAATTACAATATATTTATAGCCAGTTTTTGTATACTGGTCATTTGCGACTAGGAACATCACAAAAACAAGTAAAAAAAAAATATATATATTTATATTATATATATATATATATATATATATATATATATATATATATATATATATATATATATATATATATATATATTAGGGGTGTAACGATACGCGTATTCGTATTGAACCGTTCGGTACGAGGCTTTCGGTTCGGTGCGCGGTACGCATTATGGACCGAACGGTTCGTTGGACTAATTAATTATATTTGGAAAATAAAAAAAATTGTGAAATATAATAATATGCGTTCAACAAGGTAGCCCAATAACCCAAACGACGTAACAGGCAACGCCCCTGACACCCCCGAAGAAGAAGAAAACACCAACTTATATGTTTATGTTAGGCTACTCATTCAGGCGCTCGCTCACTCAGTATGCGTTTAACAGACCAGAAATAGAAGATCCTCCAATAACCAACAGGTCTGGTGTTTGGTTGCACTTTGGATTCCCTGTAAGCTATAATGGATATACTACCAAAAGCAAAAAAAAAAAAGTCCGGCTCTTCAATCTTCCCCCGCCCATCGAGTGCTTGAAGTGCGTCAGAAACAGAGCGCGCGCACGATTAGTTGTGGGTAATTTGTTGTGTAGCGTTCCCGACGCCGCATCCAATGTAGACAGCACTGCTTTTGTTAACAGGCAGCTCGTAGAAACGGGCCTGGCAGCTCGCGCCAGTTCTAGACACGGTGAAAGTTTCCTGATTGTGACGGAAGGCCGAATTTACATGACACATTATAAATGAGCATAGTCTGCGATAGATACAGTGCCAAAAAGAAGAGACGAGGATAAAGACAGAGGTAAACAGATGTAGTGAATGAACAATTTATTGCATAGGAGTAAGATACTATAATTTCATGGCAGTTATTTTTACCTTAAACTTCATGTTAGCAGTTGTTCTGAGTTCTGAGTCCCCAGACTGTGAATCATGTCAGTTTTAAGACGCATTTTTTATTATCACTTTTTTATTAATGTTTTACTCTACAGTTGTGCAGTTTTGGGGGGACACAGTACAGGCCAAAAGATTGGAAACATTACTATTTTTAATGTTTTTGAAAGAAGTTTCTTCTGCTCATCAAGCCTGCATTTATTTGATCAAAAACACAGAAAAAAATGTAATATTGTGATTATATTATTACAATTTAAAAAAATTGGTTTCAAATTATTATACTTTAAATTATCATTTATTTCTGTGATGCAAAGCTGAATTTTCAGCATCATTACTCCATTCTTCAGTGTCACATGTGACATCCGGTCTATCACATGATCATTTAGAAATCATTCTAATATGATGATTTATTATGAGTATTGGAAGCAGTTCTGCTGTAATGTGTGTGTGTGTGTGTGTGTATATATATATATATATATATATATATATATATATATATATATATATATATATATATATATATATATATGCTAAATCATGAACACAATGACAGGGTGAAATGGGCTGTGATGCATGGGGCGCCAGGTAAAATCTTGCCTAGGGCAGCAAATTGGTCGGCCCTGCCCGTTACAATATTCCTTCACGAGCCCATTTCAGACAGACCATAATTCCTGCTTTGTTCCAAAAAACATAAGCCCTATAGAGAACAAATTGAGTAAAAACACACTCAATATAAAGAGTTATAGAGTTCCATATAAAAAGTTACATCTTTGTATTTGTTCATAACTAATATAACATTTTCATTTTTTTTTATAAGGAGCTGTTTTTGTTTTATACAGTAAGCTGCTAAGAAAACACCATAGAAGATGGGTAAAGAATAGCTCCATCATTGTTCAATGTAAAAAAAAAAAAAAAACATAAAACATACTTTGTTAGTTTTAATAAATAAAACATTTTTTAAAAAATCAAGGAAATGTATCTGTTTTTGCTGTATCTAAAACGTACCGAACCGAACCGTGACACCAGTGTATCGTATCAACCGAACCGTGAATTTTGTGAACCGTTACACCCCTAATAGATAGATAGATATATATATATATATATATATATATATAAATGAATGAATGAATAAATATATAAATTTATATTTATATAATATATATAAATGAATGAATGAATAAATATATAAATTTATATTTATATTTATATATATATATATATATATATATATATATATATAATTTTTAATGTGGAACATTTTTGGAAAACTGTTGTATCCTCTGTCTGCAAAATCGTTTTTAAGTTTTAGTCATCAGCTAGCATTTTTGGGGAAAAAGGAAACCCTATCTGGGTCAAAATGACCATAACACAACATGAGGATTTAATATTTGACCTGCACTTTATTCTTTTCCTTCACGTCTAATCCATTTTAGCATCCCTTGCTAAAGTTGATAAATGTCTTTTGTATGCTGTAAATTGTATGGAATTAGTTTCATAGCAATCCTTACCATTGTAAGACATTTGAATGCAGTTGAGGAGCAGTATGTCTGTCTGTGAGTTAGTGTGAAAGAAACAGAAGCAACAATAGTATTTGCATCTGACCCATATTTCTCAGCGCTGTACTCTTGAGGCTCGTGTCTTGATGGGGGGTCTGTCTGCCATAAGCTTATTAATTTTTCATTCTTTTCCACCACACTGCCCCATCTCTTACACACATCTCTCTTTCTGCTTCTGTCTGTCATTTTGGTTTATGTGATCAGTTAATATATCAGTAGCATTGTGTGATAATTCACACTTCATCTGTGAATTAGTGGCACGTGGTAAAATAGCCCAATGACTGCTGCATGTCCTGTGTATTCAGAGTCCTGTTTTTTTTTATTTTTGTGCAAGTGAGATGATTTTATGGTTTTATGTAGCCATATGCATTTTACTACAAAATAACTGTCAAAAAATGCACCTTTTAATGAACAATAGAACAAAAAGTACAAATGTGGGAAAAAAAAGTGCATGAAGGTAAAACATCATGTAAAATACTGTATTGTAAAATGTGAGGTATCAGGAAAAAGCATGAGGGTGTTCATTCGCTCTTTGCTTTTCCAGTGTGCTTTGCAGTTTGAGAAATATGTTTTGTGCATCTGTTTTGGGCGGGTAAAAGTGCAGTAGTGCAGAAATACACTGGGGTGTATGTGTGTGTGTGTGGAGTGCAGCGGGTGGTGTAAATGCAAGCAGCATCACATTTAAGCTGCTGTTCTGGAATCCCTTAGCGGTGTCAATAAAATGCTTTGAGCGCCACCAGTGCACTGGATTGAGTCGCTGCAGTATGTCGCTAGCTTTTTCTGTAGCACTGCTTGAGTAACTGATGCTGAGTAGCACAATGAAAATATATAGACAATATATTCATGAACTCTCAAAACTTTAAGGAACAGTTCATCCAAAAATGAAAATGTGCCGAAAATGTCACCAAAGGATGCTCTGCAGTGAATGGGTGCCGTCAGAAAGAGAGTCCAAACAGCTGATTAAAACGTCACAATAATCCACAAGTAATCCACACCACATCTTGTGAAGAGAAAAGCTGCGTGCTTGTAAGAAGCAAGTCCATCATTAAGACTTTTTTTTAGACTTTTTAAACCATCACAAAAATATGAGTCTTCTATCTATAATATTGTTCTCAAGGTGTCTATGTATAATAACAACACTTCCCTCAGTCATCAAAATCCAGCCACATATTTATTTAGATCTGTTTTGGACCATTTTTACTTGTAAACAGTGTTTGATCTGTGCAGATTTCTCTACTGATTCAGATGAGATTACTTGTTTACTGAAGCAAGATATATTATGGATAGAGGAGTCATATTTTATTCGGAATCAATGGTTTGAAATTAAAACATCTTAAGGGATTTGTTTCAGCTTTTCTCCTCATAAAACATTAGCTGATGGACTGGGTATTACTTGTAGATTATTGTGATGTTTTTTTTCTGCTATTTGGACTCTCATTCTGACGGCACCCATTCACTGCAGAGCGTCCATTGCTGAGCAAGTGATGCAATGCTACATTTCTTAAATCTGATGAAGAAACAAACTCTTCTCCATCTTGGTGACCTGAGGGTGAGCACATCAGCAAATGTTAATTTTCAGCTGAACTATTCCTTTAAACAGGAAAAAAAAGTGCAATTGTTTTGTGAAAATGTTTAATCTGTTTTAACCCATCAACATTTACAACATCTGTATGATTTTTGTTTTTGAGCAGCTCCACGAGAATGTGAGGAGGATGAGTTTCATTGTCAAAATGGATACTGTATCCGCAGCCTGTGGTACTGTGATGGAGACAATGACTGCGGAGATAACAGTGACGAGCAGTGCGGTGAGATCATTCAGAGATCTGTATAGCTCTTTCAGGATGATTTAAGGTTCTGTAAGTGTGGAGACCTAGTCTCGGCACGCCTTACATGTTGGAGGTGTGGGGCTCTAATCAGTCACAACAAACAGGTCATCCTTTATTGAGCTTCAGATCAGCTGATCTTAGTCACGGACCTGCCAGTGCTCAGAGAGAGCAGCAATATAGAGCAAAACAAGAAGAAAAACACACAAAACCAGACAAAGCATTGGAAAATGTTTAGCATGCCCAATGTAAAACCACACCCTGTAAAACACCCTTGGATGTAAAATAACAAAATGTCCTAAATCCCTTTTTGGAAAAAAGTGTGCTTAATTTTATTGAATGTGCACTTTAAGGGAATAAAAAAGGTATAGTTTAAAAAAAAATGTTTTTGCAGATGATATAATATTTATAAAATAAAAGGAATCGTAAGTATACAAGTATACACTTGACTGTTTCTTAAAAAGTGATTGTCAAATTAAAAGTTTTAAAGGTTAATGTTTATAGTTTTAATAATCTTTAGTCGTGCTTTAAAGAAGTACACTTATTTGTAAGTGTTGACTAAAGTAAAGAACATGTAAAGTGCTTGATTATTCAGTATTACATTAAAGGTTTAAAGGTATTTTAAATGTTTTATGTTGCAACTTCATTATTTTATTTTACAATAAATGCTTGGCAGTACATTCAGCAGTACTTTAACCATATTCCGAAGACAGCTGAAGTAATTATGAAATTGCATATGAAGATGTACTTAAGTCCAACTTAGAGTAAATGGGTCAAAAAGCACTTTAAAGTCCAGCTAACTGCATTTAAACTATAGGGCTTTTTCATCTAATTGCAGTTAACTTCCAATTATGTGTCTGAAAACATTACATGCATGCTTAGTTACATCTTACAGTACGTACTATTTAAATAGTTTTTTTTGTACATGAGTGAAATTCAATCATGAATCCAGCTGGTGTATTGGATCATTTGGTGCCCTAGGCAAGATCAGACTTAATCTTATGCACTACAATTCAAAGGTTTGGAAACACTATGGGATTTTTGTGTTTATGAAAGAAACTGACAATTACCAAGTTACCAAGTTACCTTTATAACGTTACAAATACCTATTTTGTTTTTAATAAAATGCATTATTTTTCAAATGTTTAAAGATGAAAGATTCCCACACTTGCAGCAATGACATCTGTGCAAACCTTATGCTTGCTAGCTATCAGTTTATTAAAATATTCAGATGAAGTTTACAACACAAGGTTGTCTAATCAGTTCATCATGGTTTTTCCAGAAGGGGTGGAATTGGGGTTTATTTGTTCATTTTAAATGTCTCATAAGTTTGATCCAAATTCTCTGCCAAACAATCTTGATCCCACTACCAGTAAATACTCCACACTCCAAGAATCTCAAGCCCTTTTTGTGCTTGTGTGTGTGTCCAGATAAGAGAAAGTGCTCTGATAAAGAGTTCCGCTGCTCTGATGGAAGCTGCATCGCAGAACACTGGTACTGTGATGGAGACACCGACTGCAAAGATGGAACCGATGAAGAGAATTGCCGTAAGTTGATTTTGTGTTTCAGTTATTTGTCAAATCAACATCTCTGCTTCTATCCATCCATCAATCCATCCATATTTCCATCTATTCATCCACACATCTATCTATTATATGTCCATTAATTCATCCATCCATACATGCATCCATGTTTCCATCTATCCGTTCAGGCATCCATCATCTATCCATCCATCCAAGAATCCGTTCATTATGCATCATCTATTCATCCAAGCATTCATTCATTATGCATCATCTATCTATCTATCTATCCATCAATGCATCCATCCATTCGTCCATCATGCATCCATTTATCAAGCATCCATTCATCCATGTTTCTATCCATCCATGCATCCATCAGTCATGCATCCATCTATGATGCATCATCCATGCATCCATCCAAGCATCCGACCATTATGCATCCATCCATCTATTAATCCATTCACGTATCCATCATGCATTCGTCCATCATGCAACCATCCATGCATCCATCTATTGCGTGCTTCTAAACTGAATTTATAGATCAATTCATATATGGTATAGAATCAAAATTTGTGCCAAATCAAGTCATATAAATTGTCATATTGGTAAACCTGAAGAAAAAAAAAAAATGTTTAGTCATATTTTTTAATTTTTCCTAAATTTCGGCTCATTCTTAAGCTGCGCTTGTATACTGTTGAGCTGGTTGACAAGAATAACCTATTTATGTTTGTCAGCTGGTTTTGCAGTTGCCAGGCAAAAATGTTCTGACATGAATGTAATAAAATTTCACAAAACCATTGAGTGCTACATTGCAGCATCCTGAAAGCAAAAAACTGTTCATCAGATTTTGGTTTTAATAAAGAATCTGATAACTTAAGTTGAGCAAAGAAATTTGCCGTAATTGATCAACAACAGTATTTCACAACTTTTTTTGTCATACAGTGTGCTTGGATCCCAAAGATTGCTATTCGTGAATGTATTTGTTCCTATGCTATATTTGTTTTTGTTTGTTTTATTCATTGCATATAGCTGTTGAAAGGTATTTGTTGGATTGTTTGCAGGTGTATGTGTGTGGGTTTGTAAATCACGTTACATAATTTCTCTCTCCAGCATCTGACGTGATGACGGCCACATGCAGTGTTGAGGAGTTTCAGTGTGCATACGGCCGCTGCATTCTGGACATCTACCACTGCGATGGAGATGATGACTGTGGGGACTGGTCTGATGAGTCGGACTGCTGTAAGGAACATTCACTCTTTCTTACTCTCTCTTAAAACTTTTTTTCTTTGTTTAAAATGCCTCTTTTCTTTCTCTGCCTTACAGTCATTAGAATTAATACACAGCCTCCCTTGTGAAAAAGCACACTTTAGCATAATTATGGAAGTAATATACTTTAAAAGAATGTACTTGAGAGTAGGGCTGGACGATTATGGCCTAAAATCAAAACCTCGATTAATTGAACATTTTACCTCGATTACGATTAATGAACGATTATTTTGTTTCTGTTTAGTTTTTTTGCCCTCATAGTTTGTACAGTAAATATGATTGACTATTAAAGGTGGGATATTTTGTCCTATTGAAAGAGCGATCTGACATCATAGCTCACTATCAGCAGTTATTTTATCTATGTTCATAACATTTCTTACAGATTATTGCTCAGTGTAAGAGATAAATAAAGATCAGATAAAGATACATTAGCACAGTACCAGTACGAGTGATTGCGTGTGTGAATTAGTCATACCGTCTCTATATTATTTTGAAGCTGTGGTTTGTAAATAGCCTAGTTCCTTCAAAAGTAGAAAAATATGCTATAATATGTTTTGAGATTCTAAGCTACTTTAGTGATAGTTTAATTCAAAGGGGTGAAAGCCAATAACACAGAGTACATTTTTCATTTAAACATGAGATGCAGTAGGATGGGGAAAACCCACCATAAAATCTCAAGATATGTTTTTGAAAAAAACTGAACCCACCTTAATTTTACAAGGCTTTCTAAACATGCGGCTCTCTTGTGTGAGACGCGAGTGCAAGGGTAATAGAAGACGTCCCTCTCTAGAAAAAATGTGAAATATGCGTTCTGGGTGAATGGCTTGGTTTCAGTTTTGATGTAAACAAGATCTTCTCCACATTCTCTTTTTCCTCAATATTATGTGTATTTATGCAATAATAAGAACATCGCAGCAATGCTGCATCTAGTTGCTTTAACTGTACAGTATATGTTAACAAAAACATTTGAATAGAATGACACTTATGTTGTCATCGCATCTCGTGTGCCACTGATAAAGGCCAAAGTATAATTTGACTATCCGCATCCACGCACCGTCCACATTATGTAATTTTCATCATCAAGAGGGCTCGCGGACAGCCGTGCATCCGTCCACGGCGGTCTCAACAAGTGCCTTCATGCAGACGGGGTGCGCGGCTGTCAACAGCGCATGCACGAGGTGAATGATGAGACAGAAGTGGTACTGCTTGTAGAGCTCGTCCGCCTTCTGAATGCTTTGCAGACGAGGCTATGTGAGAGACAGAACGCCGAATGTGAAGTATACCCGGGGCGGGCCTTAAAGCAGCCTTCTTAACGGACACCTAAGATTCGGTGGAAAATTCGAATGTGGATTTTTTATTTTTTTTTATTCTACGAATATTCGAAATTAAAACTTTTTATTTTGACAGCCCTAGCGCGAACATAGTAGCTCGACATAATAATACACATCCGATCATCTAATCGATTGAATGTCCAAACCATAAAACAAATACAACTGACAAAGTTTAGTGAAGACGCAAGGCTCACCACTGGCATGCCGTCACTATGTGTTGAACCTGCATTCACCTCCGTGTTTTGCTTTTATGCCACTGACGGGGCAGAGTCATGTGGCTACACACGCGGTAGTATGCTTTTAAGGGGGAAGTATTAACAGGATTAAAAAAAACGAAATAACCGTCATGGGAAAATTACATTGGTTAAAGGTTCTGAATTTCGGTTTCGATTACTTTTCGATTAATCGTCCAGTCCTACTTGAGAGTGAGCTGAATGCAGTGTTTTTGACGCACTTAAGTAGGACTTAAGTACATCTTTATATGTAATTTTATAGTTACTTCTGTTGTCTTTGAAATATGGTTAAAGTACTGCTTAATATACTGACAAGCATTTATGATAATGTCATGAATTAGTATGTTTGTTATTAGACATTTGTAATTATGAAGTTGCATTTAAAATAATTTAAATGTAATATCGTGTAACACACTAGAGTTAAAATTATAATGAAGTATTGAAACTTGTTTATTAAACAACACATCAAATTTTACTTTAAAGCATGAAATAAAATATTAAAACATACTGATTTAAAATGTACTTTTAAAGTACAATTTGTACTTTACAGCTGTTACAAAGTGCACATTTAAAGTGTAATTATGTTAGGATTGAAAATGTCTCTCTTTAAGAGTACTTAAAGTGGCTTTTTATTTTATTATTTTATTATCTGCACATACAGTACTTAAAAAATACACACTCAATTTTTGAAGTACACTACAGTCAAGTGAACTTATTTCACACATGCTGTTTCATTTAAAATATTTTACCACAAAACAGTTATTACTATAAATCTGTCATTTATTTTTTATATTGGCATGCTAGTTTATTGTTGGAATTGTTTTTTTTAAGTACTGTAAGGTATTTGATTATAATTTTAACTGTAGTGTTATTCAATATTACATTTAAAGTTTATATATTTTAAATGTTCTAAATTGCAACTTAATTAAATGGGATCTAATTGCATAATTTAATCTAGAATTCATTTTTATTTAATTGCAATTAACATACACATTATATTGTTTATTCTTAGATATATTCTAAAAAGTACAGTATATAATATTTCCATAAGTACTATTTTTAAAGGTATGGTAAAGTGTGCTTTTCACAAGGGATTTCCTTGTACAGATAAGTTTCATGAGTGTGTGTATGTCTGATTTGGTGTGTGTGTGTGTGTGTGTGTGTGTGAACGCAGCCTCCCACCAGCCCTGCCGTTCTGCAGAGTTCATGTGCAGCAGTGGCATGTGTATCAATGCAGGCTGGAGGTGTGACGGAGAATTCGACTGCGATGACCAATCAGATGAAAAGAACTGCAGTGAGTAGCTGTTTATTGTAGTATTTGTGTGTGTGTGCGAGTGGATTTCCCATCTGTCACACGCCTCTTTCTCACCATCAGGTACATCGATGTGCATGGCTGATCAGTTTCGCTGTAAGTCTGGTCGATGTGTGCGTTTGTCCTGGCGCTGTGATGGGGAGGATGACTGCTCTGATAACAGTGATGAAGAAGGCTGTGAAAAGACCGGTAGGGAATATAAAAGACAATACAGACTTTTTATCTCTTATGAAGAGTTGCTGTAAACGTACTCACCCTCAAGCCATCCACAGTGTAGATATGTTTGTTTCTTCATCATATTTGAAGAAATGTAACATCACATCACTTGCTCAGCAGTGGATCCTCTACAGTGAATGGGTGCCGTCAGAATGAGAGTCCAAACAGCTGATAAAAACATCACAATAATCCACAAGCAATCCACAACATGTCTTGTGAAGAGAAAAGCTGCGTGTTTGTAAGAAACAAATCCATCATTAAGACTTTTTCAATTTCAAACCATCACTTCCAGCTAAAACGGTCCATAATGCATAATATTGCTTCCTCCAGTGAAAAAGTAATTTGGTCTGAATCAGGAGAGAAATCTGCACAGATCAAACACCGTTTACAAGCTAAAACAGTCCGAAACAGCTCTTAACAAATATGTGGGTGGTTATGAATGTGAGAGACGACAGGAGAAGGACTTATTCACCGAAGGAAGCAGCGCTATTATGGTTTATGGACTCATATTTAAGCCAGCAGCAGCAGTTTAAGTTTTGATGCAATTGTGTCTTACAAACACGCAACTTTTGGCTTCTCAAGACGTTAACTGATGGACTGGAGTATTACTGTGATGTTTTTATCAGCTGTTTGGATTCTCATTGGACAGAATGGACGGAACCCATTCACTGCAAAGGGTCCATTGGCGAGCAAGTGATGCAATGCTACATTTCTCCCAAAATCTGCCCAAAATGGACTTAGTATAGATCAAACAAAATCATTTTTTTTGAATTATTTAGATTATTTGAGATCCAGTAATGAATGCACCTACATGCTGTACAGTGTTTTTTTTGTTTTTTTTACATTCCCCTTGTTTCTTAGAAACTCCTCCATGTGCATCGGATCAGTTCCTGTGTGGAAATGGCCGCTGTATTGGTCAGCGCAAGGTTTGTAATGACGTCAAGGACTGTGAAGATGGGACTGATGAGCATCCACACCAGGACTGTCGTGAGTCTGCAAATAAGTACAAAATATGTGAAATATAACAGAAGATGAGTAGTCATAGCTCCACTGAAAGCATCGGAATCCCTCCTCTTTTCTCTGTTAACATTCGACTGTGTGCCCGTGTGTGTTTATAGGCTCCAAGTCAAGTGAAGAAAACTGCAGTGTTAACAATGGAGGCTGCTCGCAGAAATGCCAGATGTCTCGAGGTCTGGTGCAGTGCACTTGTCACACCGGCTACACGTTAACTCAGGACGGGAAGACGTGCAGAGGTGAGGCCATAGACAAGGAGGGGAAAGGACAGTTAATACACGAGAAGAGTTTATGCCACAGTTTTTATATATTTAGTCTCTCTGTTTTTTCCTGCTTGATGTAATCACAAATGGACTCATCTGCATGTTAATTGCAATTAAATGGAAATGTATTATAGTTTATATTAAATGCAATTTAGCTTTTTTGACCCACTTAAGTAGGACCTCTTCTACATCTTATATAATTTCATAGTTTTTTCTATTGTATTTGAAATACTGAATGTACAGACAAGCATTTTTGATAAACTAACATAAAATATGCTTCTGTTGTAAGTTCTATGACATGTATTTTAATACTTTCACAATTGCACATTTTTAATGAAGGAATTGCAGTTTTAGGACATTTTGAAATACATTAACTTTAAATTTAAAATGGAATAAAACATTACAATTACAATTATATTCAAGTACTTTACATTTGCTTTAGTATATTAGTCAACATATCATAATAAGTGTACCTTACAATATTTAAAAAAAAATTGTAATTTAATATTAAGTGCAGTTTTTAAAAGTGTACTTTAGTGTGTTAAGAAACAGTCATGCAAGTGTCCCTCTTTTAAATAAACTTGACTGTGTGTGTGTGTGTGTGTGTGTGTGTGTGTGTGTGTGTGTGTGTAAGTAGTTTTTTTTGTTTGTAGAAATGCACTAAAGTCTGCAAGCACACTACATGTACACATTCAATACAATTAATCACACTTATTTTTCCCAATGGTATAAATAACTGTATATTTATACTTTTCTGCTTTGTTCACCATTGTGTCGTTAGATATTGTTGCAAGTTCTCAGTTAAATGTGAAGTCTTCTTGCAATCTCTCTGTTTCTAACTAGTTAGTTAACTGAAGGTCAAACAGACTAATAAATGTGTGTCTGAATGCAGATGTTGATGAGTGTGCAGATGAAGGTTACTGTAGTCAAGGCTGTACCAACATGGAAGGAGGATTTCACTGCTGGTGTGTGCAAGGTTATGAGCTTCGACCCGACAAACGCAGCTGCAAAGCTTTGGGTGAGGCTCAGTATCTACTGTGAAAGCAGCGAAACATCGGCTGATTTTTGGAACCTAGATGATCAGTTTAATACAAACTGTTTTCTATTCCCAGGTCCAGAACCAGTTTTGTTGTTTGCGAATCGTATTGATATCCGTCAGGTTCTGCCGCATCGCTCAGAGTACACGTTATTACTGAATAATCTGGAAAACGCCATCGCGTTGGACTTTCATCATAGCAACGAGCTGGTGTTCTGGTCAGACGTGACACTGGACCGCATCATGAGAGCCAGTCTGAACGGTAGTAATGTGGAGGAGGTCGTGTCCACGGGTCTCGAGAGCCCAGGTACAGAGTCGTTTTCACTGTATATTCCTCATACACTGTTTTGTGACTCTTGCTTGATTTCCACTGCACAATTGTCTGAATAAAAAAAAAAATCAAGATGCAATAAAACTTTTAAGCCCATTGCAGCAAACAAGATGTAGACACTGTGTAAAATACGAGATTTTCTAAGTGTAGAAAGTAGCATTGATTACAACAGGAATGAAGGCTCATACTAAACTGCAGCTATACAGTTTAGTAGTATAACTGACAGCTTCATTCATTATTAGTGGAAGCATTCCAGTATCATGTTGCTCGCTTTGAGTAGGATTTGTTGAGAATTTGGAAAATTTGGTTTTGTTGTTTCTATTGCTTAGTGAAGGGGATGGTTCACCCAAAAATGAAACCCTCAGGTTGTTCGAAACCTGTATGAATTTCTTTCTTCTACTACTTTCTTCTGCTATTTTGTGGAATGTGTTGGTCAAACAGTTGTTGGTTCCCATCGACTTCCAAAGTATTTTTCTCAAACTACGTCAATGGCTGCTGTCTTTTTTATTTTCAGCAGAAGAAATAAATTCATACAGGTTTCAAACAACCTGAGGGCGAGTAAATGTTTTATATTTGGGTGAACTGTCCCTTTAACCATCGAGTTTGATAGTTTAGTTTATTATTATTTTTTTTTTTATGTAGCTTAGATAAAGAAAATGGCATGCAGTTGCCCAACATAAAAAGATAACTAAAAATAAAAACTTGATTGAAAAATGAGAAAAACAACAAAATGTCAAATGAAATGATCAACAATAGTTTTTGTCCTAATCATGCAGCCCTAATGCACTTAGTGTAAAAAAAATGTAACAAAAGTTATATACAGTGCCCTCCATAAGTATTGGAACAGTAAAGACAAAATTGCTTTCTCTGCAGTGGTCAAAACATTTGCAAATATGATTAAAAGATGAATATGCGACAAAACGAAAGAATGTCACATTTTATTATTAGGTCCTTCGACACATGCATGTTTTACCAAATTAAAAGGACAGCACTTTTACAGTTTATTTGATGTGAGCATAAGTATTGGAACAGTTGAATTTAAGGCAGATGTAAAAGATTAAAAGCTAATATTTAGTTGCAGATCCCTTGCATCCAATCAGAGCAGTGAGTCTGCAGCCCATAGACATCACCAGACTCGATCTTACTCTTTGAAATGCTTTTCCTATGCCTTTAATGAAGTCAATTCCAACTGTTGCTTGTTTAGGTAGTTTCTGTCTTTAGTCTCCTCTTCAGTTGGTGAAATTAATTAATCTGATTTAAATCTGGAGATTGATTTGGGCAATCTAAGACTACATTTCTTTGCCCTGATAAAGTCCTTGACTGAACTGGCAGGGTGTTTTGGGTCATTGACCTGATCCAATATGAAGTGCTTTCTAATGAGTTTGGTGGCATTTTCTTGAATATTGGTAGCCAAGATGATTTTATACCCTTTCAAAATTAATTCTGCTACTGCCATCATACATGAAGTCATCATTAAAATGAAGAGGTCCTGTTCTAGAGAAAGCCATGCATGCCCATGCCATGACACATCCTCCACCAAGCTTTACAGATGAGGTGGTATGCTTAGGATCATTTGCAGTTCTCTTTTTTTCTCCACACTTTTTAATTCCAATCACTTAGATAAAGGTTAATCGTTGTCTTATCGGCCCATCAGCCAAAACTCTACTGGCTCACATTTGTGAAGAAACTTGCCTTTCTATTTTTGGTGCTGATCAGAGGTTTCCATCTCGCTGTGTAACTTCTGTAATTCTGTGTCAAATTCTCCTGCGGACTGTAGATTGACAGAGCATCACCCTAGCTTTCTGGAGGTTGTTGGTGATTTTACAGACATGTTTTTCTCAGCCAATCAGGTTGTTGTTGGTTGCTTATGTCGCTGGTAGCTTCCAAACTAAGACTTTTTCTATGTACACAAAAGGCCTATTTCTCTCAAATATTGTTTACAAATCGGTGTTGGTGAGCACTTCTCCTTTGCCGAGATAATCCATCCATCTCTCAGGTGTGGCATAACAAGATGCTGTTTAGCCAGCATGACTATTGCACAGGTGTGACTTAGGCTGGCCACAATAAAAGGCTACTCTAAAATGTGCAGTTTGTTTGAGAGAAATTGGCCTTTTGTGAACATAGAAAAAGTCATGAGGGCAAAAACAAAAGTGCTGCATTTATAATTTTGTTCAGTGTATATAACACTTTAAATCTGTGATCTAAAACACATAACACTGAGTGATTTTTCAGTGACTGATAAATTATTAAAAATGTATTTATTATTTTTAAAAAGTTATTTTCATGTTTGGCAAGGAAACAAAGATTAAATAATATATATCACATGTAGCAGCAATAATTTGTATTTTTAAAACAGCAATAATCAGAAATAATTTTTTCCTTACTTTCTTAGGTGGTCTGGCCATAGATTGGATTCATAATAAGCTCTACTGGACTGACTCAGGAACGTCTCGCATTGAAGTGGCCAATCTGGATGGCACACAACGTAAAGTGCTTTTATGGCAGAGGATGGAGAAACCCCGTGCCATCGCTCTGCACCCTATGGAAGGGTAAAAATTCTGACTCTTGTGTACTACTTAACTTATTATAATTTACAAATAATTTTTTCACAAGTGTATTCAGCACAAGCATTGCACAGTAAATGCGCAATGCTGTTTTTTGACTGGGTAGGAAATCTTGCTTTTTAAAAGTTAGTGTTTTCTTAGTACCCCTTGTAAAAAAGAAGTGCACTTGTAGTGTACTTCAAATATTAAAAGTATATTCTTATAAACTGTGCTTGAAGATAATTTGATGTTAATAAAATAACACTTAAGTGACTTAAAGAGACACTTTCTTGACTGTTTATGAACACACTTAAGTCCGCTTTTATGAAGTGGTACCTTGCAATAACGTCAAATTAATGGTTTTAATTTAAGTGAATTAACATCAACATTAAACAAGGACTCCGTAACACAGACTCAGACAGACCGGGTATAAATACTAGAGCCCGACCGATATATCGGCCGGCCGATATTATCGGCCGATATAAGCTAATTGCATTTAAATCTGCATCGGCATTTATAACGGCCGATGAAACATGAGAAACAGAGTCTCATGCTTCACTCATGTTATGAGTGTTGCATAGTGTGCCCACCAGAGGGAGCTCTGCAGCTCCAGAGTTAACAACAGCGCCAGAAGTCCACTACAGAAGAAAGCGATCAACTGTTTTGACGGTGAGTCTGTCGTTCGTCATGTGAAATGATTGTAGATTTAGTTCATACCCTGTATATAAAAACTGTGTGGTAGTTCTAGCTAACGGTCCTATCATTATTACTTCTAAATATTCTGTAACATCACTTACAGCCGCTAATGCATTGCTATATTAGATTAGCCACAAAGCTAATACCATGTTTATCAGTGGAAGAGCGCGAACGTTAATAGGAGGTCAAACTATAACGTTAGCGTTTAACTTATTCTTATTCTATTGCGGTGTGTTTCCCACATAATGACCGCGTAATTGGGCCTTTCACACAAGACGCGGTATGCGCGGTGCTTGCCGCTGGGCTCAGCGTTGCCCTTCAGATACAACGCGATTTGCGCTGCTCTATTGCATAGGCGGAGTTTTAAAAACGTTTAGCGGGAGCTCTTTCATAGTCTGTTCCTCCTCCTTTCGGTCAGCAGTAAACATGTATCTGTCCCGTTGTAAGAAGCGAGCGATAGCGCTAGTCCTGCTGATGAGAATTAAGAGAGAAGCAAGGAAGAAGAGGCTACCCTCAGGTCCAGAGAACAATTTGGTGAATTCAGGCTGGTTACGTTACTCTAACGCTAATAGCTTCCTTTTTAGCAGGCCCCTTAAATGCTTGCTATTAACTTGTTTGAAGGTGGTTCTTCTCAAAATTGACAGCGGTGTGTTCATGACACTAACGTTAACCATTCAACTTCGAATTGATTCCGTAATCTTCCGGTAATAGTAGGCAAGACGATGTTTTGATTCAGACTGCACAAAGAGAAGAGGAGAAGATATACGGGTCTGTTGTGAATGTGTCTGTGAGAGCAAATATAGTGTAGTTACAGTAACTACAGTAGGTGCGTCAGAAATGATTAAACCAGAGGGGACATGTAAATAAATGTGAGCTGAACAAGCGCTTTTTTTTTTACATATTGTTTCAAAGCAGCTTTACAGACATAACAGGAAAATGTTGAAATAATATTGTTAAATATGTAGGTAATACCTATTGCTTGACAAATAAAAAAAAATATATATATTTCTCATTTTTGCCTATGTAGGAGATCCCAGTTTATTATTATTATAATTCTAATGATGACATGAGTAATGATACATGGTGATAATATTAATACACATGCTTATTCTTTGTCTCTCTTTCTGCCTACAGATGGCTGAAAAAGGTGAATGCTGTAGCAGCAAAGTGTGGGACTACTTCTGCAAATACTTTAACTTTAGTATTATAATTTATTTACAGTAAACACACAGACTGTTAAAACCAGCTTCAACTGGAAGAAAGTAAAAGTGTTAAATGTTTAAAACCAGACTGTTTTTTGATCATTAAAAAATATATACTTTTGATGTGCAATTGTTTAGTCATTGAGACTGTCTAAGGCTCATCTAAGGCTTTTTTTTTTAACATAGTCCATTCTGGAAAATGGTTTATACAGCCCACATACATAGAACAGGCAGATATTGTGCTATTGAATGTTGTGTAAGTGCAGTTTATAGGAAATGGGTCTAATATCCAGATTATTTTTAAAGTCAAAATATCGGCTTATAAATCGGCTCTTTTCGAGTTAATATCGGCATCGGCATCGGCCCCCAAAAATCCATATCGGTCGGGCTCTAATAAATACACAAAAGGAGAATGGGGAAACTGGAGACAGGTGGGGAACAATCAATTAACTAAACAAGGAGGAAGGTGACCAAATAAGGAGACAGGAAGTGATAATATGATACACACTGTGGGAACCGGAGGACACCTAGTGGAAACCCAGGGAACACAACCCAGACACTGTGACAGTACCCCCCTCTACGGAGCGGCTCCCAGACGCTCCAAGACAGACACAGAACAGAGACCAGGAGGGAGGCGGACAGGTGGAGGCTCAGGGGGAGGGACGGAGGGTCAGCAAAGAAAAACATGGGGAACAGGCACCAGAAGACCAGGAGGGAGGAGGACCGGAGGAGGTTCAGGGGGAGGGACGGAGGGCCAGACTAACATAAAGGAACAGGGACAGAAATTAACACAAAAAGCAAAAAACAACATGAAGCCCCCCAGGGCAGAGCAGAAGACCACCACGTCCTTGTGGTCGAGGCCAGAGTCCCCCAGGGTGGAGCAGAAGACCACCATATCCTTGTGGTCAGGGCGGAAGGCCCCCAGGGTGGAGCAGAAGACCACCACACCCCTGTGGTCAGGACGGAAGCCCCCCAGGGTGGAGCAGAAGACCACCACAACCGTGAGGTCAGGAATGAACCCCCCCAGGGCGGAGCAGAAGGCCACCACCCCAGTGTGGTCAGGGCGGAAGCCCCCCAGGGCGGAGCGGAAGACCCCCACAACCGTGTGGTCAGGGTGGAAGGCCCCCAGGGTGGAGCAGAAGACCACCACAGCCATGCGGTCAGGACCAGAGCCCCCCAAGGTGGAGCAGACCTTCGTGCGGCTGGACCAACGGGACGACGAAACTCTGTTAATCCCCTGGTGTCAGTACTGGACTCCAGAAGATTGGTGCTGGCCTGACACTGCTCATGAAGATCATTGGTGACTTGTATTTGTACATGAAGATCATTGGTGACTTGCATTTGTACATGAAGATCAGAGGTGACTTGCCTTTGTTCATGAAGATCAGAGGTGACTTGACTCAGTCCATGAAGATCAGAGGTGACTTGACTCAGTCCATGAAGATCACCGGTGACTTGACTCAGTCCATGAAGATCACCGGTGACTTGACTCAGTCCATGAAGATCACCGGTGACTTGACTCAGTCCATGAAGATCACCGGTGACTTGACTCAGTCCATGAAGATCACCGGTGACTTGACTCAGTCCATGAAGATCACCGGTGACTTGACTCAGTCCATGAAGATCACCGGTGACTTGACTCAGTCCATGAAGATCACCGGTGACTTGACTCAGTCCATGAAGATCACCGGTGACTTGACTCAGTCCATGAAGATCACCGGTGACTTGACTCAGTCCATGAAGATCACCGGTGACTTGACTCAGTCCTTGAAGATCACCGGTGACTTGACTCAGTCCTTGAAGATCACCGGTGACTTGACTCAGTCCTTGAAGATCACCGGTGACTTGACTCAGTCCTTGAAGATCACCGGTGACTTGACTCAGTCCTTGAAGATCACCGGTGACCAGCCCTGACTCTGGAGGATCCGCGGTGACCAGCCCTGACTCTGGAAGGATCACCGGAACCTGACTCGACTCTGGAAGGATCACCGGAACCTGACTCGACTCTGGAAGGATCACCGGAACCTGACTCGACTCTGGAAGGATCACCGGAACCTGACTCGACTCTGGAAGGATCACCGGAACCTGACTCGACTCTGGGGAGTTCACCGGAACCTGACTCGACTCTGGGGAGTTCACCGGAACCTGACTCGACTCTGGGGAGTTCACCGGAACCTGACTCGACTCTGGGGAGTTCACCGGAACCTGACTCGACTCTGGGGAGTTCACCGGAACCTGACTCGACTCTGGGGAGTTCACCGGAACCTGACTCGACTCTGGGGAGTTCACCGGAACCTGACTCGACTCTGGGGAGTTCACCGGAACCTGACTCGACTCTGGGGAGTTCACCGGAACCTGACTCGACTCTGGGGAGTTCACCGGAACCTGACTCGACTCTGGGGAGTTCACCGGAACCTGACTCGACTCTGGGGAGTTCACCGGAACCTGACTCGACTCTGGGGAGTTCACCGGAACCTGACTCGACTCTGGGGAGTTCACCGGAACCTGACTCGACTCTGGGGAGTTCACCGGAACCTGACTCGACTCTGGGGAGTTCACCGGAACCTGACTCGACTCTGGGGAGTTCACCGGAACCTGACTCGACTCTGGGGAGTTCACCGGAACCTGACTCGACTCCGGAGGGTCAGCTGTGACTCTCATCCTGTGCAGCGGCGCTGGGCAAGCAGCCATCTTGGGCCATGACTCTGGACAGGTGGCCATCTTGTACTGTGGTGCTGGGCTGGCGGCCATCTGGGGTTGTGGCGCTGGACCGGCGGCCATCTTGTACTGTGGCGCTGGACCGGCGGCCAATTTGGGCATTGGCACTGGGTTAGCGGCCATCTTGTGCTGTGGCGCTAGGCTGACGGCCATCTTGGGCTGTGGCGCTGAACCGGTGGCCAATTTGGGCATTGGCGCTGGGCTGGCGGCCATCTTGTACTGTGGCGCTGGACCGGTGGCCAATTTGGGCATTGGCGCTGGGCTGGCGGCCATCTTGGGCTGTGGCGCTGAAACTTTGGCCAATTTGGGCATTGGCGCTGGGTTAGCGGCCATCTTGTGCTGTGGCACTGGACAGAAGGCCATCTTGTGCTGTGGCGCTGGACAGACGGCCATCTTGTGCTGTGGCGCTGGACCGGTGGCCAATTTGGGCATTGGCGCTGGGTTAGCGGCCATCTTGTGCTGTGGCGCTAGGCTGACGGCCATCTTGGGCTGTGGCGCTGAACCGGTGGCCAATTTGGGCATTGGCGCTGGGTTAGCGTCCATCTTGTGCTGTGGCGCTGGACAGACGGCCATCTTGGGTTGTAGCGCTTGGCTGGTTGCCATCCTGGGCAGTGGTGCTGGGCTGACGACCACCCCGCCGGAAGAGACAGAAGTGGCTGGGGCATCCCACCGAAGCCGATGTTGCAGGTAGCGCACAAATTCCCAGAATTCCAGTGTCTCTAACTGCGCCATCTCCTCCTGAGACACTGGATCATCCAGCCCGCCATTAAAATAGTCCTTTAGGGCGGCATCGTTGTAACCCATGCCCTCGGCCAGGGACCAGAACACCTGAGCCAGGGTCCCCACTTCATTGCCTTCTTGGCGGAGGGCGATCAACCGAAGATACTTGGCTCGCCGCTCCGCCATCTTGGCTGGGGAATGGAAAAACGACATACCGCTGGTTCCTAGAATGACGGAGTCCTTCTGTCACGATTGGTGATACAGGAAACCAGAAGATAGAACCAAGTGCGGGTAAGTCATTTATTAGGGGTTAATCCACAGAGAATAAACAGTCCAGGCATGAGTCGAAAACCAGAAGAGCAATCCAAACATAAACTAAACAAGAAGGCAAGGCAAGGCAAGGCAAGGCAAGGCAAGGCAAGATGACGGACATGAATTAACATCAACATTAAACAAGGACTCCGTAACACAGACTCAGACAGACCGGGTATAAATACACAAAAGGATAATGGGGAAACTGGAGACAGGTGGGGAACAATCAATTAACTAAACAAGGAGGAAGGTGACCAAATAAGGAGACAGGAAGTGATAATATGATACACACTGTGGGAACCGGAGGACACCTAGTGGAAACCCAGGGAACACAACCCAGACACTGTGACAACTTTAGCCATATTTCAAAGACAACATAAGTAATTATGAAATTGCATATTAAGTGCTTAAGTCCTACTTAAGTGGGTCCAAAAATCACTCTTAAATTCCGCAACTGCAATTAAATAAAAAAATATTATATATTTTCATTTAATTGCAGTTAACATGCAGTTAAGTGTCCAAAAAGATTATATTCGGATCACACTTAATGATATTTTGTAAAGTATTTAATTATTTTATTTGGAAGAGACTGTTGATGGTTCGCACTGAAAAACTAGACAAAGTATTTAACAAAAAGAATCAATCGGTTTATTAGAGCAAGAGCAGACGTTTCAGCCATCCAGCTATTCTCAATGCTCATAATGAATCAACAACAGACATGCAGTCAATTAATACCCGATAGATAATCAGGAAACAAGTAACCGGTGCAAAGGGAGGGGCTACAGCCCAGACCCAGAGAACAAATAGAAGCACAATTCTTTTGATAGAAAAGTTAACAATATTTATCTCTAAAAAAGAATAAAAGCATTTACAGAAAACATGAATAGTTTATCTCTTCATTCATCCCTTTCGGGAAAAGGCTGTTGAGTTCAAAAATCCAAAAAGATTCTCTCTGTAGCAGTTTTTTTATCTACATCACCACCTCTCCTTTTAGGCAAAACTCTTTCGATGCCCAGAAATTTCAGGTCAGAAATTGCATGCTTGGCTAGTTGAAAATGTTGGGAAACAGACAAAGTTGCATCACATCTCCTGATTGCACTCAAATGTTCCAAAATTCTCGTTCGTAAAGCCCTGATAGTTTTGCCTACATACAACAATGGGCAAGGGCAGATCAAAATGTACACCACGTAAATAGATTTACATGTAATCAATTGCTTGATTTTATATATCTTACGTGTGTACGGATGTGTGAAAGATTGGAGTTAAAGGTAATGTATACAGGAAGTGCAACTTTTGCATGGAAAATTACCCTGGGCATTAGAAAGAGTACCAGAAGGAGGCGTGGCAATATCAGCATGGACCAGCCTATCTCTAAGGTTTGAGCTTCTAGAAAAGACACAAAGAGGCAAATTTTGAAAAAGTCCATTCAGTTGATAATCACTTTTAATTATATGCCAATGAGAATTAACAATGTTTCTAATTTCTCTGCTCAAAGGACTATGGGTCAGTTTTAGAATGCAGCGGTTCTCATTTTGTTTAGAGACCAAATTAGATGAATGTGTACCAGAGGCACGTACTTTGTTTAGTGCTGTATCAAGCCAACTGTTGGGATATCCCCTAGAGTTAAAATCTCTGTATAGAAGTCTTGCTTTTACCTCAAAGTCATTTTTGTCAGAGCAGATACGATGCAATCTGGTGAACTGACTGAAAGGCAGACCACGTTTCAGGGATGTTAGGTGAGCACTTGTGGCATGAAGTAAGCTGTTTTTCTCTGTGTCTTTCCTATATAAAGAAGAAACAATATGTCCATCAATAACAGAAATACAGGTGTTTAAAAAGTTCACACTAGTGGCACTCGCTGTATAGGTGTACTTAATAGAAGATCTTAAGCAATTCATGTATAAGACAAACAGTTCAAATTCAGATAATGAACCATGAAAAATCACAAAACAGTCGTCAATGTATCTCTTGAACAATATTATCTTCTCCAAAAAAGGATTGTTATTGAACACATACTGTTCTTCCAAAAAACCAAGATATAGATTGGCATAGTCAGGGGCCATAGTGGCACCCATAGCTGTGCCACTGATCTGAAGGTAATATTGATGTTCAAACAAGAAATAGTTTTTAGTGAGCACTTATTCAGACATATCTACAATGAATTTAGTAGGTAAACCATCATCATTAGTCCGAAGATCAAGAAAATACTTCAAGGCAGTCAAACCATCAGTATGGGGAATGTTTGTATATAAAGAGGTTACATCCATAGTGGCAAGCAGAACATCCTGACCTAGATGACTAATTTGAGACAGACATTTAAGGAAGTCAGATGTGTCCTTGAGATAGCTTGGGAGCAAAGTAACCAAAGGTCTGAGAATGAAGTCTACAAAATTAGAAAGAGGTTCAGTAAGACTATTATTACCTGCAACAATTGGACGGCCTGGTGGATTAGATAGATTTTTATGAACCTTAGGCAAAATATAGAAGGCTGGTCTAGTTGGGGTACGATTGAACAAATATTGAAATTCTCGTTCAGAGATAAGAGAAGAGGAGTGAGCTTGCTGAAGGAATAGTTCTATTTCCTTTTGAAATCTACTGGTAGGATCAGTGTGCAAAGCTCTATAATAAGACAGGTCTTGTAATCGTCTTAGAACCTCCTGATCGTAAAGTGTTTTAGGCGTAAATACTAGACCACCTCCCTTATCAGCTGGCTTTACCACAATATTTTTATCTTTGCAAAGTTTGTCAAGGGCCTGTCTTTCAGAAAGTGTCAAATTATTCACGCCATTGTGAGGATGAGGATTGCTAAAAAGCTGCTCAACATCACGTTCAACAAGTCTACAGAAAGTATCCAATGAGGGGTTAAAGATGGGAGGGCAAAAAGTACTTGTAGGTTTAAATTTACCTCGCTCCTGTTTGTTGTACATCTGAGAAGAGGTAGTTGTAGTGTCCTTGTAATAGGTTTTCAGTCTCAGATTGCGAAAAAATTTAAACAGTTCTATTTTGGTGACAAAAGAATCAGCAGGTTTACCAGGGACAAAACTCAAACCCTTATTTAAAAGGCTTACTTCATCTGGGTGTAGGGTGTTGCCTGTAAGGTTGAAGATTAAGTTATCTTTTTCCGGCTCTGCTTCCTCACCATTGATGTGGATTTGCTGTCTGGTCTTACTGCCTCGTCGACCTCGGCGCGTCTTCTTAGGCATGGACGTGTGGCACTTTGGAGGCCGTCGGTGTCGCTGGACTGTCCTCCTAAAAAATCACTCTCAACACTAGACGCTGAGGTCAATGAGGCACCATCTTCAAAACGAACTTTGCGAAGTGGCCTGGTTGTTTTGGTCTGATTTAGCCATGTGTAGACTTGGTTATCCCTGTAATCCATTGTGTCTCTGCGAAATTTTCTTATCTTGATTTGTTGTAGATCTTGTTTGAATTTTGCCAAAGACTTCTCAAGAAGCTCAGTATGTTGTTTGAACACAGTCTCATCATGGGAATCAATGATGGAAGTTTGAATCTCATCGATGTCTTGTTTAGTCATAAGAAACTCTTTTTGTGTGAACTCTATAACCAGGAGAGTAAGATCTAGAGATGCCTTGTTCATAATCTCACACCATCTATTGCAAAAGGCTGGGTCTTCCCGACCTATAGTTGGAGCCTTTTGCAAATTTTTTTATTTGCCAAAAAGGATCTTCTATGGCATCATGAAGCACCTTTATTTTTAAGAGTGTATGACAGCATTTACAGGATGCATTGAGGAGGATCCCAAACTACACTCAGTGGCCAAGTGATGCTTATGGTTCACGGTATTGGTACAGGTTCTGTGTAAAGAACAATTCTTTGTATTTCAAGTCAGAAAATACATTTAGTTCCCACTTTAAGAAGTCGTTGCCTAATGGTTAAAGATTCGGACTCGTAATCCAAAAGTTACGGGTTCGAGTAGGTGGGGGGAGTGAATGTACAGCAATCTCTCCACCCTCAATACCACGACTGAGGTGCCTTTGAGTAAGGAACTGAACCCCCAACTGCTCCCCAGGCGCCGCAGCAATCTGTGGCACCTAAAAAAAATATTTTGGTGCCTAAGTTTTTATTTTATTTTAGGAACCAATGGCTTCTTACTCATTTTTATTTGTTTGGAGCCCTGCAGATGCATGCAGATCTTGCTTGATTAGTTTGTGAGAATTAATAAGCTTTGGAGAAATGGCTAAACCATTTTGCTGATGCATGATAAAATGCATAGTGTTGTTAATAAAAAAAAAAACATGAATTGTTTGCTTTGTTGCATCCTGACTGCATATTATTATACGACTATGTTTCTAACATTACTTACACTCTTTCTTTAGGAAGATTTACTGGACTGACTGGGGAAATATGCCATGCATTGAATATGCCAACATGGACGGCTCTAATCGCAAAATAATTGCAGATACACACCTCTTCTGGCCCAATGGACTTACCATTGACTACGCCAGTCACCGTATGTACTGGGTGGATGCTAAACACCACATCATTGAAAGAGCTGACCTGGATGGGAAAAACAGAAAGGCTGTCATCAGCCAAGGTAAAAAAATAAAAAATAAATGTATATGTGTGTGTGTATATAGGGGTGTGAATCTTTGGGTAGGCAGCGATTCGATTCACGATTCATAGGTTTTCATTTCGATTCAAGAACGATTTTTGCAAATTTAGAACGATTCAATTCACAATTAAATTTGATTCAATTCGATTATAACGATTCGATTCTGCATTCTTTAAGTGCATTCACAGGATTATTTAAATGCTTCCACTAAATTCTTTAAATGCTTAGTCAGGGGGCAAATTACACAGCAGTCTTTATGGTTAGAGAACCATAAGTTAGAAAAAGAAAAACATTTTTTCCATTGTTATATGCTAGTTCAATGTTGCTATGACATGGCATACGTAAAAATTTATGTAAGCCAAGATTTTAAAAAAGAGCTTTAAGAGTATTATGTATAGGCTAACAATTTGTCACACCAGGGGTGTAGCCATCATTTCAGAAGTGACAGAAATGTCAAATACAATAATTTTATGTACGTAGCCTATGTATTATCATAATTATTATAATTTGTATCTTTTTACAAGGAATTATCTTTTTTATTACTTTTAATTTGTTGTAAGAAATCAAATACACTGCTTGACAATAATCAATTTGTAGTCGATCATTTTTTTCCTAATGGCAATTTTCAGCTGTGTCAGAGACGAACGGAGTGCGAGCGCAATCCTGCGACAGTCTCGAGCGGTAATAGTGGAGCGCGTGAAGGATTGAAGCGAGGCACGAACACTGTTCAAGGTCTACATTAATTTGTGCGTGTAGTAATTTAATGTGTATATCTTTTGAAAGCATTGAATCGCTACAGAAATTGCGATTCATTCGATTCTTAGTGCTTTAAATCGATTACTCTTCGAGATCAGCGATTCAAAATTGATGCTTTGTAAGATCGATGCATATGAATCGTCAGGGTTTGTAATCAATGCATCGAGAAAAGAAGTGAATCGTTACATCCCTAAAATATATAAATGACTATAAAATATAAAATATAAAATGAATATAAAAATCACTTTTCTCCTGAAGGAAGTCTCTTATGCTCACAAAAGCTGCATTTATTTACTAAAAGATTATAATATTGTAAAAATATTATTATAATTTAAAATAAGTATTTTCTATGTGAATATATTTTAAAATGTAATTTATTCCTGCGATGCAAAACTGCATTTTCAGCATCATTAGTGTCACATGATCAGGGTTTTAAAAATAACACTCGCCAACATGCCAAAGTAGGGTGAAATTCAACCATGGGAGGTAACGCATATCAACACACTAAATACTTTGGCAGGTTATGATTCAGAAATGATGTTCTGTCACTTTGCATTTCCGCAGAAATATGAAGCAGCACAGCGTATGCTAATAATAATCAGATAATAATAATAGCAGCAAATCAGCATATTGAAACACAGTTTCTGAATTATCATGTGACAAAGAAGACTGGAGTCATGATCAGAGGAATAGGAACTAGATCAGAGGCATAGATCAGATCCGAAAATCTGACATAAGCCTCCCGGTTTTCATCTAAAATATCTTAAATTTTGTTCCGAAGACAAACAAAGCTTTTTTGGGTTTGGAACGACATGGGGATAAGTGATTAATGACACCATTTTCATTTTGAGGTTGAGTATCCCTTTAAGGTCACACTTTTAAAGTACAGGTAAACTGGCGCATATCATAGTGATAAGTTGGAGCAGGCTTTACAACTTCTAAATTCAACATGTTATGGACAAATTATTTTTAAAATAACACATTAATTCTATTATCAGTTCAGTTTTTACAGCTGGAAACAATAGGTTGCTCTGATTTTTTTCTCTAGTGTTCTGTAGTATTTAAGTCTTCTGATCATTTGGGATTAAGGAGTGTCTGATGAATAAATTCAGTTGTCTGTCTGATGCGTGATGGAAAGCAACCAGCAGTCTCTCTAAATGGCACACTAGAAAGGAAGCTTAAGCCTCGGGTCTGCAAGAACAAAATACCTGTGCACCTGGGAAAGGTGGGGGAATATTTAGACCTGAAAACCAAGCTAAAAAAAAAAATCCAGCCCAGATTTGCTTACAGTGGTCAATGACAGATTTACCAGGGAGGGAGGCACCAGCATTATAAAAAATCAGGGTGCACACACATAGAGAAAAGATATGTTGACTGGAAAAACAAGATCAAAAGTGAACGATGATTGAGATGACAAGAGAAAAGTACTAGCAAGGAGGGGGAAGGCAGATGGTAGCGGAGCTGGGAACAAAAGATAAAAAAGAGACGAAAAAGTCAAACAAGCCTAACTCCAACCTAGCCTTGCTTCTCTACAAAGATAAGATCACAAAACAACCCATGCCGTGTGTGTACACCTGGGGAAGGGTGAAAGGGGCAGAAAAGGCGGGAGATACAGTCAGGGTGCGTTTTATGCCTCATAGTTATAGTCTGGCAGAACGCCAGGTTTAAAGTAAAAGCACAAGCTACTCTTTTAAAATGAAGGTTCCAAAAGGGGTCTTTCACAGTGATGCTGTAGAAGAACCATGACTTTCAGTGATCAGTCCTTTTAAAGAGAACCATTTTTGATAATGGGAAGAACATTTAAAGAATCTTAAAAAAATGTATATAAAGTTTTGTGGAATGGAAAGATTCCATGCGCTCTTAACAATGAAGGTTCCAGAAGAGGGTTTTCACAACAATGCCATAGAAGAAAATTTTTCAGTGAAAGGTTCTCAAAAGAACAATTTTTATTAGTTCTTAGACCATTTAAAAAATCTAAAGAACCTTTTATGGAATGGAAAGATTCCATGGATGTTAAAGGGCAATTTGTGGAACCATCAATGCCAATAAAGAACCTTTTGTTTTTTAGAGTGAATAACTATTTTGGATCCTTTAGAACCTTTGATCAGTTACTAAAGTAAGTACTTTTAAATATATATATATATTTTCACACAGTAACAAGAAAAAGGAATTTCATGTATACTGTAATATTAACCAAACACAAACCAAAGAACATCCACCCTACCCCCAGCATAAGAGCCGTAAGATACATTTACACCCCCCTCCCCCCAAACACAAAAACACACAAAAGTGTGGAAATTATTGTAAAAATATATTAAGAAAAATTTAGTTTGTCACATGTAACTAACTACCAACGAAAACAAACGGTATGTTAAATTAAGTAATAATAAACACAGTTCACTTATCATCGAGCAGTCAACTGTCATTAAACACTTTGGCATGATCACATTATTTGGTTTTACTCAAGAGTCAGTCCATTCTGATCAAAAAACCATGGACCATGACTACTTTTCCAGTGAAAGTCAATCAGGTGTTTCGCAGGCAATAAACACAGGTTTACAAAGATAAGACCGGTAGCATAAGACAAAGAATACATATTTTAGGGTAAACAGGGATTTATTTACCAATAGATTTAGAAATTATGCACCAAATGATTCTTGCTCACATTGCCAAATACAATGAAATAGTGTACCCTTGTAAGTCGAACATTTCCCTCAGATAACCAAAACAATTATTTGATAAAATTTATTAAACTTTCCCAGTGTTATATATTTTTTTCAGTATCCAATTGTATTGGATTGGTTTAAAACAAGTATAGATTGATAATGTTTGCACTTGAACACAAATTTCTTTCCGTTCATTTTCTGTAACATTCATCTGAAGATCATCAATACAAGCCAATATTATTTGATTTGTAGATTCTTTCTAGACCATTAACAAATATGAAAAATAATGCTACACCACATAGAGATTATTCATTTAGCACTGGGATTTTTAACTAGCGTTTCTCCTAAACTGCTTAAGGTAGGACACTGATATGAATGAGTCTTAAATCATATAGAATTAGGGATCTAAAGATATTTAAAGTGAGAATTTTGTCTTTCCTTTTAAGGTTTCAAAGGACATCAGTATATTATCTTCATAAAAATCTGCAATCTTCTCTAAGCCTTTCTGAAACCACAATTTAAAGCCTGAATCTGATTTCCTCAGAACCAATATAAAAGAACCATGTTTGTTTTCTTAGTGTTTCTCAAACAGTCTAAAGAATCTTTTTCCTCTGTAAAGAACCATTTGTGGAATGGAAAGATTCCATGAATGTTAAAGGTTCTGTCAATGCAAATAAAGATCCTTTATTTTTTAAAAGAGTAGAACAGAAAAACAATGCAGAGCTTATAGTGAGTGCCTTTTGTTTATGGATTTTGGTTAACGGAGTGCTTGCTTTGGCTGCTTTTGAGAGATTTTGATGGGGATGTTAGGAACATGTCTTAACCAGCTTTGAGAAAATCATAAATCTCCTGACCATGTGCAGTGAACTCACCCTCCCTCATGCACCTCAGATTGACTGTTACTCGGAGGGAAAGAGTTTCTAATCCCTGATGGATGGAAAGTAGCTAATTAGTGGTTTGAAAGTAGTTTACCTCTGGCAGTCTGCTTTATATACAAATTTGTATATATAGTTTGCACGTCTAATTTTATCCCAAAATCCCAATAGAGCTTTGTGAAAACGAAGTACACTTCAGCATACTTTGAAAAAGAGTTATTTTTGCGGAAATAAAGTGTAAAATGAATTTAATGTTTTTGGACACTTGCATGTTTGCCACAATTAAATGTGTTATAGATTAAATGTATAGTACATGCAATTTGCTTAACTTTAGAACCCTTTTTTTGATCCACTTACGTAGGACTTAAGTGCATTTTTATATGTAATTTCATAATTCCATTGTCTTTGAAAAATGGTTAAAGTGCTGCTTAACATACTGACAATTTATTGAAATATAAGATAAATGGAATTTCTATTGAAACTTGTATGTCATGTATTTAAATATTTCAAATAGTTTCACATTTGTAATTCTTAAAGACATTTAAAATATATTAATTTTAACCAGAATATCGAATAACACAGTTGCAATTATAATCAAGTCCTTTACATGGGCTACTTACATTAACTTCTTTAAAGCATGACAAAAGAATATTAAACCTTATGATTTAAAATGCACTCTAAAGTCAAACTTTTAATTTGATAGTACAGTAGTGTAGCTGCTGTATTAATAATGGTTGTCATTAGACACAGACACATGCTTGGCACATTTAATGTGGTCACAGCTGTGTTTATGGAGTATTTTACAACAGCTTACGATTTATCATAATCAAGGTCTGGAGCTATCTGATTTATAATGAAAATTAATAAACACCTTAGATCAGCCAATCAGAGTCAAGAATTCTAGCATGCCTTGATATAAATACAAAGAAACGTTGTTCACTCAAGAAAACACAGCTGCATTGAAAGCGAGCATCGTTTCCCTCTGGGTTACATTTAACCTCAACATTAAAGGTTTAGATTTTACATTCAATAAAACCTATAATGGTTTTACATATGCATCATCATCTAGTGTTGTTGAGAATCCAAAAGAAATTTGACCAAACTTAACAGTAAGCGTAATTTTCACTTTTAAACATAACCTTAAAGTCTTATTTCATACCAAGTATACTTCAAATCCATTCAAATATATATTGATATATCACTTAAGACTAACTGATACAAAAATGATAATTAAACTTTATTTTGAGTATTTATTTATTGCACTATGCACATTTCTTAATATTATGCCTACATGTGTTTCAATATCACTGATAATAAGGGCTGATCTTTGTATAATGTTTAAATGCAAGATATTTAAAGTGTACCTGAAGTATACTTGCAATAGTTCCACTATAGCACAATCGAACATACTTGAGTATATCTTTAGTTGGACCTTAGCACAACGTCCGCACAATTAAACTGCATTAAGCTCAAAATTAGTTTAGTCAATTTAGCAGACTTGTTAAGTCTACCAGTTTAGAATACCAAAAGTATAATTGCTGTTTTTTTTTTTTTATTAAGCACATAAATATGTTAATGTATTTGTTGTAAACTTAGCACAAATATAAATGTAACACAATTTTGGAAGACAGTCAACTCTGTGTAACACAGTTGTTTGTTACAATTTGTTTTAGATGATAAAAATGTGTAATTTAGAGTACAGATGCTAAATCTGTGAACCTTTCCCTCTGCCAGGTCTTCCACATCCTTTTGCCATCACCGTGTTTGAAGACAGTCTGTACTGGACTGACTGGCACACCAAGAGTATCAACAGTGCAAACAAGTTTACTGGCAAGAACCAAGAGGTCATCCGAAACAAGCTGCACTTTCCCATGGACATCCACACCCTGCACCCACAGAGACAACCTGCAGGTCAACCAATCATAATGTCCCTATTATCCGTAGCATAGAATATAATGTTTTCAAACGCAAATCACATTAAGTTAATGCAACCCAGGCACATTGAAAAAAAAACCCTTTGCTACTCACTGCAGTTTTCATCTGAAACACACACAAATTATGTTTACGGGGCAGATTATCGCATAATAAATGCTTATTTTCACACAGTTCCTTGCACAATACTATGTTATGATCTCAAAACATTTTTATCATAGTGCATGATTTGTAAACTGATACATTTTGATGTTTGCACCACATATCCAACTCCATAATGGGCTTTTCTGATGAAGTAAACATGCTTGATGGTGCACCCGGTACATCACTGCACGTGAGATGCAGTGCATTTGGGTACGAGTCCTGTGAAATACAAGTTTTTATCTCATGTTTGCTTTTGTTAACGTTTAGTTTAGGATTAATGTAGGTTGTGCATTATTTTCTAATGCGATAAAGTAGTAACCTTGGAAATTAATATCCGAACTGCCACGATATGTACATCAACTAAGGTTCAACTAAGGTACCAAATTCATCCGTTTTAAATAAAACTGAACACCCACTGGACATTTCACTTTGAAAGTTTACCGAAGTATGCAAGAAACAATGAAATATAATTTTGAAGCAATGTTGCTGCATGTACGTTTTTCCAGTGAGCTTGGGTTGAGTAAATAGTATACATTTTTTCAAGCATTCATATTTTTTTCTCTCTCTTTATGTTTAGGTGGGAGAAACCGCTGTGGGAGCAATAATGGAGGCTGCAGTCACCTGTGTCTTCCAAGCAATAAGACCTACACCTGTGCATGTCCCACAGGCTTTAAAAAGGTGGACCACTATAACTGTGGCCTGAGTGAGTACTGCTTGTTTTAGTTGATATCTTTGATTTAAAAGTATCTTCTTTTCGTGCTTCAACAATATCCCTTCACCTTAAGGGTACAGTAACCTGAGTAGTGCACTACAAATTTCCAGAAAGTGATTGTAAATAATTGCATCAAGTAGAATTACTTTTTGTCAGTTTGAATTTTTCTTTCACTAAATGCATCATTCAGCCAATAATTTCATCAAGGCAACACCAGATTTCTTGTTAGTAACACAATAAAATCAAAGTTTTCCAAGATGTAGTTTTAAATTTGTACATCTGCTTAAACACTTCAAGATCGCTGACATTTAATACATGTAGAAATATGAGCAACACCGTAAATAACTATCAATAATGACAAAACAAAAACAAACCTGTAAATAAAATTAGCAAACCGCAAAACAATTTTAAATGTTTGTTGCAATGCGAACTGTGAAACCACAAACCGTTAACATTTTGCCAGTCTTTGTAATACGAAAGCCTTTTGTGCTTGTCTAGGACAATTTATTCTGTTGATCTAACATTGGTTTTATGTAGTTTCAAGATTGCATTTACATTTTAAAAGGTGTTGTGAACTGGAAAATGTGTAGTTATTTAATGCATTATTTCCTGTTGCATGTTCATAATCAGTAATTGCAGCTTTTCTCTATCAACTATCTGTTCTTGTTTACTACTTTTAAAAAGTGAATAATATAGCCACAAATAGTATATAACAAATCTGTGCTAAATTTATAATTTTCCTTTCATGATAATAATCACATTTTGTGACATGAATGTTTGTCTGTACTGATGAGCTTCTTAAATCTGAAGAACTGACAGAAGACCTTTGGTCTTTGATCAGGTCTTGACAAGTTCCTGCTTTTTGCCCGAAGGACGGACATCCGTCGAATCAGCTTTGACACTGAAGACAAGCTGGACGACGTCATTCCACTGGCTGATATTCGAAACGCAGTGGCCCTGGACTGGGACTCTAGTGAGAGTTACATATACTGGACTGATGTCACCACTGATTCCATCAACAGAGCGAAATGGGATGGAAGCAAACAGGAGGTTAGCAGGAATTCAGCCTGAGACACAAAGATCAGATTTTAAGATCAGATCAGCACTGGTGGGCAGTGGTGTGTGTGCTAAAATATATATATATATATATATATATATATATATATATATATATATATATATATATGTATACACTACTGGTCAAAAGTTCGAAATCATTAGCATTTTGGGATGTTTTGGAAATAGATCTCTAGTGCTTGCCAAGGCTGCATTTATTTGATCAAATACAGAGGAATATTATTACAGTTCTCTTTGAATATATTGTTAAATGTAGTTTATTCCTGTGATGCAGCGCTGTATTTTCAGCATCATTACTCCAGTCTTCAGAGTCACATGATCTTCAGAAATCATTGCTGCTCAAGAAACATTTATTGTCATCAATGTTGAGAACAGTTTTCACTGCTTAATATTTTTGTAGAAGCTGATTTTTTTTATTGTTATTAGGATTCTTTGATTAATAGAATGTTCAAAAAGAACAGCATTTATTTGAAACATGTATTTTTGCAACATTATAAATGTTTTTTTACTATCTTTTTTGATCCATTTCATGCATCATTTTATTTCTGAATAATTTTTTATTTTTTAATTTTTTTTATATCAAACCCCAAACATTTGAAAGGTAGTGTACCTCAGTTTCCATTTAAAATGAGACAGTTTTTTTAACATTGATAATAATTAGTAATGTTTCTTGAGCAGCAAATCATCATATTTTTCCGAATTCTTAATTTAGCAACTGTGGTAAGCATAAGAGACTTGTGAGATTATTTTAGTCATCTTAATAAATAAATGCATAAAATATAGAATTTAAAATGGAACAATGGAGTAATTAGGGAGCAAATGAAAAAATCTAAGAAGTTATGTGTAAGTACTAATGATAGTGTATATTATAAGTGTCCTAATGATATATAGTATATTATAAATTAATCTATTGTTCTTGCTTTATTAGGGCTTTTCACACCCCTGCTTTTGGATGTCTAATGTATGAATTATGCATGTTTTTGGTATATTAAAGGGAGAAATGTGTAGAAAACTGACCCCTGGAGAACAATAGAGAACAAATCCTCTCTTACATAGTAGGTGGTTATAATATTGTGTCATATAATCTGACAGATGATATTCCTGTTGCTTGCAGGTTGTGGTGGACACCAGTTTGGAAAGCCCTGCAGGTTTGGCTATCGATTGGCTTACACATAAACTGTACTGGACTGACGCAGGTATTAATTCATCTTTCAGATCCTAGCATCAGATCTCAGATCTTTTCATGCAGTCATTTCTAGGGCCCTATGATTTCCGCGATGCAGAAAACGCGGACGGAATCGCAGAATCCAGTCATAAAAACAGAATTTATAGTTTAATGCGAAATGTCACGGAATTGGTCAAATTTTTAATTATTCAAAAGTAGGTCATTGCACTTGCATTAAATCACGATATGGACTAATATCTGTGCATATTAAGCCGGAAAAGTCTATTTAAATATGAATGCTACATGTTCTGCGTGTCTGTGTTAATGAAGGGTGTAGAAGCGCGTCTCAGTTTATTACACGCACTGAAGCGCGCGTGATGCTCGCGGTTATTTCAGCATCTGTCGTCTCACTAAATGAAGACGTCAACACATGAACAACATCTCCAGAACTGCACTGAGAGACACTTCATGAGCATCTGACCGTTTGATTTCAGTAAAACTAGCGTCATATCACATCATAGACTGAAGTATCACATACACAGAACAGTAAATGTACGGTAACCTGTCAAAATAAAAGTCTGGTTTAATTTAAAGACAAGTATTTGCCATTTGTACTATTACTATTGTTCAGCACAATGTACATAGCCCACTACTACTACTACTACTAAAATGAAACATTATTTTTTTTTAAGGGATTTACACACAACAGTTCTTCCATGTTTTATTTTTAATAGTAAATCCCCTTTGTTTACCAAAAAATAAAGTTTGCTTAATTTTCAATAATTAAAAGATAAATTAAATGAATGTTTTATGTCTTCATTTGATAACCAGAAAAATGCAAATACACAACAGAATTTCCGAGGGGGAAAAAATTTAACAAATTAAGTTGTTTTTATACATTTAAATTAGACGTGCTAAAACACAGAATTAGGTAACAATAAAACGTATGGTGAAGAAAAAATAAAACATTTCATAGGGCCCTAAACATGTAATTTTTGTTAAACTTTTAATAAATTTGATGTGAAAATTTATAAGTTTTATGATTTTAATTAATTGGTTAATTAATTAACATGCTTTTTGATTAATACAGTTTAATTTAACCATTAAAAAGGAGTTGAGAAAGATTAAAACAGAAAAAACAGTATTTGGGAAAAAATAAAACTGATTTCATAGGGCCCTACATTTCCGTTGTTTGAGTCCATTTGAGACCAAGCGTTGTTTTTTATTTTTGGTTCTCAGTTGCCCTCTTCTCACTCCCTTTTTTTCTAATTTCATTACTGCAGTTTCATTGAATATAGATGCTACTAGTGTAATATCTCAACTTTACACATCTTCTTTAAGACCAAGAGCTCCACTGAGTGACATGCTAGAAGAGCAGTGTCAGGCTTATGCTGCATTCTGGAGTTTCATGCCAATTAGATATTCATTTTTTTCAGTGTTATTTAGAAAAGGTGGGTTTTTCATGACTCTTTTAGGAACAGATCGGATTGAAGTTTCAAACACGGATGGAAGCATGCGCACAGTTCTGATCTGGGAGAACCTCGACCGCCCCCGGGACATTGTCGTCGACCCGATCGGAGGGTAGGTCAAGCGCGGTTCGATATGCAGTGTTATACAGTGTCCTCCACAAATGCAGATGTGTATAAATGACTTGCATGTGTGTCCACATATAAACACACACCCCTTTCTGTCTATACTAAGGCTTTTAGTCTAATCTGACCATCAAACCCATTCTTATTGATAGTCGAAATGACGATTAACAACAACAGAGCTGTTTTCATAGCAATTTCTTGATTTGTGTAACTCAAGAGCCTTCTGGCGCACATCGTTACTTTATTGGGACTTTTCCATAGTCATTGATAAATATTGGAATTTGGACTGTTTCTGACCTCAGTTTTATATGCTACTGAATCAGCAAGTCCTGGTTTTACCACTTGAGTATTAACCAGGCAAAAGAAATTAAAACATTAGCATTTTTTGCATTTGGCAAGTTCTTCCTAAGCAACTTGCATTGCATTCAAGGTTTGCATTTCATCAGTTCTTGCTTTCCCTGGGAATCGAACCCATGACCTACTGTTTGAGCTACAGGAATGCTCTGAAATATGTCAAAATGTACAGTATGAATTATACTAAGATTAGATTTTTGGTCTTAAGAATTTTAAAAGAAAAATAGTTTTGGATACATTTTATATAATTTGGGTAAATTAAAGGTTTGATTTGTGAATCTTTTGAATGAAATTAAAGTCATTTTAGTCTGTTTTACCAAACTTGTTAATCTACATGGAGGATGCTATATTGACAATTTTACAGTATAATATGAAGTAGTAGAGGTTTACAGGATTTTATAAAGACAAGATATATAACCATATTTGTTTTGCCTCACCATAGATTAATGTACTGGACAGATTGGGGTGCAAATCCGAAGATTGAGCGCGCTGGAATGGACGCATCCAACCGTATGGTTATTGTCTCAACAAACCTGACCTGGCCTAATGGATTGGCAATCGACTACAGCACTGAGCGACTGTATTGGGCCGATGCTAGCATTAAGACCATTGAGTATGGCAACTTCGATGGATCAGGCAGACAGGTAGACATGACCGTGTCCGTCTTTTTTATTTAAATTGATTTGATGTTCATTCTTTCAGAGGTTAAACTTTCCTTCGTTTCTTATCCATTGAAGGTGTTAATTGGCAGTCAGTTGCCTCATCCATTTGGGTTGACGCTCCATGAAGACAGAATTTACTGGACTGACTGGCAATCCAAGAGCATCCAAAGTGCAGACAAGCTCACTGGTTTGGACCGAAGAACGCTGGCAGAAAACCTTGAAAACCTCATGGACATTCACATGTTCCACCATCACAGAACTACAGGTAAAATATCACCATAGACTGTCTCTATTATATATGATCTTACTATCAAATGCAATATGCAATACAGTCAAAACTTTGGACATATTGTATTTTTGTAAAGCCTCTCTTTACAGCGGTGCATCCTGGGTGCTTTATGAGTTCACTTCTTGGTTGTCATGCCTTTACTATCTAGTCCAGTGCATAAAAAAGCTTTTAAAATTATACAAATTTTAAGCCTAAGTGTAACATTATGTTCTAACCAGATGCAACCCCTAGTGTCAAAGAAGTGTGCTGAATTGTTAAATGTGCACTTGTAGTGTACTTCAAATTTTAAATGTAAATACAAAAAACTGTTCTTGCAGATAAAATAGTAATGAAATAAAAGGCCACTTAAGTGACTGTAATGTCAAATTAAAAATATTACTTTAAAGTACATCTTAAATCATTGTTTGTCGTCTTTTAAATAAGTACACTTATTTTGATGCGTTGACTAACGTACTACAGCATGTAGCTCACTTACAATAATTATACTTTTAACTGCAGTTTCATCATTTACATCTACAGTACGAATATTTTAAATGTACTGAATTGCAAATTCATCATTTCAAGTTTGTAATTAACAATATATTTAAATGCATGACATAAGTTTCAAAAGAAATTACATTAAAATGTTATGTTTTTAGTGTAGTAAAGAGATGACATCACTAAATTCAATGATGAACTGCCTTTAACTGTCATTTTGCATTATTGACACACTGTTTTCCTAATGAATGTTGTTCAGTTGCTTTGACGCAATGTATTTTGTTTAAAGCACTATATAAATAAAGGTGACTTGACTTGACTTTAGTAATTTTAGTTTACGATAAATGCTTCGAAGTATATTCAGCAGTACTTTAACCATATTTCAAAGAAATTAGAAGTAATTATGAAATTACATACAAATATGTACTTGAGTCCTACTCTAGTGGGACAAAAACACTCTAAAGTTCAGCTAATTGCATTTAATGTAAATGTAATCTATAATACATTCATTCTGTTGCAATTAACATGCAGTTAAGTGTCTGAAAATTTTAAAATGAGTTATTTTGAATTATTTTTCACAATTAAATGTATTTTATACATTAAAGTACTGAGAAATATTAATTAACTACATGTACTTACTATATTAGGGTTAGGTTTTGGGTTTGGCTTAGGGTTACTTGCATGGAGTTATGCATTATTTATTGTTTTTATAATAGTACATGTAACGTGTAACAAGGACACCTTAAAATAGTGTTACCAAACATTTTAATACTCTAATCCTTTTTTCCACCATAAATAACCTTTTGTGAAATTAAAAGATTCCATGTATGTTAGAGGTTCTAAGTGTAAATAAGTGTTTGTTTTATATATGTAGCCTCTCATATTAGGTTAATGCCTTAAATGTATCCAATAAATATGAATGAAATAATTGATCAAGTTATCGTTTAGCAGCCTTGTTCTCCTGCTGACAACTGAGATTCACATGCATGCCTAGCAGGTATGTGTTAAAGAGGAATGTGACTCTCTGTTGTATCGGATGTCTTGGGTTTCAGACGGCGGATTAAGGCCAGCGGTAACTGATCTTCAGTCTGTCATTGGTGTATAATGATCCAGTGAGATCATAACAGGCCTGTTATCTGTTACATCTGATTGAACGGCCATTTCTAGCCCCCTCTCTCTCACCTGTCTTCACTCTTTCTGCTTTTTGTCTATAGTCCAGACGCCCTGTTCGGTGAATAATGGTGGCTGCAGTCACCTTTGCCTCCTGGCTCCCGCTCCCAAAGGCTCGAGCTGTGCGTGTCCCACTGGTATCAACCTTCAGGCGGACGGCAAGACTTGCACTCACGGTAATGCCGATAAGTCCATGCTATCCTATCCATCTCGAATATCTAAGAAACCAGCAATAACTTCTCATTCAGTAGCCATAACTCCACAATTGCCTTGAAATATAATGAAATGGCCACAGGTGTTCTCTGCTGTTGGGATTCCAGGTGACAGTTCAGTCCGTGGTTTTTGTTGCAAGGGCAGATCTTTGAAATTTGAGGCTCACTTTGAGTCTCCTCAGGGGTTTAGGGGTCGACATAATGATGTGTCAGTGGAGATGATGTCATGGGGTATGTCTGAAGACGAGAATCATCTCCTGAAAACCATTCAGTTTGCTTTCCAGTGGAATTCAGTAGGGGAGTTGACTCTTCTGCTCACTTGTTTGTTCGGGGGTGGGAAACTCTGTCCCTAAGGGGATATTTAGTCTTGGCTACTTAATGGGTTTTGATGATTCAAATAGCTATCTGACTGACAGAGGCATTTTACACTAGCTCCGCCCACTAAAATTACAAAAGAAACCATGAGGTTAACTGGGACAGTGGCATTGAGAGTAAACATGCTGGTGTTTAATAACACAATATATTGCAGCAATAAACATGTGTCATATTGTTTAGGGCTGTGCAAAAAAAAAATCAAGGCGATTTTCATGTGCATATTG